>NW_028258317.1:51035681-51338712 GCF_053883595.1 Heterocephalus glaber
GTGGGCACAAGAATAATTTTAAAGGAGAAGGGAATGTCAGTTTGAGGCAGGATACTAAGAAGTGAAAACAAATGGCTGAGGGCTCAAGCTCGTTTCAGAATCTGTACAGGAGAAGGGCTCAGGGTGGGGCTTTGGTGTGGAAAGTTGGAGGGCTGGGGATTGTCTTGGAGCTGAGCTTATAAAACAACCACATCATTTTGACTTCCAGCATGTATTTATTTCAGGTAGCTTTGGCAAAGACCAGGGGGCAATTAAGGGAATTAAAGTCTTTCATTTACCTCAGGGCCCCACCATTGTGAGAGACAGAGTTGAAAATGTATAGAGTCATTTATGACATCAAGATGTTTTGGTTGAACAGGCAAGAGGGAAGTTTTGATAACTAGTATCATTTACACAGGATTTCTGTAACTTTAAAGAATATATGGTTGAAAACATATTCCATAGTGTTTATTGGTCTCCCGTTATAGGACCTATCTAATAAAATCCTTTTAATTTCTATTTTCTGGTTGAATAGGGCAGTTACTGCTCATCCATTCTCAGGTTCTAGTATTTTCTCTTCTTTGTTGATGATTTTCTCTCTCTTTTGTCTCTATGGGTTTATATTATTAAAACAACTTCATTTAGTGGTTTGAGGAGGAAGTTGAGACAATTCCACATTTTTCCATAGGACTTTGGATGTCTTTTATGGTTATGCTCTGTATCTGGATATTTGTGTTTATCTCTTCCCTGGAAGAAACACCAAGTTCATGGGCTTGTCTGTGAGTAATGCACTGGGCTGGGCTTCTTACTGAGTGGCTGAAAGATAACAAGTTCTGGGAGATGAGTACACCACAAGAGGAGTTTCCAAATCAGATCAGACATCAGGAGCAAGGAAGCTTAGACAGGAGTCACAGGTCAGGAAAAGAAGCCCAAGGAGGGATGCAGCTAAAGGGCTCAGGATACAGAAATCAAATCAGGGACTTCAGGATGTCCCTGATTTATTTACTCTTATTGGTCAGAAGATACACAGTCAGTACTGACTTCTAGTCTTTTGACTTTATTGATGGCATGAAAGTTTACTCCCACAACCATCCTGTTTCCACTTCCGGTTTAGTATTTAATAAATTACCCAAGACATTTAACAGTATTAAAATTAAGCTTTGTGTTAGGTGATTTTGCTCAACTAAATTCTACTATAAGTTTTCTGAACATGTTTGAAGTAGACTAGGCTAAGCTATATTTGGTAGGTTGGGTGTCTTAAATGGACTGCTGATGTGATATTTTTAACTGGGTTTCCAGTAAAACAACCTCATTGTAAGTCCAAGAATATCTATAAAGTGACTTACAGGTTCAACGCTGAGCCAGGCTAGTTTTAAGCCTTAGGGTTGGCACATTTACGGGTGGGATCCATGCTTCCATGGAGTGGGGCTTGAGGGGAGGCACAACACTCAACCAGATCAAAGGATTGATCCTAGTCACCTTAGGAAAAGACAGAAAAAGTTAACATTAAGTAATTTTTTTGGTGAAAAATTTTTGTTAGAATTGAAGCAGTTACCAGTGGCTGCCTGTGCACCTTGGTAGGTAGCCAGCAGGGGTCCCCTGACTCTGAGCAGTGTGATTTCCTGGAGTGTAGTATGCAGTAACAAATTCCTCCGTGGGGTCCAATCCCACACTTGTTCAGATTTGAATCATAGGATGTTAAAGCAGAAAGAAATCTTTGAAATCTTATTTTTTGGGAATGGTTAATGGAGTTCATTACGAGGTTGATCTCTGACCCATTGATAGCGGCTGCTAAGGGGATTAAGTTGGGGAGGACTGGGAGATCTTGTCTAGAGAGAAGGAGAACCATGGTCCAGTAGAGTCTAATGGGTACCAGGGTGGTGAGTGGTCATGCTTGTGGCAGGACTTCTGCCATTCCCGTTCTAATCTAACAATTTTATATGTGAAGAAACCATGGATCATAGACAAAAACCACTTGTAGTGATCATTGCCCGCCTGCCACATAAGTTGCCTTATGTACAACTTATGTCTCCAGTCTCTAAGACAGTCAGCTATTTCATCACTGTATGACATAGCTGGGTTTCCCAGTTCTTCCATATAATAAATATTTATTGAGGGCCCATTTGTTTTCAGCATTGAAAAAGGACTCAAAGATGTCTTGTCCTTACTGGCCTTACATTTTAGGGAGGAGATGTATTAGCAATTATTAGGAGAAAGTGGAAACTTCCTGCTTTCTGGAGTAAAATAAATCACAACAAAAGGAAATTTGAGACAGATGTCTAACATAGAACTATTTGGGGATGTCTGGAGCTGTGTGGAAAGCACAGGATCACTGGAGCAGCCATCTCCTAGAATTTTCATGGACTATGAGGCATCCTTGCTGTCCCTCAGGCAGGTTGAGCTGTTTTCCCCCTCAGAGCCTTGGCTCGTGCTGATCCCTTTGCCCGGAATGCTCATCCCCTGGAAATCCAAATGGCTATTTCTTCACTTCTTTAAATATCTGCCAAATATCACCTTAACAGAGAGACTGTCTCTGGCATCTATAGCACAAAGTAGCACATTTTCCTACCACTTACCCTGATATATCCTTTATAGCACCTCTCTCCACATGCTGTATCATTTATGTTTATTGTTCATCTTCCTCTCTAGAACATGAGATCTATGAAATCAAGAACCTGACTGCTTATTGATGAGTTTGCAGATCCTAGAACAATGTCTGGCCTTAGTAGGTGCTTAATTAATAATTTCTGAACGAAAAGTGGAGAACAAGGAGACAGGAGGAAGCGAATATATGAAGAGCATTGAGATGGGGTGAGAGAATAAGAAAGCAATGGATCCTAAGGGGGCTCACTGTCCAAACAGAAGTCCAAAGCAGTCCAGAAGCTTCCTGCAGGTAAGTGTGGTGGAGCTGATGATATCCCCTGTAGTCTGGGAGCTGATGGATGTCCTTCTCCAACCTGCTCTAAAGACAGGAGGAGAATGGGCTCCTCCTGCTGAGCCACAAGGTCACTTCAATCCTTCTTATTTATTTCTAACCTGCATAGTGTTTCACACATTTTTTTCTTCTCACCTGTCTCCTCCTCTGCATTTCTAGCTGCTATCCAAGCTTACAGTTTAGTGAGAAGTGAAATTATATACAGATCAAAGTAGGTTTCCCATATGTGAAGGCCACCTTTCAGAAGAAAGCTCAATTTGTTAACTCAAATTATTAGCAAGTTAAGAAGGTTTGCACCTTTGATGTTTTTTACTGTTGAAGCATAAAATGTGTATTATTTCCCTGGGATGAAAATTATAATAGCTTTTCAGTCACTTCAAATTTTATTAGACTATCACTTTTTTTTTTTTCCCGTACTGGAGAATGAACTCAGGGCCTCCACACTGAGCTACTCTTCTAGCCCTTTTTCACTTTTTATTTTGAGATAGGATCTCATTAAGTTGTTAAATTGCCCAGGCTGGGCTTAACACTTAATCCTCCTGGCTCAGCCTCCCAGAGTGCTGAGATTACAGGTGTGTGCCACTATCCCCAGCAACTATCACTTCTGTTACCCTATCCAGGTCTTTTCTTAACCACTGGTTCTTCTATAGATGCTTGTTAAAGTAATAGTGTCTCAATTCTCTTGTGCTTTTTGAAAATGGCTCTGTGAGTTTTGGAAAGTGATACACATTACAATTTTGAAAGCTGGAGCCCGTATTTAGCCAAGAAAGAATCCTTTGGTGAAGTCAGGAAGTGTTCAGTTTGTCCATCAAAAAGCAAATCTAACTGGAGCAGTGAATTTTGAGAGGAACATGAGGTCTTAATTCCCCTTTAATTTCTAAATCCTCTCTATTAAAATACTGTACCGAAAGTTCTGAATCTTCAGGCTCTTTAGTTGCTATATATGTATAAGGGTATTATGAAGATGAAATATAAATCATCAAAATAAGGAATTTGTGGAATTAAAAAAAAACCTACAAGAAGGCAATGAATACTCTACTCCAGAACTATGGGGTAGGAAATCACATAAAGGGAGAGGGAGGAAACACACTCTGAGATGTATAGGGCCAGGTGGAGGAGTCAGCATGGTAGGGATAGGACAAGGAAAAGAACAGGGAAGTGGCTACTGAGATGCAAGCAGTGTCTTTGCTAGAAAAAGAGAGGATCCAGGGTGTGGCAAAAATGGTCAGGATGCTGACTTTTATATGTGCCACAACAAAGCTAAGGAAGAAGTGAGCCATATGCACACTTAGGAGAATCGCTAAGAATGTAAACTGTCAATCACTGTGTGTTGAAAACATGTACTAATTTTTAAAAGTATTTGAAAAAAATTTACATTCCAAGGGTGATCAGCTGGCATTTTAATGGAAAAGCCACATTCAAAGCAGCTACTATATAATCACTTGAGAAGTTAGTCCTTTTAGCTCTAAAGGCTTTATATAATGAATAGTAGAAATTGACTCCTCACTGAAATTAGTGCTATTTGATATATATGAACTGTCTGAAATATTTAGGGGTTTTTCTTTTCCCAAGAATAAGACATGAGATCTGGTAAACTTTATATCCTCATGATTCAGAATGGTTCTTAGTACTAGAATCAAGTCTGGAATTGATTTTGGAGGATTTTAATTGGCCTAATGACCATAATTTAATAATTTAATTTAATTGTCCTAATTGACCTAATGACCATAAAGTCAATACCTTCAGGGTATTGTTTCATTTGCCTAAAGAGAACCTTTCTTGGATGGTGTGCTTGAAGCTTCTGGGATTTTACTAAGTTTACTAAGTGATTATATGACCTGTTTTTTGTGCTACTCACTAATTATGTTGTCTAATAAATGTTTACTTACATTAAAAAAAAGAATGTAAAATGTCACAGCCTTCAGCTCAGGACATTTACCCCAGGTCTCCCTCCACCTCCCACCCCACCTCTCCTGGAAGATGGGTCTGAAGGACAGGGTCACCTGCTGTCCTGTTGTCTGGTTCTTTCCTCCTGATCTTGTAATGAAGCAGGGCTGGGAAGCACTGGAATTCATCCTTGATTTAGAGAAAGGGTGGTGGTAGCCTGAGGGATAAGCAGACAGCTCCTTGGACAACTGGGGCAGCATCTGGGCATCTGTGAAGTTTAAGACCATGTGACTATTACTATTTATTCATTTTTATAGTCTCTCAGTTTCCACCTACTACATTATCTTCTTTTTTTCCTCCCACCGTTGGAGATCAAACTCAGGGACACTCTACATTGAGCTACATCCCTAGCCCTTTTTAACTTTTTTTTTTTTTCCGGTACCAGGGATCGAACTTGGGTCCTTGCGCTTGTGAGGCAGGTGGTGAAACTACTGAGCTAAATCCCCAGCCCTCTTTTTAACATTTTTTAAAAGTTTGAGACCAGGTCTCACTGAGTTTCCCAGGCAGGGCTCAAAATTGTGATCCTCCTGCTTCAGCCTCTCCAAGTGCTGGGATTGCAGGTATGCACCACCAAGCCCAGTTTACATTCTTTGATACTGAGAAATCAGTGCTGCTTTAAAAAATCCACACAGTTTTCTATGCAAATTTAGTGTCCACATCCTGCCCTGCACTCCCCCAAGAGGTCCCTAAAATCAGTTTTCCAATAGATAATCCAGAGCTGCCTTTGGAGTCATTAGGAAAGATGACCAAGTCTTCTATTTCAGGGAGAACCATCATGTCACTTCTTGCTACCACTGTAGGCTGCTGTGCTCCAGGAACAGAAAATAAATCAAATAGTAATAAGAGTCTTGCTAACATTTTATTGTTTATTTAACATGTGCCAGCTACTATATTAAACCTTTAATTATAATTTAAACGTAATTCTTATTAAAATATATTACACCAAGGCATAGTGGCACACACCTGTAAACTCAGCACTTGGGAGGCTGAGACAAGAGTTTGAGTAATGAGTTTGGGGCCAGTGTGGGCTATGTAGTAGTGGGTTCAAGGCCAACCTGGACTACATAGTGAGACTCAAAAAAACAACAACAAACAAACCTTATAGTGTATTATACACATATTAGTCAGCTTTTTGCTGCTGTGACCAAAATGCCTGACATACACAACTTAGAGGAGAAAAATTTTATTTTGGCTCACAGTTTCAGAGCTTTCAGTCCATGATGGGCTGGCTCCAAAGCAGAAACATCATGGAGGAAGGGAACAGACAAAGAACCCAGAGGAAGAAGTGAGGAACCAGATATAGTCCCTAAGGTCACAGCCCCATAACTGCCCAGACACACCCAGAAATGAGCTTTACTAATTTTCTAAGCATCTCTCAGGCCAATCAAGGTGATGATCAAGATTAGCTGGGTTGTTGCCTCCACTGATCTGCCTCTTCCAACAAGTCCCCTCTTCCTAACATCATATTTAGCTCTAAGCCCCCGTAATCCAATCACCTTTCAAAAGCCCCACATTTGAGCTCATGAGGCTTTGGGAGGACATCCAGATTTTTTTTTTTGTACCGAGGATCAAACTCAGGTCCTTGTGCTTGCAAGGTAGGTGGCAGAATCACTGAGCTAAATCCCCGGCCCAACATCCAGATTTAAACCATAGCAAGACTAATCTGTGTTCAGTACTTATAAAGGTAAGTGGCCCAGGCATGCAGGCTCTGCCACTGGGCAGAACAATATAAAAGCTGTGGTGGAGCCCTCATGTGCCACAGAAGGGGAGTGTTTTTTCAACTGGGAAAACAATTTGGAGGATTGAAGACTTTTTGAGCTGAACCATGACCTTTTTGACAGATATTGGAGAAAGGCACTCCTGCCCAAGACACTGGCTTTGCCAAGGCAGAGAAATGCCTCAGGGTCTGTTTCAGGAAGAAGCTGTGATTCTTTATGGTATTTCACAGGGTGAGAAGGTAGAGGGAAAAGGCTGAGGGGATAACGTTGAGATCTGAATGCCAGACTGAAGGGTTTTGAGGTTTTTTTCTGTGGAGAAGAACTACGCAAGAAAGGTACATGAAGAAAGAATACTAGAGATAAATATAGTTCACGTTCCTTATTTTATACAGGAGAACACTAAGATTCAGGCCCACACAACACAAAACAATTATAACCAACACAGAACAATTATGTAAGAGGCAGAATCTGAGGCCTGCACTGGTGGGCAGGAGCCAGAGCACCATGCTTGGGGAAGGAGACTCACCCTCTGACATAGGCTGCAATTCTGGGGCTGCAGAGGCTTGGGGGATACCGGAAGAGCTAAGGGAGAAGCCAAAGCAGAAGTTATGCATGGCTTAAAGTCTAAGAGTGGCAAGGAGGAAGGGTTGGTAAAATAGAGAAAGACAAGAAAAGAGATGGAAGAGAGAGAGAGACTGTGCCAGAAAAGTCAAATCAAGGCAGGAGAAAATTTGATGATCAAGAGGAGGCAACCCAGGGCTCAGAGTATTTCACCACTGGATTTGTTCATGGTCTGAGAACATGGCTTTCTGTTTCACTGCTGTGAGAAGCCCAGGCTTCGAGGGGTTGAAGGGAGAAGGAAGAGAGAACATGGAGGGGTGACCTTGGACAGAGCCCTCCAGAGGCTGGCTGAAGACCAAGGAAGCAAAGGAGAGGAGGACAGCTTCCTTGGGGTAAACAAGCTAAAGTTTGTTCTTTTAGGAGTAGGGAGATATAAGAATCTGGGTGTTTTTTTTTGCTTGGGTGAATGAGCTAATCTTGCATGAAAGCATTAAAGTTTTCCTTTTTATTTTATCTTTCAGTTTCAAGGCTTTCATCTTTAAACAGGGATAAAAGATCTATGTTATAGGCTTATGAGGATTAAGTGGGAAAACATATTTGATGATGCTTGGTGCAGTGCCTGGTACGTTATAAACACGTAACACATGGTCATTATTTACAGATTTTATTACTGCTAATGTTTGAAGTACTCGGAATCTCATGGCCAAGGACAGTATTGACATTTCAATCTCATCTTGTTATCTTACATTCTTTTTCTCATTGGTGTGTGAATTGAATCTAGGGCCTAGCACTCTACCATTGAGCTACATTAATTCAGCCTCTGGTATCTCATATTTATCTCTTATGGGCTGCAGTTGTTTAAGAAATAACATTTCAAATTTTGAAAGATTAAGCCTGTACCATTCCCAAAGAAGCATTCTTTGTATCTCTCTAATACATATGGATATTACACATTTTAATTTTTATTACATGAGACAAATTCTCTTCTCATGGGTGTTGGTTTTAGGTTTATTACTTACATCTGCAAAAGGAGTGAGAAGAATAAGAACAGGAAACTCTGATAAGCAATTCCAACATTTTTTCATTCTGTAGTCCGAGATTGAGGTAAATTTTCTTAAAAACATTTTTCTTAGGCTGGAATGATCTCAAGCAAGGATAAATTGTAGAAGAAAGTAAGGGGCTTTGCACAGATGGATAATGATAATGTGCTATGAGCTGAGGAGTGGGAATTTTAAAAAGTGGGAAGTTGGTCTTTTCTGTTTCTATGAAATCAACCTACGCAAAGGCTAAGAACTTTCAGGCAAATATAGTGTCCTGTTCATGGCGCTGGTTTTGAGTGACGCCTTGAAGCAGTTTAGGTAGCTTCTTGGGTATCTCACAGGGGCTGTGGTCCCAGCTGAGTGTCGGAGCAGGGCCTGGCCTGCAGCAGGACTGCAGGGCCCCAGCGGACGCCCTTCACAGAAACTGCCGGACCGGAGGCCGACTCCCTTTGGGCTTTTCCGGGGAATACATCCCAGAATATTTTTACAATTTATGTTTAGATCTTATTCTAGTGCAAAAATTATTTTATGAGGACAGAAACAAGCAAGGTGAGAAACCTCCTGACTTAAAAAAAAAAAAAAAAAGGTGTTGAGAGAAATGTGAATGAAAGACAGTACAAATGGAATGCCTTGAACGTTTTTCAGTTTCACTCTCCAATGTGATTTCCTTAACTACAGTGTGGGCCTCAAACATTCTTGGAATGAGTTTGAGCTCTCGTGTAGTATGGTCCCCAGCCCAGCAGCTTAAGTATCACTTGAAGTTGTTGGGCATGTAAATCTTTGACTCACTCCAGCCCTTCTGACTCAGAAACTCTGGGGATGTGTGTGTGTGTGGGTGCCAGGCCTCTGTGGTTTAATCAGTTATCCTGGTGGTTCTGATGCAGGAAAAGTTCTAGAACTCTTGAGCTGGACCCCTGTTTCTTAGACTTGCATTGCAGGTCTCCCTATCTTGTAACCCACCAGCTTTTTATAATATGAGATGTTCTTTAAAAATGCACAGGAGGGCCGGGCGTTTAGCTCAGTGGTTCCGCCGCCTGCCTCGCAAGCGCCAGGTCCGGAGTTTGATCCCTAGTACCAAAAAAAAAAAAAATTCATAGAATCAGGGTCCTACACAGTTAAATCACTCTCTAGCGAATGAAGCCCAGGCAGCAGTATTTTAAAAGTCTTCTAAGATGGTTCTAATGTGCTGCCAAGTTAGAGAACAGTCACTCTCAACTAGGACTTCTCAAACCTGTGCAGAGGAATCAACTGGAGCTTGTCCAAATGCACATTCAGATTGAGTAAGCCTAGGGTGGGACCTGAGCTTCTGCCATTTAAAAAGTTTCTAGAGGGAGCTGCTGCTTCTTGACCCCAGCCACAATCTGAAAGCAGAGGAAGGAGCATTAGCTTAGGGGTCAGCGGTCCTGTCTTCCCAGTCAGTGTTCATCCAGTTGCCACCTCCATTTTCTGGGGCCAAAGTTTTCTTTTTTTTTTTTTGAGACAGAGTCTTGCTGTGTACTTCATTCAGCCTGGCCTTGAGCTCAATATGTAGTCCAAGCTGGCCTCAAACTCATGGCAATCTTCCTGCCTCAGCCTCCCAAGTGCTAGGTTTGCAAGCGTGTACCACCACACCCGGCTAGTTTTGGGGGTTTTTTGAGACAGGGTCTCACTATATAGTTCAGGGTGGCCTTGAACTCACTATGTAGCCCAGGCTGGCCACAGACTGATGGTCAGCACCCTCAAGAGCTGAGATTAGAGGCCAGTGTCACCATGCCTGGCAGGATTCTTTTCTTTTTTTATTAGTACATATTTGCCACACATATTTTCATTGTTGGTACTTGGTACATGTACATGACACATCTTAATTCTTTTTTACAATCCTTCCCCCTCCCTTCTTCCCATTTTCTTCCATCTGCTGGACCCCTTCCCATTTATGAAAGATCTATCCTCCTATTTCTTTTTATCTATTTTTACTTTGCTCTTTATTTATACTTTGGATTTCTTATATGAGAGAAACCATACAGTATTTAAACTTGTGTGTCTGATTTATTTCACTTAACATTGTGGGGTTTTTTTTGGTACCAGTGATCAAAGTTGGGAACTTGCGCTTATAAGGCAGGCGCCAGAACCACTGGCCCAACATTGTATTTTATTATGCCTCCATTTTCCTACAAATGACTCAAATTTATCTTTCTTTATTACAAAGTATTATTTCCATTATGTACGGATACCGTTTTTTTTAAATCAATTTGTCTGTTGATAGACCTACAGACCACTTCCGAGATTTAGCTACTAGGAATTGTGCTGCTATAGACATTGATATATGAATGTATTATTGTAATATGATATCTTTAACTCTTTCCAGAAGATGCTATGTAGAGGAATAGCTGGATGAATGGAATTTCTATTTGTAGTTTTTTTTTGAGGAATTTCTACATTGATTTTCATTACGGTTGTACTAGTTTACATTCCCACCAGCAATGTAGAAGTTTCCTTTTTCACTACAGCCTCACCAGCATTTGTTATTATTTGATTTCATGAAGATGGCCATTCTTTTTTTTTGGTACCAGGGATCAAACTCAGGTCCTTGCGCTTGCACAGCAGGTGGCGGAACCACTGAGCTAATTCTTTTGAGAGTAAAATGGAAATCTCAGCCGGGGATTTAGCTCAGTGGTTCCGCCGTCTGCTGCACAAGTGCAAGGACCCTAGTTTGATCCCCGGTACCAAAAATAAATAAATAAATAAGAGATGGAAATCTCAGTGTTGTTTTAATTTGCATTTCTCTAGTGGTCAGCAATGTTGAACATTTTTTTGTTCATTTTTGGCCTTTTGTATTTCTTCTTCTGATTTCATTTCAGTTGTCCAGTTTTGGTTGAGTCTTTTATTGCGGGGGGGTGGGGGTGTATATTTTTGAGTTCTTTCTAAATTCTAGATGTTAGTCTTCTGTCAGAGTGTGGCTGGCAACATTTCTTTTTTTCCCATTCCGTAGGCTATCTTTTCACTCTGTTGGATGGTTGTTTTTTGTTTTTGTTTTTTTGCTGTGCAGAGCTTTTGCATTTGATATGACCCCATTTCTTGAATCTTGATATTATTTCTTGTGCAGTTGGAGTTCTGTTCAGAAAGTCTTTACCTATACATATCACTTCAAGAGTTTTACTTTTCAGTAGATTAAATGTTTCTCTTTTAATATTTAGATTTTTGATCCACTTTGACTTTATTTTAGCACATGGTGAGGAATATGGGTCTAGCTTCAATCTTCTGGACATAGATAGTGAGCTTTCCCAGCATATTTGTTAAAGAGGCCATCTTTCCTCCAGTGTATGTTTTTGCTCCCTTTGTGAATGATTGGGTGGCTGAATATATCTGAGGTTTTTCTGCGTCCTCTATTCTGTTCCATTGATCCACATGTGTGTTTTTGTGCCAGTACTGTGCTGTTTTTATGAATGTAGCTTTGTAATATAACTTGAAATCCTGGATTGTGACACTTGCTCCTTTGCTCTTGTTACTCAGGTTTACTTTTGCTCTTCTGGGTCTCTTTTGGTTCCATATGAATTTTAGGATTGTTTTTCCTAGTTCTGTGAGGAATGCTGTTGGTATTTGGATTGGAATTGAATTAAATCTCTGAATCAATTGTCTATTTTGACAATATTGGTTCTGTCTACTCAGGAACAGGGAATATCTTTCCATTTTCTAATCTTCTTCAATCTCCTTTTCAGAGTTCTATAGTTTTCATTGTAGAGGTCTTTCATTTTTTTGGTTAGGTTAATTGCTAAGTATTTAATTTTTCTTGGTACTATTGAGAATGAAACTGCTGTCCTAATTTCTTTCTCAGCAAGTTCATTATTGGTGTACAGGAATGCTATTGATTTTTGTGTATTGATTTTATATCTTGCTACATTGCTGAAGTTGGTTGTTAATTCTAGAAATCTTTTGGTGGAATTTTTTTCTTCTATGTAAAAGTTCATGTCATCTGCAAGTAATCATAATTTGATTTCTTCTTTTCCTATACATATCCCTTTTGTGTCTCTCTCTTGTTTGATTGCTCTGGCTGATGTTTTGAGTACTATGTTGAACAGGAGTGGTGATAGTGGACATCCTTATCTTGTTCCTGACTTTAGAAGAAGAGCATTCAGCTTCTCCCATTTAACATGATGTTGGCAGTTGGTTTGTCATAAATGGCTTTTGCCAGATTGAGGTAGTGTATACCTATTTTCTTCAGGGTTTTATAAAAATGAGTGTTAGATTTTGTTAAAAACCTTTTCTGCTTCTATTGATATAATCTTGTATTTTTTTAATTCTTGCTTCTGTTTATGTGGTGTATTAAATTTATCAATTTGCCTATGTTGAACCATCCTTGCATTCCTGGGGTGAACCCTGCCCCAGGTATGGATGGTCATGATGTATGATCTTTTTGATGATTTGTTGTATTCTATTTGTCAGTATGTTATTGAGGATTTATATGTCTATATTCATTAATGAGATTGGTCTGTAGTTTCCTTTTTAGTTGGGGTTTTGTCTGCTTTTGGAATCAGAGTGATACTGGCTTCCAGGAATGAGTTTGGAAGCCCTTCTTCACTGTCAATTTCATTACAGTGTGAGGAATATTGGTGTTACAATCTCCCTGAAGGTGTTGTAGAATTTAATAGTGAATTCATCAGGATCTGGGATTTTCCATGTAGGTAGGCTTTTTATTACTGCCTCAATTTCATTGCTTGTTATTGGATTGCTCAGAATTTTTATGTCTTCTTGGTTCAGTTTTGGTAATTCGTATGTGTCTAAGAATCTGCCCATATCAAGATTCTCCAATGTGTTTGAGTACAATTGTTCATAGTAGTGTCTAGTGATCTTCTGGATTTCAGCAGTGTTCATTGTGATTTTGTCTTTTTTGTTTCTAATTGCATTGGTGTGAGTCTTTTCTCTCTTGTTGGTAAGTTAGGCTAAAGATTTATCTATTTTGTTTATTCTTTGAAAGAATCTGCTCTTTGATTCATTGATTCTTTGTAAATTTTTTTTTGGTCTCAATTTCATTAATTTCTGTTCTGACCTTTATGATTTCTCTCCTTAAACTAGATTTGGGTTTGGACTGTTGTTTTTTGAGTATCTTGAAGTCCATCATTAGAGTATTTATTTGCACTCACTCTGTTTATCTAATGTAAGCCTTGACTGCAATAAACTTCCCTCCTAGTGCTGTTTTCATTATATAGCATAGGTTCAGCATCTCCTCACTTCCCATGGTGGTTGCTGTTCAGAATTTCCTAACTCATAATTTTTGGTCATTCTGTAACTGAAGGGAAGAGCCCACTCTGGATCAACTGTTCAGTCTCATTCTACCCCTTTGTCTCCACAAGTGTGATCTGTGAGCCCCCAGTGTGGCCTTGGTGCCCTCTTGGTGTTCAGCCTTCTCTGCCTAGAGTAGGGGGTCTGCCCTTGCTGGCAGTGAGTGCTGGGCAGGATGCTACCAAGATGTAGCCTTCCATGGTGTTTGGGAGGATGATAAGGTGAAGGGGCCAGCAGGGATTGTTTCTTAAAATGTGTGTACATACTCCATGAATTTAGAGAATGTATGGATGCACATTTTGAAATTTTGATAGTTGTGAGTTTATTGTTATGAGTACTTTACTTCAAAAAAGTGATATAGGCTTTCAGTATATAGTATCATAGTGATAAAACTTCCTTTTAAAACATGTTTTCAAGTTTTGAAAGTGAGGCCATTTAAAGAAAAATATTAAATGAATGATAGAGCAAAAATTATGAAGGTATGGTAAGGTTGACTCAAGTTTGGGAAATGCTGAGAAAGCAGATGCAAAAGGACCATGAGAGCTGAAAAATAAAGTAGCTGTTGATATTTATCTGGCTGAACAAGTTCATACATTAGATAAATCATTAATAGAATAGAAATTATAGCTGGAAAAATTGCTTATTGAAAAATATTTATTGAACATATACCTCTTTTCTAGCAGATACTGTTTTGTTTTTTTGTGGGTTTTTTTGGTACTGGGGATCAAACTCAGGTCCTTGTGCTTGCACAGCAGGCGATGAAACCATTGAGCTAAGTCCCCGGCCCCTTCAGTAGATACTGTTTTGATTACTGGGAATGAGGGAACAAAATAAAATATTTTGTGCTCATAAGAAAATTACAGGAAGGGGGCAACCCACTTTCTGGTCCCCCTTCTTAGACAGAAGTTTTCTTTCTCTCAATAAATTTTTCCTACTCTTAACCTCCATTATTCCTAGAATTCATTCTTCCATTTTAGAGAATGTGAACTTGCGTTTCAGATACCTAGTAAGTTTGGGAGTTACATCTCTTCCTCCTATATTATTTTGAAGGTCTTCCACCGAGATTACTGGTTGTAGGTAAGAGTTTGCTTTTGTTCCATAGGTTCTAACTTTGGTCTTTTTGCTTCATAGATTTTAACTTTTTGTTTCATAGGCTCTGGCTATTTGTTTCATAGATTCTAGTTTCTGTTTCATAAATTCTGGCCTTTGTTTTTGGCTTTTGTTTCAAAAGTGGCTTAATTTTAAGTTGTCTGTTTTAAATGTTTGCAAATTTCTTGTTTTTTTTATACATTGTCTTTTGTTAAATTTACACTTTGTTCGTGTTTTATATGTGTTGCATTTGGACTTAGTTGCTTAAAAATGTAAAATGGGTCTCTTATAAAATCTGCTCAGATAAAGACGGTTCAGGCTTTTATCTGTCCCTTTTAAAAATTTATATATTAATTGGCACATTTTAGGTATACAATACATTTACATTTATCATTGGGTGTTTGTACCTGAACATGATGTATCTTAGCTCTTATTTCTTCCCCCATTACCTATGCGCCCTTCACCTCCACCACCCTTCCCTATCTACATAGACTTTCTTTCCTTTTTTTTCTTTCTCATAATATTTCCTTTCCTTTCTTCCCTTTCTCCTTCCCCTCCCACGACCCCTCCACCTTTGGACCTTTTCCTATTTCACATTATCAATTATTCATTTTAATCATTTTCATCCTTATTTACACTTTCAGTTTCTCACATTAGAGATACTATGCGGTCTTTACACATGTTTGTCCTATTTATTTCACTTAAGACTATGGCCTCAATATGCATCCATTTAGCTATAAATGACTCTAGTTTCTTGTTCTTTATGGCTGAGTTACTACTTCATTTTATAAAAAAACCCCACATCTTCTTTATCCAGTTTCCAGTTGATGGGCACTTGGGCTATTTCCAAACCTTAGCTATTATAAACTGTGCCGCTATAAACATAGGTGCACATATATCTCTGTGGTATGATTCTTTTAATTCTTTGGGAAGATACCCAGTAGGGGAATAGCTGGGTCAAATGGGACCTCTAGTCCTAGTTCTTTGAGGTATCTCCATACTGATTTCCACAGTGGTTGCACCAGTCTGCACTCCTACCAACAATGGAGAAGGGTTCCTTTCTCCCCACAACCCTGCCAGAATTTGTTATTTGTTGATTTCTTGATAGCAGCCATTGTTTCTGGGGTAAGGTGGAATCTCAGTGTTGTTTTCATCTGCATCTCTCAAATGAGCAGTGATGTTGAACATTTTTTCATATATTTATTTGCTGCTTTTACTTCTTTGGCTGAGAAATGTCTGTTCATTTCAGATGCCCATTTTTGAATTGGGTCTTTGAATTTGGGGGAGTCTGCCTTTTTTCAGTTCTTTATATATTCTAGATAGTAGACCTTTGTCTGAGGTACAGCTGCTAAAAATTTCTTCCCATATTGTAGGTAGTCTCTTAGCTCTGTTGGTAGTTTCTCTTGCAATGCAGAAGCTTTTTAATAAGATGAGATCCCGGTTGTTGATTCTTTGTGCTAGCTCCCGTGCTACTGAAGTTTTGTTCATAAAGTCTTTTCCTATGCCAATGTCATTGAGAGTTCTACCTAACTTATCTTCCAGTAAGTTTACTGTTTCTGTCTTGAATTTAGCACTTTAATCCACTTCGATCTTAGTGTAATGCAGGGTGATAGGTATGGGTCTAGTTTTAATCTTTGGCAGGTTGAAATCCAGTTTGTCCAACACCATTTATTGAACAGGCTATCTTTTCTCCAATGAGGGTGATTGGCTCCTTTGTCAAAGATGAGGTGGCTGAGTATGTCTAGAGTTGTTTCTGCATCTTCTAATCTATTCCACTGATCCCCAGGTCTTTTTCTTTGCCAGTACCATGCTGATTTTATCACACTAGCTTTGTAGTATAGTTTCAAGTTGGGGATTGTGATACCCCCAGCCATGTCTCTGTTGCCCAGAATTGCTTTTGCTATTCTAGGTCTCTTCTGCTTCCAAATGAATTTTTGGATTGTTTTCTCTAGTTCTGTGAAGTATATTGTTGGAATTTCATTTGGTATTGCATTAAATCTATATAGTAGTTTTGGAAGTATGGCCATTTTCACTATATTGATTCTTGCTGCCCAGGAACAAGGGATATCTTTCCATTTTCTTATATCCTCTTTGATCTCCTTCTTCAGAATGCTGTAGTTTTCAATGTAGAGGTCTTTTACTTCCTTTGTTAGATTGATTCCCAGATATTTCATTTTTTAGATGCTATTGTAAAAGGAATTATTTCCCGAATTTCTCTCTCAATGGGTCTGCTATTTGCGTATAAGAAGGCTATTGGTTTTTGAGTGTTGACCTTATATCAAGCTACTCTACTGAATCTGTCAATTAGGTCTAGAAGGCTTTTGACCAAGTTTTTTGGGTCTTCTATGTAAAGTATCATATCATCAGCAAATAATGAGTTTCACTTTTTCCTTTCCTATCTTTATTCCTTTTGTTTCTTTCTCTTGTCTAATTGCTATGGCTAATGTTTCCAGAACAATATTGAACAGGAGTGGTGATAGTGGGCATCCTTGTCTTGTTCCTGATTTTAGCATGAAAGTTTTCAGTTTTTGACCATTTAGTATGATGTTGGCTGTTGGTTTTTCATAGATAGCCTTAATCAGGTTGAGATAAAGACCTTCTATTCCAATTTTCTGTAGCATTTTTATCATGAATGGGTGCTGGATTTTGTCAAATGCCTTTTCTGCATCTATTGAGATGATCATATGGTTTTTGTCCTTGACTCTGTTAATATAGTGTATTACATTTATTGCTTTATGGATGTTGTACCATCCTTGCATCCCTGGGATAAATCCGACTTGGTCAGGGTGTATGATCTTCTTGATGACCCTCTGTATTCTGTTTGCCAGTATCTTGTTGAAGATTTTTGCATCTATCTTCATTAGGGAGATTGGTCTGTAGTTCTCTTTTGGGGTTGGGTCTTTCCCTGGTTTTGGAGTCAAAGTAACACTTGCTTCCAGGAAAGAATTTGGAAGCCTTGCTTCCCTTTCAATTTCCTTGATGAGTTTAAAGAGTAATGGTGATAGTTCTTCTTTAAACATCTTGTAGAATTCAGCAGTGAAGCCATCAGGACCTGGGCTTTTCTTTGTTGGTAAATTTTTTATTACATTTTCAATTTCAGTCATTGTTATTGGGGTGTTTAGAATTTCTATATCTTCTTCATTTAACTTTGTCAGTTTGTATGTATCTAGGAATCTGCTCATTTCTTCTGTGTTTTCCATTTTATTGGAGTATAGGTTCTCAAAGTAGGTATTGACGATCCTCTGAATTTCTGCTGGATCTGTTGTGGCTTCACCTTTTTCATTCTTAATTGCATGGATTTGAGCCTTTTCTTTCCTTTTTTTGATAAGGTTGGCTAAATGTTTATCAATTTTATTTATTCTTTCAAAAAACCAGCTCTTCGATTCATTGATTTTTTTGTATTGTTCTCTTAGTCTCCATTGCATTGATTTCTGCTTGGATCTTTATAATTTCTTTTCTTGTACCAGCTTTGGGTTTGTTATGCTATTCTTTTTCTAGGAGCTTGAGGTTCTGCATTAGGTTATTTAACAGTTCTCTCTGTTGTCCTAATATGGGCATTCACTGCTATGGATTTCCTGCGTAGAACTGCTTTCAATGTGTCCCACAGATTCCTGTATGTTGTACTGGCATTATCATTTACTTGTAGTAACTGTCTAATTTCTTCTTTAATTTCCTCTGTGACCCATTGGTTGTTCAGGAGGGTGTTATTCAATTTCCATGTATTTGTGGGTGTTTTGCGGTTTCTTATGTTATTGATCTCCAATTTTATTGCACTATGGTCTGATAATATACAGGGGATAACTTGAATTCTTTTACATTTACTTAGATTTGCCCTATGAGCTACCATATGATCTATTTTGGAGAATGACCCGTGTGCAGCTGAAAAGAATGTGTATTCTGATTTTGTGGGGTGGAAGACTCTATAAACATCTATTAAGTCCATTTGTTTAATAGCTTGGTTCAGTTCTAGAATTTCACTGTTAATGTTTTTCCTAGATGATCTGTCTATTTGTGATAGAGGGGTGTTGAGGTCCCCCACTACAATTGTGTTAGTGTTTATTTGGTTTTTCATGTCCATTAATATTTGTTTTATATAGTTGGGGGCATTTGTATTTGGTGCATAAATATTTAGGATTGTCATCTCCTCCTCTTAGATTGTTCCCTTCACAAGGATGTAGTGACCATCTTTGTCTGTCTTAATTAGTTTTGGTTTGAAATCTACTTTGTCTGCAAATAAGATTGCTATCCCTGCTTTTTTCTGGGATCCTGTCACGTGGAGCACTGTTTTCCATCCTTTTACTTTCAGTCTATGAATTTCCTTTTGAGTTAGGTGTGTTTCTTGTATACAGCATATTGCTGGGTTTTGCTTCTTAATCCATTCTGTCAGTCTATTTCTTTTGATTGGCGAATTGAGGCCATTAACATTGATAGTTATAGTTGAGAGATATTGACTCATTCTTGCCATGATGTTTTATTGTTGTTGGCTCTTTTCTTATTTTTTCCCCTTTCCCTTTAGTGCCTTACCTTGCATGGTGTCTTCTCTCTGTTGGCCCTCATGGAGTTGTGACCTTCATTGTCTTTTTCTAGGCTATTCCTTAAAATTGTTTGGAGTGCTGGTTTGGTGTTCATGAAATCTCTGAGGTGTTCTTTGTCATGAAAGTATCTAATTTCCCCATCGATTTTGAAAGATAATTTTGCCAGATACAACAGTCTAGGTTGGAAGTTATTTTCTTTAAGGGCTTGAAATACTTCACTCCAGGCCCTCCTTGATTTGAGGGTTTGTGTTGAGAAATCTGCCATGATTCTGATGGGCTTTCCTTTGTAGGTGATTTGTTTCTTTTCTCTAACTGCCTGTAGAATTTTGTTCTTCTGTTGGGTTTCTGGGATCTTGACTATTATATGTCTAGGTGTAGATTTTTTTTGATCATGGCTAGTTGGAGTTCTATATGCCTCACTTATCTGTGTGTCCAATTCTCCACCTCTGTCTGGGAAGTTTTCTACTATTACTTCTGTGAACAGTTTTTTAATGTCAATTGTACTTTCTCCTGTTTTTTCATGGACTCCTATCATTCTTATGTTATTCTTCTTTGCATCATCTAGCAGCTGTTGGATTGATTTCTCATGGTCCCTTACTATCTTTAAGAAATCTCTGTTTTCATGGTCCTTAACTGCGATCCTGTCTTCTATATCTGCTATTCTGTCTTCAGATTCTCTTAATCTGCTCGGCATGCTTTCAATGGAGTTTTTAATCTCCTGAATATCTGTTTGAATCTGTTTCATGGATTCCATTTCTTTCTTATGGTGGGCGATCATGGTTTCCATTTCTTTCTTATGCTGGGCATTCCTGGCTTCCAGCATGTTTCTGATCTCATCTATTTTCTCGTCTGTTTCTGCTCTAGAGCCTCTAATCATGTCTTTCACTGGACTCACCATCTCTGTATTTATCTGGGAGATTATTTCTGCTTTGAATTTTTCTAGAGCCTCATGTGTCTGTTTTGTTACTTCCTGTGCTATCAGTTCAGGGTGTCCAGGTGGTTGATTATCCGATTTTTCCACCTCATTTCCCCCAGAATTTCCTTTTTGTGGTGGGGAAGCCTGCATTTGTGCCTTGCTTAAATGTCTTCTCATTTTTTTTTTTGGTACTGCCCTTGATTTAATCCTTGGGTTGCTACTTCAAAATTGCTTAATGTAGGTATCTTTGTTGCTTGTGTTTGAAACCCTTGTGGAATGATTGGTTTTCAGAGGTGTCTTCCAGATATGGCTCATGTTTAGGTTTTGAGGCTCTAATGATTCTGAGGCTATTTTATTTTCCTTATACCAGGAAGGAAAACTGATTAGATCAATCACAACATGTTAGGCCAAATGTTACAATCAGCAATACTATAGCATCATGCACAGTTTAGAAAATGACAATTTGTGGCAGTTATTAACCCATCACATTTAACTATGTGAAGTATAATCCCCTGTGCCTCTGTAGTGTGGGACCAAGTAGCAGAAGAGCTGGAAGGTGGCTGGGGGTGGGGGGAGGGATGGAACTGGGCCTTGCAGGTGCCCACGTGGCTAAGTGGAGCACTGGATGAAGGTGAGGCTCCAAGCCACTCCTGGGACTTCACCATGCTGTGGGCAGGAACCAGAACACAGCTGAGGAGCCTCAGACTGCTTGGCTGACCTGCAGAGAGAAGCACCACTTTTATCTGTCCCTTATAGAATGCCAAACAGCGGTTACTCTGCCAGCTAGTATTTGCCTTTAGGGCAGCTGCCACCCTCAAAACAAAGGACAGATTTCTCCAGTTGGCCTCTGATGAGTCCCCACTCCCATTGACACCAGTGGTGGTGGAATGTTGACCAGATAGGCAGTTGGGTTCCTTTCAGAGACAGATCTCTGATTGCATGGAAGTGACAACTGAGGTGACAACTGAGGGGTCATGGCCAGGGCTATCCTCTGGCAGATACCCAATGGTCCCTCAGAAGAAACTGGCCCCTGACAGCCCATCTGGGTAATCAGCAGAAAATCTCCACATCTCGTCCCTATCTGGACTCCTCAGTGAGGTGAAAGGGGAACTCTGTCAGTGATCATCAGATGTCCTCTGTATCAGTGTGATCTGAAACAATGCTGTCAGAGCCCTTTCTTAAGACTCCATTAAGAGTTGAGCTACAGGTCTGGACTGGACTTTCTCTACTACTAGTAAGACCTCTAGACAAATGTACAAAACAAATCTTTGATAGAGTAAAACTACCTGAACCTTTTCTCCCGCCTAGGCATGGTCTTCATCATTTATGTGTGTAGGGGAGAAAAACGCCTTTTCTGATAGGTTATGGACTTTGGAACATTGACTGTGGACTTATAAAATGCTGTGTGGTAACTTTTGGGGATTTTTTTTTAAAGTCAATTTTTAATTTATATGATTATGAGTTTGAAAATACGTCTCATGGTGGATCTCTGTGTAATATACTGTGATTAGATTTCCTCCCTTGTCAGATCTTTTTCTTTTCTTTATGGTTAATTATTGTCTCAATTTTTTTTGTTTGTTAACCTTTCTATGATGAATACATCATTAATTTTTGCCCCAAAGGCTCTACCATGATTATATATCTCCCACCATTTAAACTATCAGTTAATACATCTATTTTGGTTTTCTTGGAAATATCCTTCCCATCCAAATCTTAAATGTTGCCAACTAAACCAACAGGACAGCTGTAGTTTTGGGATTTCCCCTCATCATCGCCTGGGAGTTTTCTTTACTTCTCGTGAGTCACCTGTGTCCTGAACTTCATATTTGTTTTTCTTCCTCATCTTGATAGAACATATAGTTCAGTAGCTTTCTAGGATTACAGAACGTTGGTGTTTGGCTCCTACTTCTGCATTTTCTAAACATTTTAAATATTTTCCTAGAGACAACCTCTGAATTCCATGAAGCAGCGTCTGAAGCAACTTTGTTGATATGTTCATGACTGAATGCCTATTCTGCAATCTAAATTGGCTCTGGAGACAAGACACACAGATAAATTAGACACAACTTTCACAGCTAATCAGAGAGACAAGCACATACACTATGACTGATTCATTCTACTTGGAAAGATTCACTTTCGGGGATGTTTAACCAGCTTGAGCTTTATGTGGGCTTTTTCTCTCTGTTAAAGAGTTAAAAACTCCACTTAAACTTTTCTCCAACTTGTTGGGAGTTTATTTGAAAATCCCTTGTAGTTAGACCATTCCTCCTTCCAGAAAGTCAGACTAAGACAACTCCCAACAACTATTTTGTCTTACACTAGGGAAAATAGCAATCAGTAACTAGCATTTGTGTTTTTATTAATTAGCTAGAATATAGGACTATCTTAGCTAGCCTTTCTCTTCATTCATGCATGCATAGGAAGTCGATAAGAGCGCCTTTACTATGTAGATTGTGGCTGCTAGTAGGATCTATGAGTTTCAAATACTTAGTGAATTTTTTTTTTTGGTACTGTGGATTGAACTCAGGTCCTTGCGCTTGTGCAGCAGATACTTAGTGAATTTAAAATGGACCTTAAAGGAGTATCCTTGTATTGCTGCTAATAAAAGTTACCAAAATGACTGGACAGACAACAGAAATTTCTCAGTTTTCTCTGCCTTAGGGCCCAGGGCAGAATCTCTGATTTACCATCTCTGGAGGTGATCTTCCTTGGAGGAAAATTACCGTAATTTGGCTGTTGACTTATTTTCCTCTCTCTCTCTCAAGGAAGTAGATAGCAGTGGTTTAAATGTCTTGGTTTTCTAGCAGTACTTCCTTCTCTAAACATGATTGTTGTGGCTGAAGTCAATTGTAACTTGTGCTTTAAGCGTAGCTACTGGAGTAAGGATATGAGTTACCTGAGGAAGATAAGATAGCGTGCTGGTAAAAGGTAGATATTCCAGTCTGGTTTTATTTTCTGGTTCTTTCTCCAAAGGTAGCTACCTACCCTAGAGTGGTATAAACCTTGGGGGATGCCCTAGGGGGCACAGGAATCAAGCAGAGACTTATGGGACGCCATATTTGTTTCAAATTGGGACCTATATCTGAACCTCTTACTCCTTTGGAATACATTAAGGAGCAATTTAGTGTTTCTCTACACCTGCAAGTGGTGTGCCTACCTCCTAAAGCCAAGTACACAGAGCAAAGTACTATGATGCTATTTCACAGTTAGAATTATACTGTAAAATAGAGAAAATGGTCAAAATAATCTAATGTTGAGATTTTCTTTACATTAAGAAGTAATTCTTGCTTGTGTTCAAATATAAATGTGGGCCATAGAAAAATGAGAGACACCTTACCCTTAAGGCATTCAGTACCTAAAGCCTAAGGCTACTCCTTACCCTAACCACCAGGTGCTGAGGGTGGACTTTCTAGGCCAGCTATAATTAATCTCCACGAGGCTATATCCATCCTTAGCTAAGTTGTTGAGGTTCCTCAAAGACAATATCATGCAGGAAGTAAATGGCAAATATGGGACTACCTGTGTTCATGTGTCTTTTTCTCTCGGTAATCTTAGACAGATCAAATGAGACTTAAAAGTTTTCAGATGACCCTGATATGTACATGGAGGTCTTTAGAGGAATTACTCAGACCTTTGGACTAGATTAGAAAGATGTAATGTTGCTCTTAAATCAAACATTGATTTCTAATGAGAGACAAGTAGTATTACAAGCTGGTACTATGTATAGAGACAAATACCTTAATTTTGGAAGCTCAAAAGACAGGCAGCCAAGGGAATAACTGGTTCCTACTGGAACACAAGCAATTCCTATACAAGGCCCTCACTGGCCTGCCAATCAGATAGGAGATTAAACAGCAGCCATTTTCAGACATGTATTCTCGAAGATTTAAGAAAGATGAGAACTGAGCCCTTCAGTTAAATTGTCAACTATCAGGAAAAAGATGAGACCATCCCTAGATCCTGATTTGATAAAAGGAATACTAAATTTTTCCCAAGTCACCGTCTTGCAGTACATAGATGGTATACTGTTATGTGCCCCCTCAGAAGAGCTTTCTAGCCAAAACATCTGGTCTGCTGAATTTTCTAACAGACAGGGGTTATAATGTTTCTAGATCTAAGGCACAGCTTTGCAGCCTTGAGGTAAAATATTTAGGCCTTATTATATCTGAGGGAACTCAAAGACCGGGGAAAGAAAGAATTAAACCAATTTTTTCCTTTCCACAGCCCAAGACTCTAAAATAGCTAAGGACAGTACTAGAAATTATTGGCTTTTGTGGCCATCAGATACCAGGATATAGTGAGATTTCATGACCCTCTATTAGCTTATAGAAAAACCCAAGAGACAGACACCTGGGAACCTCATTCCCAGACGGAATTCCAGAAGCTCAAACAAGCACTTCTAAGTGCCTGCTACAGGACACCATTTCAGTTTGTATGTTACTAAAAGGTGAGACATGGCTTTGGGAGTGTTTCTACAACATCAGGGAGCTGCTCGACAGCCTGTAGGGTATTTCAATCATAAATTAGATGTTATAGATTCAGAGTAATTCATTAAAAGGATAAGCCCTAAACAATATAGTTAGAACACTTTCATTCTCTTTTAAGAGGCAAAAAACAGCCATTTGCATTCTTTGATTATTGGTTTGATTTTCTGCTTGGCAATACAGTTGGAGTAAATCATAGCTTTTGTCACTGGAGACATGTTTTGCTAATATTACAGATCCACTCTGTACAAGCTCCTGATCTTAATTGTCCTTCTACACCTGAGATGGTTAAGATGTAGCTCTTGTGCCATACTTAAAGACACTCTTCTGTCCCTTCTCCACTGCCCTGCCCCTGAGAAATAACGTAATTTGATTCAAGGCATTTTCCCTCCTCTGTGGCTGCTGGATTTCAAGACAAACCCTCCAGAATGGTGAGTTTCCCCTCCCTGGAATCCTTCCAGAGTAAAGCTGACCTTCATTAATCTCTGGGCCATATAGAAAACTGGCCTAGGTTTAATCTTGGAACACAAAAAAGAAATGTAGTTCAGATTTATCTGTCTCTCAGCCCTCAGGCAAAATTAGAGAATGGTAAGAACAGCTAACCTGGCTCTGGCCACTTCCTTGCACCTCTAGTCAGCTGCCACTGGTACTGGACGAGATAAGGTCTAAGGGGCACCTTAGATTGGGCACAGAACAAGAGAGAGAGACAGGGATACCTTCCTTCCCTTTGTTTCTTTTCAAAATGGGAAAAACTGTCCTGGGTAGACATGTGCAGCACAGCAGGTTGGAGCCTTGGCAGACCTTCTTCCCTCACTGTTTGAAATTCATACTTAGCTCCAAAGAGCATTACCTAGTTTCTTCTATGTGCAAACCTGGCCTGAACAGACCCCCACTGAAGAATTATAAAAATTATTATAATTCAACTTGGCCAAATACATCTGAGTTCACTCTGGTTTATAAACAGGTTGTCGTGTGTGTGTGTGTGTGTGTGTGTGTGTGTGTGTGTGTCTGTTCAGTTTGTTACAACAGGCACAGCTGTTTTGTTTGAATGTTTTTCTTTTGGTATTCTGGATTTTTTCTTTTTGGTACCAGGGATCAAACTCGGGACCTTGCACTTTCGAGGCAGGCGGTGGAAGCACTGACCTAAATTCCTGCCCCTGGATTTTTTAAGATGTTTGCCTATAACTCAAGTTGGCTTATAGATAAACATAATTAAAGACATGCTTCTCCCAGGTTGCCAGATTATCCAAATAATGTCAACTGGTTTTACAAATACAGTACATATTGTTGTCTATGTATAACTTGGGAATCTTTCATTGGTCAAAATAATGTGTTAATTGTTATGATCTGGCTCTTACAGGTCATCTAAAAATTTGTTAAGATAATTAAATACTCTTGGGCTTGGAAAACTACAGGAGAGGACTCCCCTTGGTAAATATAGGAGTGGCTGCCTGGAAAAAAATTTATTCCAGCCTTTGTTCACAAAGGGGACCCCAATAATTTCCATAGCCTCATGGGAAATACATTGCTAAACATATTATTGTGATATGTATACATTGGTCTAAGTTTTCTGTGGGAAAACAAGGTTTTATTTAAAATGCTCTTGGTACAAAACAAAATTAAGGGATAAAGAGTTTCATGTAACTGATACTCATTGTTATTTCATGGTGTATACATTCATGCCTTCTGGGTGTACAAGTCTCCTAGGATATTGTTTATGGTTATGATCTTTTTTGACTCAGGTATCTGCCTTCCTCTTGCACTCCAGTTACTTGTGATAAGAGGTACATATCAAGCCAGCATGAGAAAACCAGTCAAATAATTGTTATCTTAAAAACTTATGTGATGTATGTTATATGTGTCACCACACATAGGGATGCTCAGTCTTCAAACAGTTGAAACAACGTCACACACTAAAAGTAGAGGCTAGACATTATGAACTCCTAAGGTACATCTATAGGCCAATATATTTGTTCTCTTTAGATGGCATCCTACTAAAGGATAACAAATAAGAGTTTTCTTTATGTAATTTAATGTCTTGTGATCAGATGGAGGTATTTGACTGAAAGACTATTCCATACTAAGATGGACATGTGTTACAAAGAAAATGCCATCATGATTGCCATGCTAAAATACTACTATGTGTAGCTCTTAATCTTAAATTTTTCTGTATAATATATAACTGTTGTCTGTTAACATTCTACAGGGATTCAACTACTAAAACAACCGTGGTTGGTAAGAAATAACAGCCCTCTAACTGTGCTTTATACTTCAAATGTGCTTGATGTTTTAACTATTATAATAGTTAAGCTCACTGCTCCTACTGAAATACTTATCTCACTGATCTTCTGTTCTGGGTGTTCAACAACTAAAGTTTGGAGACCAAAACTAGAAAGGTAACTGGGTTATGAGGACAGCCAATATTTTGGCTCTGGTCCCTCAAGGTCAACAAAAAATCCAGGACATGAGTGTAAGACCGCTGTCCTTACCAAGCGCTCCGAGGAGCTGACTGTAGTGAAGCACACCCAGGGATCCCAGCGGTGCCTCCAGAATGTAAGACCAAGGGCCTTACCAAATGCTCCAAGGAGCTGACTGTAGTGAAGCACACCCAGGAATCCCAGCAGTGCCTCCAGAATGTAAGACCAAGGGCCTTACCAAACGCTCCGAGGAGCTGACTGCAGTGTAGAACACCTAGGAAGGAACATACCGGACAAGTTGGAAAGTAAAACAGACCTTAGTCTGGCCAGACGGCACTCCCAAAGCAAAGTAGCTTAGAGAGGTGTCAGCCCAGAGTCCGAGGCTCTTTTTATAGGGGGTTGCAGGGAAGTTAACAGGCGAAATTTACAGAAGAAGGAACAAAGGTTAGTGGTCTTACATTTGTATGTTAATTAGCCTGACCTGTACTGATGGTCAGCAGATGTTTTGTAGATTGTTCTATAGATAGCAGTGTCCGGAACATCAGTTTTTGAACAAAGAGTTGAGTAATTATGGCTGATACAGATCTTATCTAGTGTCCCAGAACTAACAAGCATCTTTATCTATTTACTCACATTCAATCACAGTTGGGGCTAGGGGAGTTCTATGGTTACAGAGTTATGCAGTCCCACATGAGGGAACCTTTTCTATAAGATCCTACATCTTTGGTAAGTCACTCAACCTCCTGAGCAAGGAGATTGCTGGGCACTAGAGGACAAATGTACCATGTGCCAAAGGAGGGTCACAAAGAGGAAAAAAGTCTCCCACGCTTTCACTGAAAGCAACATGGTCAAGCAAGGCCATGACCCATCCTGAAGGCTGACACTGACAGGAGCTGAGAGGCTCTATGCATGGTTCCAAATGCCTGAGGAGACTTAACTGACCTTGATAGATAGCAAGAGGTTCATACTGATTGACAGGTCTCCCTTTAACTTGGTCTTAAACACCCAGCAGAGAAGAATAAACAAAAGGGGTATAAAATAATGTCATAGTAATAAAGCTAGATGTAAAAAGGGGCTCCAGTCACTGACCCCTTCTGGCGGTTTCCAGCTCTACCAGTAGCTGACCATGATTATGGATCATTAGAAAAAAAAACTATGGTAAAATCTATAATAGCTCAGCTAGAGTTTTATATTTCTTAGTGAAATTTGTTCTTCAAATTGTCTCTTATCACAGCTGAAACTAGAGAGACTTATGGCAAAGTATCAGACTTATAGATAACCTTTTATCAATAAAAGAATCTAAGAGTCAGCAGGTTACAATCACTATTTCAATTTCTAAGTGTGACTTTCTCCCTAACCTCCCCTTCCATTCTAGTATGCTCATGCTTAGATTATACATGCTCTAATTTCTTAAAAGTTTTGTTTATTCTTGCCAAACTCCAAGCAATCATACAAATGGAACCAATGACAAATGTGATAGAAATTCTTTTACTGGGACCCACCAGATCGACCTTGTAAACAACTCATAACTACTAAACTATACAATATGACTTCTATTTTGGGTTCTGAAGTCCTTCTTCATTCTGGACCTTCTTATCTTCTTTGTGGGAGGCTAGTTCTAGTTCCTCCCAGTGGAAACTCTTGTTGGCTATATTCATAGCAATCCTGCTGACCTTATAATTTTGCCCATATATTCCTAACTATTTCTTTGCTTTATCTCCTCCAGACTGAAAGCTATACAGCTACCAAGATAAGAGTTCCTGGTGCCCATCCCATCGAAGGCCTTTAGATAAGACCCTCTGGAGAGTGACTCTTAATTGCTGATCACAACTACAACCCTATTCAGATGGAAGTAGCCAGACCTGTCTTCACCCTTTGCCCCCTCACAGCAGTTAGGGGTTCTTCTTCAGAGGGGGGAATATTGCAGATAGGTAAGTTAATTAGACATCTTGTGGGCAGTTAGGGCCAGCCCAGGAGGAGCCAACATGGAGGACAATCAAGACACATTCACTGAAGGCCAGAATTGTAAAAGGAGAGAAACTACACACCCTTGTGCTTCCCCTGGGGATAAATAGCAGTGATTGATATTCTAAGCAGATATCAATCACCTGGGTTGGGGGGGGTCAAGGTCTTAACCCAGCCTCTCCAGGAAATATCCCTGACCCACCCTTACTGAAAATCCTTGTATGCTTGCTATGCGACTTGCTCCCCCATTTGACCCCATTTAATCAATATTACCTGAGTGACTGTACTTGTAATCTTATTAGTTGGTCATGGTTTTGTCCCACCTCATGCCCATTTGGTAAATTTCCATTATAGTCTTATAGTTTTGTTCTGCTTTGTACCCGCCTCACCACATGGGTCTGCTGTATAAAATATTCCAGTCCCCCTTCTGTCTCTCTTAGACAGAAGCTTTCTTTCTCTCAATAAATTTTTCCTTTTTTTTTTTTTTTTAAAGCTGTCTCATTTATTATTTAGGCTATTTAGGCAGTATGCTTATGTTGAAAATGGAAGCAAATTTTTCAATTGATTTTTTAAAAAGTAAATAGTAATTAATGAATTTACTGTTATACTCAAAATCATTTGTTTAAGGTGAGAATCTTTGCCAATAGAAAGGTGCTGCTCCAAATTGTGAATGGTATTATGAAGAATTGTAATCTCTTCGTTTTTTTCTTCTTGAAGATGTTGAAGCTTCCTTCTGTAGATACTCTGTAGGGAAATAGTAGCATCTGGATATGATTTTTTTTGGGGGGGGTACCGAGCATCGAACTCGGGTCCTTGCGCCTGCACAGCAGGTGGCAAAACCACTGAGCTAAATCCCCAGCCCCTGGATATGGTTTTGATTTAGTCTGAACTCTTGCTAGTTTGGGATAAAAGTCCAGCTGTAGTTTGATTGTTTCATTTTGCTTTTCTTTTCGTTCAGTTATTAACTTTGCATTTAACTCTGAGATTTCCGTCTCCTTTTTCTTTATTAGATCTTTGTGCTTTTTTTCATTTAATTCAACTTTTTCCTGCATATCTTCATAAAGTTTGCTTATTTCTATCTTATGTTCTTCCTCTTTGATTTTTATCCCATGTACAAGTTTGGCAATATTATTCTTATATTCCTGTTTGTGAGATTTCAGCTTTTCCCTTGTCATCAGCATTTATTTAGTTCATTTTCACCTCTCAAATTGTGTTGATATTCAGTGGTCTGTTGTAGCCCTTTCATCATATGAAGAGCAGCACATTCTTTTTTATTTGAGGCTTCCTTTGTTTGCACTACTTTTAATAAACAGGTACTCTTTTCCAACTGAATTTCCAGTATGCTTTTCTTTCCACTGGTTTCTATCATTTTCTTTTATTTTTTTTATTTTTTATTTATTTATTTATTTATTAAATTCTTTTATTGGTACATTGTAGGCATACAACACAATTACATTTCTCATTGGGGATTGTACCTTTACATAATGCATCTTGGTTCTTATTTTTTCCCCATTCCTAGCCCTCCCTTCACCCCCTCCACCCTTCCCTATTTACAAAGACTTTATTTCCATTTTTTCCACTTCTCATCATTTTTTCCTTTCCCTTCTTTCCTTTCCCCTGGCCCTCCCACTACCCCTACCCCTTTGGACCTTTTCTTCCTATTTTGCATTATTGATTATTCATTCTAATCATTGGTACATTTTAGGTATACAATATAATGACATTCATCATTGGAAATCTGCACCTTTACATAGTCTCTCTTGGTTCTTATTTTTCACCCTTGGCCAGCCCTCCCTTCAACCCCTCCATTCCTCCCTATTTACAAAGATTTTGTTCCTATTTTTCCATTTTCTCATATTAATCCCATTCCCTTCTATCCTTTCCCTTAGCCCTCCCACTTCCTTCCCCTTTGCCCCTTTTCTTCCTATTTCACATTACCTATTATACATTTAGTGCTTATTTACACTTTCAGTTTCTCACACCAGAGAAACTATTAAGTATTTACACATCTGTGTCCTATTTATTTCACTTAAGAGTATTGCCTCAATGTGCATCCACTTAGCTATAAATGTCTCTAATTTCTCATTTTTTATGGCTGAGTAGTACTCCATTTTATAAAAAAACACATTTTCTTTATCCAGTCTCCAGTTGATGGGCATTTGGGCTGTTTCCAAGTTTTAGCTATTACAAACTGTGCTGCTATGAACATGGGCTCACATATATCACTGTGGTATGATTCTTTTAATTTTTTTGGGAAGATCCCCAGCAGTGGAATAGTGGGGTCCAATGGGACTTCTAGTCCTAGTTCTTTGAGGTATCTCCATACTGATTTCCACAGTGGTTGCACCAGTCTACACTCCCACCAGCAGTGGAGCAGGGTTCCTCTTTCCCCACAGCCCCGCCAGCATTGGTTATTGGTTGATTTCATGACAGCAGCCATTCTTTCTGGAGTGAAGTGGAATCTCAGCATTGTTTTCATTTGCATCTCTCGAATGACCAGTGATGTTGAACATTTTTTCATGTATTTATTTGCTATTTCTACTTCCTTGTCTGAGAAATGTCTGTTCATTTCAGATGCCCATTTTGTATCATTTTCCTTTCTATCTGTGAAAAATCCTTTATAAGTTTGTCAATATTCACATTGCTAATCTTTTTTGTTCATTCTTCGCTACTTTGATTCATACTTGAATTGCTGTTGTTCCTGGTTCCTCAATGTCTCCCCCACCTCAAGGCAGTCCAGTCTGGTCCCAGCTGATTATTCAAATTTTTCCTACTCTTAAAAAAAGAAAGAAAGAAAGAAAGAAAATTACAGGAAGACAAAAACTCATGATGTATGTAAATAGCTGTACTTTTAACATATATGGGGGAAAAGTCGTGCTCACTAAGTTTTTTAAAAACCTGTTCCAGCACAATAATTTATTTACATATAAATCAAAATCAAGAGAAGTCAGAATGCTCAATTCTGACAACTTTCAAGAGATGCACCAAGTTTACTGGATGTGGAGAATGTGGCTGGACTCTCATGCCTATGCTTGTTTCATGAAGTAACAAAACGGTAATTGTGTAATGAGATACCACGATGCCATATCACAGCATACAAGGAGCTCAACAGGCCTGAAAAGGAGTTAAAATAAGAATTTGAGATTCCTAAATAAGGATACAGGAATATAGCACAATTCAGCCATACCTTGGGGTCCTGGAGCTCTGCCTCAGAACATGAATGGTAACTATAGGCAACTTTCTTTCCTATTTATTTAAAACATTAGGGGACATTACTTAACTCCTTTGGGTTTCAATATTTACACCCATCAAATTATAGGACTGAGCACTCAGTAGGCTTTTTCAGGTATAACATTTTAGTTTCTTTGATTTTAAATCTGAGATGAGGCGTGCTGTGATTTGGATAAGTGTCTCCCAAAGGCCTGTGTGACAGGCTTAGACTTCCGCCTGTTGCTTTTTTGGGAGTGGTAAAACCTTTAAGGGTGGGGCTTGGTGGGAGGAAGTTAGGTTATTTGAGGGGGGGGTGCCCCAGAAGGTGATATTGGATCCCAGTCTCTTCTTCTCTTTCTTTCTTTGCTTCCCAGCTGCCACGAGGTGAACAGAACTCCTGTGCTAGGCATTCCTACCATGATGTACTGTCCCAGCACTGGCCCAGTGCAATAGGACCAAGCAACCATGGACTGAAGCCTCTGAAACTGAGAACAAAAATAAACCTTTTCTCTTAGTAAGTTGACTGTCTCAGGTGTTTTGGCATAGTGCCGGAAAGGTGAGTAACACATCTAATGGAGAATATGTGGGGAAAGTGAGAGAAGTTACTAAAAGTGCAATTAGACACTGACATTTAAGAATTGCATTTTATAAGAATTTCTTTGCACAGTCAGAGCTTATGACTTTATCTGCTGATAATACTTACAGGAACGGCTGCATTTGAAATAAAAATGAGTGGGTCAGGGATGTAGCTCAGTGCTATGCAGAGTGCTTATGTACCATGTACAAGGCCCTGAGTTCAATTTCCAGCATGCAAAATAAATAAAAATGAAAATGAAATAGAACAAGACTTTATTTGAATAGGAATAAATTAGCAATTATGCCAGTTCCCCCCTCTTCGAGTGTGTCTTGAATTGGGTCTACTCAGGCAAAATGAAGATGGAGTGTGTGATGTATTTAAACAATGTAGCAAATTAATAGGGGAACCTAAACTCCCAATTTTTCCAAGACATGTACAAATGGACAAAGATTTCCATTCTTAACTGAATCTGCGGAATTGAACGGCAGTCATAATTGTTTGAGCCTCTGCACTTGGGCTTGCTAAAATGTGGAGGCATGGGGCAGGCTTCTCAAAGCAAGCATCCCCGGCCAAGCCTCCCTTCTGCAGGAGAGGTCCAAGGTTTATCTTACTTTAACTAGAAGCAAACCAAAGGATGGATGAGGAGATAAAGAAAAAGTGTCTTTGTTCTGTATTTCTTCTCGATCTGAACATCCTCAAAACATGCTAGTTAGGTGTTAGAAGAGGGAGTTCCTAAAATTCGAATTTGTTTAGAGTTTTGGGGGAAGCCTTGGAGTAAATGTTTTATTTTTATAAACCAGATGCTTACATTTGTATTCCTTAGGGGCAAAGCTGTCTTTTCTGGTATCAGGAACCACAGATAAAAATCACTTCTCAGGTTCAGTGGAGTCTAATCTTAACATTTCCTTCCCAGTATATGCTAGAATCTGTGCGTTCCTTTGAAGTGATGACTAATTGAATTGGCTTTTTGTCACTGTCACACTTTCTGCAGAGACAGGAGGAGCAGGAAGTGTGAGGAGCCAGTACAGGTCTGCTGCACTTACCTGCTGCTGCTGTAAGTGGCGCTGTTTGATCATTTTCTTCGTGCGAACTGCAATCACCAATGGAAGGGCATTTAGAGAATGGTCTGATATCTAAAGATTTTTCCTTTTGATTAGTAGAATCAGCTTCTTCACAGGATAGTCTCTTCCCACTGAACTGCATAGAGGCAGCTCTGCCTGTTTCTGGTTTGCAAATTTGAGATTTCTTTTGGATGCCATTAAAATTAAATAAGACATTTTGTCTGATCCAGTAATACCTATGGCATTGTGTTTGTTTGAACCTAGAAGAAAACTGGCAGGTTAGAAAATGCCCAGGAGCTATGATAGCAGATGGTGAAAATGGATAATTGGGGAAGGGGGGTGGGCAGCAAATTACAGAATGTAAATTCATCATTTATATAGAAAAAAAGTAAATTAAAGAGGGGGGAGGATGCCTGGAATGGAGTAGGAAAAAGGAGAAAGGAAGATTTCCTTGCCGTTTAAGCAGGAGAGGCCGTTTTGGCCAGATCACATCTGTGAAAGCCTTGTTTTTTTAAATACTGTGATACTGTGTGTCCATATATTTGTATAGTTCTGTGTACTTGTGTATCTTTCCTTTTACAGTCACCAATTAGTTATGCCCTTTTCTCATGGCCTCCTCCCCTAACTTGCTGGCACCTTTTTCACCTTGTTTTTCATCCCAGAACACTGAAGGACAGCTGAGCTCCAGGAGGCTGGCTAGAGGATTAGGCAAAATAAACATTGTATCTCCCAGGAGCTCAATTCCTAGAGAAAGTACGGCCTATCTTAACATTGTGACTTATTTATATTTTGTACTGCCTACTTCATAAGAATAAGAGACATTAGGCTGTTATTTTTTATGGAGGAGAGAAGTTAGTGTCTGGTATAATTCATAAGCTAGTTTTTTCTCCAGTGCCATCAGCCAGGGTACTGTGGCACTAGGAAGAGGCTAACTCTGGGCTGACATTCCCAGTTTAGCATAGTTGGACCATTTTTCCCAGAATAAAAATGAAATAGCTTTGGTCTGGAGTAGTCTGGCAGGAGAGAGCTGGTGTACTTGGTTTCCTTCTGCCACACTTTTGGTGAAATGAATTAGACTTTTAAATCAGGAAATTCAGCAAAATGAGTTAAATTTTTACACAAGAGAAGTGGAGGATTTCCATCTGGTTGGGGGAATGATATGGAAATGTCTTGCTAAATCAGAGACTGGTGGAATGTTGCTCTCCTGGCAAGCTCCATTTCTTGACAAGCAATCTGTGGGTTACATAGAACTGAATGTGCAAGAAGACTTGCTTGCAGGAAGACCTGGTTCAGATGTTTGTCATTAGGAACTGGGTGTGGGCTTTTTCAAATTAAACTAAAGCAGAAGTTCTAGTAGGAAAAGCCTCTCAGATCCATGTCTTCTGTTTCTGGATAATCTTTCTTGGAAAATCAGATCTCAGTAAAAGGCTTTTTAAAAAGTGGACCTATGCAGCTGAAATCCTTTGACAGAAATGGGAAAGATGTAACAAGAGGTGGTTTTATCAGGTACTTTAACACTTTACATAGAGCCTGTTAACATTAAATAACAAGCCAAGACAAACAAAAATATGTTGCATGAAAATGGTCTTCCCTTGATATGAAAGGAAGCTGAACCCTGTGACTTAGCTAGCAACACACTTTTCCTTACTGATGACTGATTTTTCTGGTTGTGTGAGTAATACCCAAATTATTAGACAACTATTTGGCTCAGGAACAAAATTGCATACCATACTGAGCTAATCACCAGCCCTTTTCAAGGTAAGGCCTAACCTTTTGCTTACCCTCTATCCTGTCATTTTTGATTGTTGAATGTAAACTTCTTGTTTGTTCTCCAGATTGGCTTTCATACAATGTGAATGAAACTCTTAACATCTTTTCAGACATAAACAGAATTTGGCTTATTGTTCTTGAGTTTGCATACATGCTTTCTTCCCTCTGGATACCTCTTGCCCCTGGGACTTTCATGTCAGAGAACTGGATGTCCTGTATTAAGAGCTTTGTATATTGATTTTGCATATGCAATTTTGTGTTTCACTGGAGGTTTTAGAGTTTTTTATACATAATATGACCATGTCATCACCAGACAGACAATTTCACTTCTTCTTTTCTTATTAGGATGCCTTTTATTTCGTTCTCTTGCCTAATTTCTGTGGCTAGAACTTGTAGTACTATGTTGAGTAGAAGTGTTAAGAGTGGGAAATTATAGGAAAATCTTTCAAATTTTGACTGTTGAATACAATATTAGCAATGGGTTTTTTATATACGGCCTGTTAGGTTTGGTTCTAAAATGGCCCTCCAAAGTCTCTTGTGTTTGGAAGCTGATTTGATCGTGGGATACTGTACTCATGAGTGGATGAATCACTGCTAGGAAATGGGGACTGGTAAGAGACAGGGCACTGGGGGCATGATCTGGAAGGGTGTATTCTTGTCCCTGGCTCCTCTCTTTTCTCTATGCTTCCTGGTTGCCATGGGTTGGAGACCTTTTCCTCCACCACCCCTTTCTGCCAGGCTGTTTTTCCCTTGCAGTCAGCTGACCATGGGCTGAAACTGTAAGTCAAAATCAACCTGTCCTCCTTTAAGTTTCGGGTGTCAGGTGTTTTTGTTCTAGCAACAGGAAGGTGACTAAGACATAGCCTTTACTTTGTTGAGGCACATTTCTTTTATACCTAACCTGTTGAGAGTTTTTATCATGAGGGGATATTGACTTTGTCAAATGCTTTTCCTACATGTATCAAGATGGTCTGTTTTATTCTTCATTTTACTAAGGTGGCAGAGCAAATTTACTGCTTTATGTCTACTAAACAATGCTTGCATTCCAAGGATAAATTTTACTTAATCATGGTGAATGATTCTTTTAATGTGTTATTGAATTTGCTTTGCTGGTCTTTTGTTGAGGAATTTTGCATCCATGTTTATCAGGAGTATTGGCCCGTAATTTTTTTTTTTTTTTTTTTTTAGTATCTTTGGCTTTGGCATCAGGGTAAAGCTGTCCTTTCCTCTTCTTCAACTTTTTGGAAGTTTGAGAAGGATTGATAATACTTTTTATTTAAATATTTGGTAGAATTTAGCCATGAAGCTATCAGGTCCTAATTTTTTTCTTCAATGCAAGATTTTTGTGTCTTTTGTGTTGTTCTCTGATTTTTCATTGATTCCAGTTAATCTTATATTATTCTTCTTTGCATCATCTAGCAGCTGTTGGATTGATTTTTCATGGTCCCTTGCTATTTTAAAGAAGTCTTTCATTTGACGATCACCAACCACAACCCTGTCTTCTAGATCTGATATTCTAGCTTCACAATGGTTGTTCCTGCTGTGTATGTTTTTCACAGTAGAATTTTTCATCTCCGGATATCTGTTTGCATCTGTTTTATGGCATCCAGTTCTTTCCTATGTTGGGCATTCATGGTTTCCCTAAATTCCTCTATTAAAAAAAAAAATCTGTATCTAGTCTAGATTCATTAAGCATTTCCTCCATTATAGTCACCATCTCTTTAGCTACCTGTGTGATTATTTCTGTTTTGTTTTTATCTAGGGATATATTCATCTGCTTTGTTACTGCTGCTGTTACCATTACATAAAATTCAGGCAGGAGGCTTTTGATTTCTTTCACTTCAATGCTCTCCGGGCTTGCTTTGGGCAAATTGGGTATTTTGGATTACATCTTGCTTCAGTGTTTTCTCATTTTCTAATTTTTTTGTTGTTATTTATTTGTTTTCCACATTGAGACTTGTAAGTTGCATATTGGTAGGTAGTTTTAGTACTGTATCAAAGACCTGTTTAGGTAATGGCTACTTTTCAGAGCTGTCTTCTAGGCGTAGCTCGGTTTTGGCCTTTGAGTCTGTCCCAGGATCTTATCTCTGCTGTTTATTAGGGATGAAAGGTTCTAGCCTCTTTGGCCTAGCCCCCAGTTCTTTGTTACTGGGTGGTAGTATTGTTTATGGCCCCCAGATAATCTAGGTATTGGAAAACAAGGAGGATCAATTGATCACAAGTCCTGTGTCACCTTGGCTACTTAGTAAATCAGTAATAACTATAGTGTCAAACTGGAAAATGACAAACTGTAATAACTAATAATCTGTTACCTTTAACCCTAGGTATAAGGTTTATAGTTATATAACAAGATCTAAGACAAATCAGAAAATTATATACAGTTCCCTCGATATTCCCTCAATAGAACAATTTACCCCCTTTCACCATAAAGCAGTATTCAGCCATAGTAAGATATAGACTCATAAGAGTAAGTGATATAGGTATGGTAGTATGAAGAAAAAGGGCAAAAGAAATAGATTATGAAAAATAAAGCAATGGTAGATGTGAAGAATGTGGTAAGATTGATGTAGGAGAGTCTTGTTAGGGAGTAAAGGGAAATTAGTGGTATTAGAAAACAGTAACAGAGATGGCCACCTAGGAGAAGGATAAATTATAAGGAGTGGAGGTTAAATTAGAGGAAAAGAAAATAAGAAAAAATACTAAGGGAACAAGTTGAAAGAAAGAAAGTGAGAAAAGAAGGGAGAGAGATAGAGAGAGAGAGAGAGAGAGAGAGAGAGAGAGAGAGAGAGAGAGAGAGAGAGAGAGAGAGAGAAGTTCCTATGATTTTCCAGAGGAGTGTTTTCCGCCCTGGTCAGTAGTCGTTAATCTCTAAAGTCGCATTCTTCTTTGGCCCTTTATAGTCTGTGAGTTTACATGGAGGTTGCTCAGTCCAAGGAGGCCTCTCTCTGTAGTCCCGTTTGTGGCAGCTGTGCAAGCTGGGTAACCAGACCAAGGTTGGTGAGACTTGTGTTGTGGGTTCCTTTTGGTTGGGGATCGACTTTGGTTATTGGATGTACATTCCAGTGTGTGTGGGACAGGATCCCAAAATGTGGAGGCTCCTGTGGGCTCTCAGACCTTACTGTCAGTCCTGTGGATGCTCAGAGGAGAGACAAATCTGTCCAGGACTAACGTGTGCAGATTTCTACAAGCCCAATGAGGACACAGAGTGCTGGGTGATGTCTCTTGAGTGTCCAGAGTACCGGGCAGAGTAGGAGCCATTAACCCTTGCTGCTTAACCAGGCAGAGGACTGGCCTCTTGTGCTAGGCAGGTACTGTGTCTGGGCTCTGGTTGAATGCAGGGTGGAGACTCTGCTGTGCCCAGGGTGCTTGGAATGCCCCTGTGTAAGTCCCAGTTGCCTGGGGACTGGTGGTAGATGTCAGATAGAGACTCCGGTGGGTCTAGGATTAGAGCACATCAGTGAGAGCTCAGTGCAGGCTCAAGTGCCCCTGGGGTGCTGAGTGTGGACTGAAATCAAACCAGTGTTAACTCTGAGTGCCAGGTAAATGTCCCAGTTAGCTTGGGATGAACTGCAGGCTCCCAGCAGTGCCTCAGGTGTGCTGGGGTCCAGTGATGAAGACTCCCAACACAACCAGAGGTTGCTGTTTATTAGTTCAGAGTCTGAGACTGGACAGGTAGGGGGAGGGAGTAGCTCCCTGATCACTCGCCCCTAGTGTGTGCTGGTGAAAGATTCTGCCAGAATGCAATGTCCTCTGTTTGGAGAGGGTACAATGAGGCAAGGGGGCTAAATACCCGGAGCCTATCCTGTCTGGCTTCCCTCTGCCACGCTGCTAGGATTGGAATAGCAGTAAAAGGAGTTTTTAGCAGCAATATTTTTGTATTGTAATTTGTTTTGTATTGTAATATCTTTAAACATGTTTTTGTTATAAAATTTCTCAAACATATAGAAGAAGACAGAGTATTGTTCTTCTTCAGTTATTTAAAATCTTCCTCAAGGGTAACTATAGAATTTGTCATTAAAGTTGGGGTTCTTTGAGAGACACTGGGAGTGCTACTGATAAGTATGCTGAGATAACAAACTTCAGTCTAATAGCTGCAGGCAAACTGGGTTGGTTTCACAGTCACGTAGGAATTAACATCACCTTACCTGTTGAGCCCCCTTCTACCTCTTCCTGGGCCCGATTCCCCTGGCAGACAAGATAAGCATGATCTTGATACAGAATTCATTGTCTTAACCTATTGTCTTGGCAGCCGTGATGCTGACGCACTTCATGATTTATGCCCATACCACCTATGTGTGTGAGAAACTAGAGAGTATTCCTATGTGTTTTTCTAAATTTTATATACATACATACAGTGTCACTTTTTAAAATCAGTAAGGCATTTTCCCTTCTTTTCCTGGAATATTGAAGAAACTAGGGCCAGAGAATGACAATGTATCAGCTAAACCTCTTTTGATGGGAACAACAGAAAGTAGTTCTGGCTAGCTGAGTCCATGGAGGGATTTAATGAAGAATACTGGAGTGTCTAGGCGTTACTGGGAGAGAGGTGGTTCAGGGAAGCTCCAGGGATGTGAGCAGAAGGCAAGTGGAGATCCCAATTCCTCTTGGCTTCATCATCAGCCTCAATGGCCCTGGCCTCTCTGTCCCTGTTTCAGAGTGCAAATTCCATACATAGTGAGAAAATCCAGGGGAGCCAGGCGTTCTTTCCTGGGCCACTCTCCCTGTATATGGCCAGGAATGCAGGAATATATACTAAGGCCATAGCCATTTAGAGCCCATTCCATTGTGTGGGACCAGTGGAGGAGCAGGGGTAATTGTGAGCTAGGCACCAAAGAAAGTGACAACTAAATCAGAACAGAGAAAATGTGAAGATGGGAAGGAAAATACTATGTTTAAGATTTCTTCTGAAAGGGAATAAAGTGTTCTGTTTGGGAATTCCTTTCTGGAATTTCAAGTTATTTATTATTTTTTTTGGGGGGGGTACCGGGGATCAAACTTGGGTCCTTGCGCTTGCACAGCAGGAGACAAAACCACTGAGTTAAATCCCCGGCCTAAAGGAAGTTTTTTTTTTTTTTTTGGTACTGGTGATGGAATTTGGGTCCTTGTGCTTGCAAGGCAGGCGGAGGAACCACTGAGCTAAATCCCCAGCCCACTGGCATTTCAATTTATATGGATTCCCAAATTCTGAGAAAAGTCAGTTGAGAAATCCAGAAAATGATTTCTTATTCATATTATGATAACCTATTTTGTGAAAATTAAAGCTTAATAGCTAATATAGAGATCTTATTGGTTTGAAGAAATCCACTGACTTAAAGTCAAAAGCAAGAAAAGGAACCACTGACATGGAGTTGAAGGTCAAGATCAATACTGCTGGAAACTGAGATGGAAGCTGTTTTAGTTATTTTTCTCATTGCTGAGACAAAATACCTATCGCCCAAAGTTAAATGGGGAAAGTTTTATTTGGCTTACAATTGGTAGAGGTTTCAGTCCATAGCTGGCTGGCTCCAAGGCAGGGTGGCCTGGCAGAGGGGCATCGCAGAGGAGAAAGAGTCCATGGCAAAGCAGGGCAGAAGGCAGCAAGCAGCAAGCTGTAAGTAGCAACAGCAGCTTCTTTCTGTGCCTTTATAGTCTATCCAGGCTACCTACCCTACACAGAGAACTGGGCCAAACCAACAGTGGACTAGTTTAGGAATCACACCCTTAATCCCAGCATCACACACTCTAGATCCAGCCACCTTGGAAAGGCCTCACCGATGGCTACATGAGGCTTTGAGGGGACATGGAGACGCAAGCCATAGCGGAAGCACAAGAGAAGCCTTAGTCAGACCTTCTTATATTGGCTGCCCTGTTATCTGCGTTCAGGTCTTAATCTGCTATGAACAGGGAATCATTCCTGCAAATAAAGTAAACATTTATAAGTCTGAGGCCATAATATACATTTTACAAATTATATGAATGGTATTCTAAGAAGTGCCAAGTTTTAGAAACAAAATGTGTCTTTAAGTTGGCAATTTTCACATTTGCTTCTATGTAGTGCTGTTTACCTTGCCAGGAGATCTGAATATTATGTCATTTGAATACCATTGGAGAGGACAAATGAAGTTTTGTAGGCTTAAAAATTTAATTTGAAGAATAATTATTTTAAGTATTAAATATTTGTAGTCTGTTTCAACTTTTAAATGACTTATTTAATAATTTATTTTGTGTTAATGTTCATTTCTTTTAAATGTTTTTTATTATGTCTGGACCAAGTAGAGGTTTTTTTTCATATTATTGGAACTTATAATTTTGTTACAATATGTTGATTCATAATAATGTTGCAAATTTGTTATTATATCTTTTTATATAGAAAGCCACCATTAAAGCTTCCTATAATCCTGTCGAATAAAAATGATTCCTTGTTTATTATTATGCTCACTTACCATTTTTCAAATGCACCTAAGTGAAATATAAAAATTATAGAATAACATATGAATTCAGGAATTCCCAAGACTTATCAGAAATTTTTTTCCCTCATTTCCAAATCCCAATGCTTAACAGCTGCAAGAAATGAAAGGGATAATAATCAGCGAAAGGCAATAACGTTTTATGTTGGATCCTTGGGAGACTTGAAGAAACATTACTGCACAGTGCTGAGCCGTTCTCACTAATGAGTAAGGAAGTCACATTTGTTGGGAGGATCTGGGATATACAAAGAATTTTGCTGCTGTTGGAAAAGAACTTCCTGGTTTATTTCTGCTCCTGTAGGAAGTTGGAAAAATCAATCCCATGATAAATGAAGTGATCACTTTACTAGGAAATAATTTTCACTTTGTGGCTTTAAAGGAAACAGCGACAATATAAAGTGAAATTTGAAAACAAATAATGAAGATGTTCACTAGCATATCTTTGAAGTTGATACCAAATTTTAGCCCATGAACCCCCAACCACTGGGACAACTCTTCCATTCAAACGTGTTTGGAAGACTTCAGGCTAAAACACAGTGTGTTGGATACATTGTTCTTCTATTAGCTTGAGTTAATTTTCAAATGAATGTGCTCTCACTTAGCTGTGCTCTGAGATAATGAGCAAAAGAGTGGTAAAATCTGAGGGAGAAACTAGTCAGTTAAAGCACATAGCATTTCTGGGTGTGGTGGTTCCTGATAAATAGAGGAGTGAGCCCTAGCTGGGCTAAAGGGAGTATGGCATCTATCCATAGTCCTCCAACTGGCTGCTCCTTGTAACACATGATTTCACTCTCAGTCATGCAAAATCACCCTGACTTCACTGCTGAGAAGAGTCCCTTCAAAAGGCGGGATTCCTAGCTTGCATGGTATATATTTACTGTTCAGCTCCATGACAAAGATGGATCTAAAACAGCTTTTAAAAAACTACTTTAGGGCTGGGGATTTAGCTCAGTGGCTCTGCCGCTTGCCTCCCAAGCACAAGGACCTGAGTTCAATCCCCGGTACCAAAAAAACCCCAAAACTACTTTACATAGGAATTTACAAATGTTTTATGGAGACTAGCCACTAAAACACAAACATAAAAGCCATCAAAGAAAAATCCTGTGTAGGCTAAGATTGCAAGTGACTAATAAATATAATTTAAGTGAAACATGGAAAATACATTTCCTTTTTTATAAAAATATAAATTATGTTCCTTTTCCCTTTGGAAACAGTCTAGTTATTTAAAAAAAGTATAGAGATTCCTTTAAAAATAAACTTTTTGCCGTATAAAATAGTTTGATGAGAATCTAAATATATTTAATAATCCATTACTGTATATCATTGATGTTTCTAGATACTAAGAGGACACTAAGGAATTTGTATCCTTTGCAGATGAGAAGCCAATGTAAATAAAATTGAATTAAAAGGAAATCTTTTGCTTTCCCCAAACAGAATTTTTGCAGGTGAGTCAATTAACATGAAATAGTTTCACCTGTGTTCCTTTTGTCCTTCAAGGTTTTGTGCTGGCCTCAAGAAGTTTGTGAGCAGCTCTTCAATATTCCAGGTCTCCTACGGGTATCTACAAAAACACACTCCTGGGGAACTGGATTTCATGTGTTGGGCTGATGCTGACTTTTGTATAGTGACTTACACAGCATTTAAGGATAAGTAAAAATAAATGTTTTCATCCTTAACAACACTAATTCCTTAATTTATGTGTGATGACATGTTAATATTGTGCCAAAAAGGTTGAAGAGACATAGTTCATAGTCCTCAAAGTCAGTACTGTCTGATATAAAGAATAAGTCATTATAGTAACGATATTTATATTAATAATTATTTCAGGAATAAAATCTCAGCAATAATTATAGTAACAGCAATATTTAGTAATAAAATCATAGTAATTGCATCACTTATTAAGTCCTTTTTATGTCTTAGGGACTATGCAAGCAGTTCTCACTTATGACTTGTTTAAATAAGATCATCACCCTTATGAGGTAGGCAGCATTATGTGCATTTTACAGGTGTAGAAACTGACATTGGAGAGGATGGCCAATTTGTTCAAGGCCACACTGTACAGTAATTGTTAATGAAGCAAAGCATGAGATGTAAGGACACCAAGCAGATGCGCAGTCACTTACAGAACACATGTGACATGACTCCTTATATTGCATGACCATTCATTAAGTGGCCTTTCAGTGAAGGAATCAAGAAGCAGCCAGTTCTATTGGAATCACTGTCAGCTACTATATTTCATTTGTTGGGAAACAGAAGATTTAGTGGAAGGTAGTATTTTAGGAGTTGCTTGAAGCATGTAATTGACATTCTCCCCACCAGAAGGTGTTTGGACAAGTTAGAAAGGGAACTAGTGTTCCTTGGAGGATGGCCTGTGACATTTTCCCACCTGCATTTCTGCCTCTTGCCATGAACTTCTGGCATTTCTCTGCTCTTAGAGCTAATGAGTCAACAGCATGTTTTTAGCATTCCCTGTGTGCACAAAAGTGGACTGTGATTCAATGAGAGTACGTAGCTACTGTGAGCCACTACTGTGGGGTTTACTGCCAGCCAGGAGAGCCCAAGAGGGGAAGTACAGAATAGATTACATAGTATAAAATTATGTACAACAGCTATATGTGTATATACAAATAATTTACTCTTATATCTGTATCTGTCTAGCATAGGTCTCAAAATCACTCCAGGGTATTTACTTTTTGGATTGGGCAATTGTACCTGAATAGGTAAATGCTAGAAGTTAATCTTTTAATATCATAAATAAATAAATAAGAAAGGAATCGTAGAATAATGTAGCTGGAAGGGACCCCAGAGATTGAAAGTGTTTCATGGAGCATTAATGGCCTTAATCTATTATAGGTGTTCTGGAAGAAGACTCCATGGTCAAATAAAATTTGGAAATGCTAGGCTATTGTTAAATAAGTTTCTTTCCTGAATAGCTTTGCTGAGTCTTTAATATGCTAACATGGGCTGTAGTGTTCTGACACCTCACCCCAGATTCTCATTTGGGAAATGCTGGTCCAGTTGAGCCAGCCAGCAGGTTCTCTGTGAAGACAGCAGCTGGTATGGTCTTGAGAGCAAGGGAGTCCCCAGGGAAAGGAAGGCTATGTCAGTCTTTTCCTGTTCCATGCCAGGAATTCTCAGAGCAATGCCTTTCTTTAGAGGCTCAGAGAAGACTGAAAAGCATCTCTAGCCAGCAGGGTTACCTTTCACTGTGGCTCATGCTGCAGAGGAGCTCTGAGCTCAGCACAAAGGACCAGCTTCTGAGAATCAGGGAAACACATTCGTCCCTGACCCAGTTCAATGAGGACGTGGGGGAGGGGGTGTGTCACTAGTCGTGATCACAAAGCTAGTCTGATTCTCTTTCCCTAACTAAGCAAACTGGACATGAAAGTTTAGGTTGGGAAATACTAGGCTAAAAAAGTTAAGCTGAGGTCTTCTATCTAGAACCTCTCAGAACTTTTAATAAAAAATGTGCATCGTGAGGCTCCAAGAATGGTGCAGAGTGTGCAGAGATTAAAAAGTAACGGGGCCAGGGATTTAGCTCATTGGTTCCGCCCCGTGCCGCGCAAGGTACTGGAGTTTCCGAATTCGATCCCAGTACACATCCCCCACCCCCCACCCACCGCCCGCCCCGCCCCGCAAAGTAACTTGGCCATGACCCTCGGGCTTTGTGCAGCCTTTGGGAGGCACCAGGGTTCGGTTCGGAAGCGATTCGGATGTAATTCAGCCTTCTCATTTTGCCGTAGAGGAACTATGGGTAAGGCATTTGCTGGGAGGCCTTCTGGGTTTCCTTTCTCCATCATTGTGACAAATTCATTGGATTTTATCAAATTTGGAGGCAGCTTTGAAAAGATTTCTTAGCTAGAAAATCTTTTTGTACATTTTTAGGGCAATTTATTCCATATATTTTGAGTGTTCGCATCAAAACCCACACATACATTTAACCAGTTTTTGTCAAATATCACCTGTGTCCAAAGAACCTTTAGGTACTACGGTGGTCTACAGAGATATAAACTGTAATTCTTGCTACACAGGGAATTAATGTTAATGATAAATATATAGTCGATGACAATAATATGAACAACTCACATTAATTGAATGCCTATTTGGTAGGCATTGTACTAAGTACTTGAATCTTCTCAACAATTTATGGAAAGGGATTATAATAATTTCTGTTCCACATTGAGGACACTGAGATTAGGAAAGGTTATGGAATTATTCCAAAGTCACATAAGGTAGAGGAGAATAAAACATCTATGATATGAACATGCCCAGAGTGAATAGCAGAGTGCTATGTGAGTTCAGAGGAAAGATAGTTTTCAAAAGACTTGATGAGAAAATTTCACATTTGTGGTGGAAAATTACTATTTGGTCGCCCATCTCTCCTTCCTTTGGGGAACAGTGTCCCCTTTGAGGAAACTATCTTTTCACCTTGAGGTCTGGCTATCTGGTTGGACATATCAGAGTCTTTGGGGATTTCAGAATGAGTCCCAAGGGAAGATTTCCTGCTGGATGGTAAGACAGTAAAATCTAGTCTGAGGTGTTCACGGCTTGATGGATGCCTTGTTTCCAGGACTGTGGCAGAAACTGGGATATGGTAGGAAAGAATAATGGTGATGTTGAGAGACAGGGAAGTGTGATGAGTCAAGAGGTGGAATCCTGGAGGGCTTCTGGTAATCTCTGAGGCTTGGGAATTATGTCTTTGTCTTTACTGGAGCAAAGGACTTATTATTTTGGGAATGACAATGTCTTCTTTGCAAAATAAAATGTCATTAGAAAGTGATCTTAAAATCCTTGCACCACCTGCCTCGCAAGCAAAAGGACCCGAGTTTTATACACCCCCCTCCACCGAAAAAAAAAAAAAACCCAACAAAATCCCTGTACCATAGGGATGTGGCCAGACCAAAGTTCAGTGTATTTGGTGATAGGCCGAGATGCTCTCAGGCACACTAGTATAAATTAGGAACTTTACTCTAGGAAAGAGTAGAGGAAAACAAATAACTCCCCAAAATATTTTAAAAATTGCAATTGACAAATTATAATTCTATATATTTATGATGTACGGTGTGATGTTATGATATACACCTACAATGTAGAATGGTTAAGTCAAGCTAATTAACATATCCATCACCTTAAATACACACCCTTTTTGTGATGAGAATACTTGAAATTACTGACTTAGCAATTTTGAAATATTATAGTCATTATGTTGTACAATAGATCTCAAAAATTATATTCCTCCTGTCTAACAAACTTTGTACCCTTTTAGCAGTCCCCAAAAGAAAACATTCTTTTCTCTTTTAGAGAGTGGCTAAAAAGTCCTGGCAGGTTGCCTTCGATACCTTCAATGTTTTCTTTATCATATTTCAATTATATGCATAAAAAGAGGAGAGGCCACATAAGAATTTGGACTGACTGAAAGTGCTATCTTGGCTACTTTCTTGACATCGCATAAATCTTCTCTTCATCTGTGAAATGTGGCCGGTATGAACACTGTTCGTACTTTTCATTCTTTTCACCATTTAAAGAAAAAACATTGCAAAGTCATGATAGCAATCAAGTTATTATTCACAGTTATCGTACTATGACCAAATGTTTTATGAGCCTGCAGCAAGTCATCTGTGCTCCCAGGATGAGGGCAGTGAGAGCAGCAGCTCTTCAGGACAGTGGCCTTGGTACAAAAATGTCCCATGGATGATAGATACAAGCAAAAAAAAGTTTCTTCCCTCCTTGGGTTTTATTTTTAACCCCTTCTCTTTTCACTTATACTTTCTCTTTGGTTTTATATTTTAGGTGAGCTTTATGGGAAGAAGGTAGAAAATTGCCATCCGCAGGATGGGAGGATGCATGCAGAAGGACTTGGCATAGTACCAGCATAGCATAGCACCTGGGACCTAGTTCTTGTTTAATTTGGTTTTGTTCATGCATTCTTGGCAGGGCATTAAAAGAGGTTTAGCCTCTTCCTAATGACAACGATTAATCCAGAGAAGGGTTCAACAGATACAGTGTGAGGCGAGCCTGTTTCTAAGGAGGAGTTGGGCAGAGGGGGTGAGGTCAAGAAGAGTAAAAAATTGTGTGCCTGTGTTTCTGCTTTTGAAACCCCCACAACAAACAAACAAGTTTTCACATTGCAAAGTGTTCTAACCTCTCAAGAGTCTGGGAAAGTGGATGGTTGGGGTGGGTCCTGGGGATTGGAGGGCCTGACAGTGTGTGATTCCCTGCAACAAATGGTCGTGGTGGGTGTACACACACACGCACACTCAGCGCCCAGCCTCCAATTTTACCGCTGGCAGAAGATAACAATTCTCAGCTCGCCTTTCCAGGGTTATTTTTGGCTGGGCCTGTTAGCTGATGGCAAAAGGCTTCAGTCCCCTCTCAAGTTGTTCCAAGGAGGGCACTCTTGTTGCAGGGAGAAACTTGCGAGTGTGCTCTCCTGACTCGCAGGGAGACCCAGAGAGAAGGCTGCGGGAGGCAGCAAGGGCGCAAAGTCGCGGGAGAGGTCTCCAAACCTCCACTCCCCGCTCTTTGCTCGCCCAGGCTGTTCCGAGGCCAGGCGCAGGAGGAGGCGTCACGGGGGCGGGGAAGCTGGCCCGAGACCCGGGCCTTTGGGATACTCCGAAAGTGAGACCAGCTGGGGACGGAAACTGAGGACTGTTCGGCGATCTGGCTGTGGAGAAATTGGGCGGGAGAAAACTTTAGCAGAAGGAGGCGGCCCTGCTTCTGGGGGCCCCCGGGGAGGCGGGGCGCAGGGCGCGGGGCGCCGTCGGCCGGGGAGGGGTCGGGGCGCGAGGCGGAGCCGGGCGTGTGGCCAGCCCGGTGGGGCAGCGGGCTGCAGATTCCCGGATTCCCTGCGGCTGCCGAGCCGCGGCAGGACCGGCCAGGAGGCGCCATGGAGGGGAGCCCTATCCCGGTGCTGACGGTGCCCACGGCGCCCTACGAGGACCAGCGGCCGGCCGGGGGCGGGGGGCTGCGGCGGCCCACCGGACTCTTCGAGGGCCAGCGCAACTACCTGCCCAACTTCATCCAGAGCGTGCTGTCTTCCATCGACCTGCGCGACCGCCAGGGCTGCACCATGGTGGTGGGCAGCGACGGCAGGTACTTCAGTAGGACGGCCACGGAGATCGTGGTGCAGATGGCCGCGGCCAACGGGGTGAGTGACCCGGGTCCCCACCCCCGTCGCTCCGCGCGCTCTTCCCCAGCCTCCCGGGGACCCCGGCCTCGGACTTCCGTCAGCTCCCTACACCCCGAGAAACCTCCAGGAAGGATCTCGCTCTGCGAGCCCGAGGGCGTCCTGAGCCTGCGGTGTCACCTCCTCACTGCCTGCGCCCCTCACCTGCTCGTTTTTCTTTTCGAGGTTCCCTTTTTCATTCTGTCTCAGCGCTAAACTTTAAATTCTGCCCTCGCCTTGTCCACTTGTCCCTTGTCTGCGTCCTACTGACGCAGACTTCTTCAGACTCCCAACGTAGTTTCCTCGTGTTCATTTTGACTCATCCTCTAGCCCCCTGAATCTCGACTCTGATAAATTTAACGTAGTATTGTCTACACCCCACCCCCCGCCCCCAGTGTTCAACAGTGACATATTTGTCAAGGGTGGAGCCCAGGAGTCTTTTAGATCATTGGTTCTTTAACCAGTGGTTATTTAATGATCACTTTGATTGGGGTGGGAGGGATCGATTTTATGTTGCACTGCCTGGCCTCTCAGTTCCCAGGAAACACACCTTTAATAGTCTGAAATTAGATTTGCAGTGGCTTTCTTAATGCAGTTCTTCTGTCCAAGATGATTTTGGCATTTGACAGTTCATATCTTTTTATCTTTTCAGTTTTTATCTTCATTTTATCTCCTTTCTCTCACAACCCTTTGCAGTCTAAATTCTCTGGCCTTGAGTGTTCCTCCTTCTGCCCTTTCCTTTACACCCTACGGCTGGAAGCACCTCTGGGTGTACCCCCAAATCCCTATTTCCCTTCCGCAATCCAACAACATCTCAGGGATGACTACTGAACTTCAGGGGCCTCTGAATTAATCTGTGGGAAACACTTTAAAAAAGTAATGTCATGGGCTGGGGATTTAGCTCAGTGGTTCTGCTGCCTGCCTCGCAAGCGCAGGGACCCAAGTTCCATACCTGGCACCAGAAAAAAAAAAAAAAAAAGAAAAGAAAAGTAATGTCAGCCCTGTCAGTGCAACCAGAGCCAACTTACGGAACTTTTCGTTGAGGGAAATCTCTGGTAGAAGTCTAAATTAGTGTGAAGTAAACGTGAAACTAAACAATTACCTGTCATTTGGATTCTCTCCCTCCCTTCTAATCTCCTTTCTATGTTCTCGTTCCTTCTCCTCTTCCTTCTATCTTTAGGGTTGTTTGTGCTTTATGTTTGGCTACTATAATTTTTCCTTCTCAGTGTTTCAAGTGGGAAAACATATTTTTTTTTGAAAAAACAAAAGCAATTGGGAGAAACGAAATCAGTGATGTTGTGGTAGGTGGTGCAGTGGTGATTTTCAACTCAAGCAGGCAATGATGCTACAGATTGGTGACTTGTGTTTGTCTCTGGCTCCTCACCTGGGATGGATGAAAGTGGCTGGAATCTGGGAGTTGGAGAGAGGTTGCCAAATGGTCTTTTGCTCATGTCTGACAAAGCTATTTCTTTAAAATGATGGAAAATAATGAACTTTTGGGATGGTTGTGATAGTGTGCATACTCCTCCCTGGGTCAGTTTTTCTAGCCAGTGAGAGAAAAATAGCCTGTTCAATATTTATTGTAGGTCAGGATATTTTAAAAACTATAATTGTTGTTCTGCATAGGCAAATTGTTACAATGCTTTATTATTTCTTGGCTCACTTTACCATAGGGTCTCTTCAGCCTCTTCAATGGATCTTCTCTGATAAATACAGTTCTTAACTTTAAAGATGGAGTTTATGTATAGTAGTATATACTTAGACTCAGTTTTAACCTAGTAGTTCTTATGAGGGACAGAAAGAATAATTAAAATTCACCCACTTTTAAATAATCTGAAAGTGCTACTTCTAAGAAGGGTAAGTGTGGATGAAGGGCATGATGGACTCATTTCAGAATTTCAAGCTGCCAATTTTGACCAGTATTTTCCTCATTTTGTTCTCCTTCTTGGGAGCTTGTGCCCAAGTGAATAGTTAGAAGGTTGGCGTCAGGAGAAATATGATCGAGAAGGACTGGAGAATTATCGGCAAAATTGGCCTTGCATGATCAAAAATTTATGGGACTCCCCATAGGTCTCTCTCTAGCCACCCCCAGCCACCCAGGAGCTCTGGCGTTCATTTGTGCCTTTCTGTCTCCAGGTCTGTGTCCCTATTCCCACTCGCTAGACCAGTGATTTTTTTGGATTGGTTGTTCAGACTCATGATCTGCACAAGAACCCTTTGGCGAGGGGCTGGGGATTTAGCTCAGTGGTTTCGCTGCCTGCTGTGCAAGCGCAAGGACCCGAGTTCGATCCCTGTTAGCCAAAAAAAAAAAAACCAAGAACCCTTTGGCTCAACTCAGTTTCTCTTTGTGCCTGACAGCTGCTGTCTTCTCATAGTCTCACCAAGGCTTATAACCTTAAGCTCACTCTACCCCATGTCCTTACCTGTCACCAAGATTTCTTTCTTTTTTATTTAAATTTATTTTTAATTTTTATTAGGGCATGTTGCAGTATATAATGATTATATTCATCATGGGGAGTTGGTACATGTACATAACCCATCTTAATTCTTTTGACTTCCCCTTCTCCTCCCCTGCCTCCCCCTCCCTCCATCTCTTGTTTTTTCAAAATGAGTTCTTTATTTTTTTGACAAGTAAGAATTGTATATATTTATGGCATATGTGATGCGTTGATGTCTGTATACATTGTGAAATGGCTAAACTGAGCCACTTAACAGGCATTATTTCACATATTTTTTTTTTGTGATGAGAACCTGAAGTCTACTGTCTTAGCCCCTTTCAAGTATGTAATATAGTAACTGTAGTCTTGATGTACAATAGATCTGTCAAACATATTCCCCTTAGTGAAGTTCTGTGTGCTTGGACCAGCATCTCCCCAGTCTCTCCATTGTTCACCTTTGGCTACCATCTTTACACTCCATCATGGAGGACTGATTCCAGATTGTTTGAGGAACCCCTTTGGCTCGAGCTATCACTTGAACACAGTTACTCTGTAGAATCTCTAGTGGCCTCTAGTTGCTGCCAGGTGACCAAACCTTCTGGATAGCTGGAGTCATCTTTAACCCGAAGGACAGCCATGGGGATCTTGGGGTTCCCTGTATACAGCATGTGCCTCGGCCTCAGAGTGATTTCTTTGAGTTTGGGACCAAACCAATGCCTTTCTCTTTCAGATCACTTGAGACTCACCCTTTCTGTGGCCTGAAATCTTAACTTACCCTGAGTTTTGTGTCTGTAACTTGGATCAGTCAACATCACCTTTCGCACCTGGTCCTGTATTTCCTGTGCTGCTTGAGTGGATGATTAAATGTTTTACACACACACACACACACACACACACACACACACACACACACAATGATGGGAATGTACTTGTCTTCTTACTTGACCTGCTGAGTGAGACTTGGGCATGAGGAACCTTTCTCTCTCTCTTTCTTTCTCTTTTTATTATAATTATTAGCACATATAAATTGAACAGTGCAGTGGGTTTAAGACTAATGAACCTGATTCCAAATGCTTTAGCCTTTTTTATTTCATATTGAATATTATTCATAACCAGACTAAGAAAATAAGGAAAACTAGAGTTTATTCTCTTTGAATTGGCAAATATGTCTGAATGGGCAGCATTCGACCTGAAAAAAATCTTCATTTGGAATAAAAAAGTTAATTTTACAAAGAAATTTTCTATGAAAAACAATACTTGGTCTTTCCTAATTTTAATTGCTAGAGAACAAAAGTATGATATTTTTAAATGATAAAATATATTATGTTTTACTATCTCAAAGTTTGAAATAGACATATTTCAAGTATGTATCTATACATTGGGATTTTTAAACTTTATTATATTATGTGTGATTATTACCTTTTTATTATATTAATTTGTGAAATTTTCAAACTTTCAGAGAAGTCTAGAGATAAGATTAATGATGTCCATAGGTCTATAACCTAGATTGTAAATATCTGCAATATTTGTGTCATTCTTTTTGGCTTAAGTATTTTGAAGCATATTAAAGAAATAACATTTACCCCTCAATTCTTCAATATGGAGCTCTAAAAATATTCTCTAAAGAGTATTTTTCTACATAGTTATAGTGTTGTTATCTAAAACAAATTAAAAAATGATTTCCTCATATCATTTATTACCCAGTCCACATTCCGATATACTGAATTATTTGAAAACATGTTTTATAGACTGTCCAAACTAGTTTCTACAAATCAAGGAACACACACTGCATTTGGTTATTTATCTCAACTTTTTTTAAAATCTAGAAAGTACCTCATTATTTGTTTATTGACATTGATTTGTTGAAGAACTAGTCCGCTGTCCTGTAGGATGTAACCTCCTCTAGAACTTTCAGATGGCTCTTTTATGATGCTGTGTAACTTTTTACTCTATCCTGTTTTTATTGTTGCTTTTGGTTAACTGAAAATTAGCTCTAAAGACTTGTCTTCTTAGTCAGTGTAGATCACTATAAACAAATATGAAGAACTGGGTACTTTATAAATAACAAAAATTTTATTTCATACAGTTCTAGAGGCTGAGAAGTCCAAGGTTAAGGTGCCAGCGGCTTTGTTTTTTGATGAGAGTCCACCTACTGGCTCAATGAATGGAGCCTTCATGCTGTTCCTCACATAGCAGAAGGGACTAGCTAGCTCTCTGAAATCTCTTTCACAAGGCCCTAATCCCAACCATGAGAATTCTGTCCTCAGAACTATATTATCCCCCTAAAAACCTTACCTCCTAGTACTGTCACTTTGGGATTTAGGATTTCAACATATGTCTTGGGGGAGGAGGGATAGCGTTCAGACCCATTGTAAATTTTAATTAGATTAAAGTTTAACATTTTTCTTAAAGACAGTATTTTATGGTAGTGTGCATTTGGGTTGCATCTTATTAGGAAACACAATCTCTGGTTGTGCCAGCGTTGGATGCTGAGATTGTTGCAGTGTTATTGTAGTTACTGCCTGTATCCGCCATTATTTTTCCGCTTGAGTACATCCAGCCTGTGGGGTGAACTTTATACCATGTGCACATTCAGTTCCTTATCAATCTTTTATCCAATTGTTTTAGCAGTCATTAATGATTATTTCTTGAGTTATGTTATTAGGCATTTCAAAATGGAATTCTATTAGCTGGCATTTTTTATAAACTAGATATTTTACATACAACAGGACTATTTGGTTTTCCTACATAATTCTTCCTGGAAAATCAGACTATTTCTCTGTTTCTCATTCTCTTTCTCTCTCTTTAATTGCCAATTTTTGGAGTAAGAATGTGGTGTCCACAAATGAATTTTATGACAAGCAAGTTTTGTTTTGTTTCACTTTCATTTTTTGAATATCACTATGGCTGCTTGGATTTTTATGTGTTCATTTTCAATATATCACTGGATTGGTGAGTGAGAAGATGCTTTGTACTTGTTTTTGTAGTTTTTGTGTTACGTGACTTTATCTAAAAATTTCCCAGAATTACTTTAATTCACCTTCAAAGGTATATATATTACAGTTTATGTACCTGTATATAGATACATCTATCAATGGATTTGGTGAAGAACCATGTCAGTTTTTCTGTAGAATGTCCCCTCCTCCAGAAAAATATGTTATATAGAATGAAATCAAAATAACTACAAATGTACAAAAATTCATTTCAATGAATTTGAGCAAGCTTAGTTTGTAACTAATTTTAAAAAAATTTATTTATTTTTGCAGTACTAGGAATTGAACTCAGTGCCTTCACAGTGAGCTGACAGCTTCAGCAATTAAATTTGTTTTTTAACTTTGAGCGAAGGCCTTGCTAAATTGCCCAGGCAGGGTTCACACTTGGGCTCTCCTGCCCCAGCCTTCCAGAGGGCTGGTATTACAGGCATGTGCCACCATGCGGCGGTCCAGTTGGTTTTTGATCCTGTTTTTATTTCCATCTGCCTCAGACCCTTTTCAGTGGTTTAGATCTAAAGGAGGTTAAGAGCTAGATGGAACATAATGGCTACAAAAATGTCCTTAACCCATCCTGGTTGAGTCTACCTCCAACTAAGAGCAATCTCTTCTGTTTAAATCTTGGTTAGCTAAACTGCCTTTACTATTGGGAAGATGGCAGCATTGTGTCTGCCTCAAATTGTTTCTGACTTTTTCTAAAGTCTCCTTTCCCTGGAGACAATGTTCTGTAACATTATTGTCCGATAGTACTTTCTCTGGTGGTGGAAATGTTCTATAGTTTGCTCTGTCCTCAGCTCTAACCACAGGTGACTGTTGAACACTTGAAATATAGCTAGTATGACTGAAGATCTGGATTTTGATTTTGTTTTACTTAAATAAGGTAGAACTTTAAATAGCCGTGAGAGTTTAGTCGCTACTCTACTGGACAGCACAACTTTATAATTTAGTGTTTAAAATTTACTTCTGTTGTTTTAAAAAATAGAGTTGGACTGTTATACCCTAAAACAACCATGGGCTAAATGAAGGTAGATCATCAAATACTGTACACTTTAGGCAAGTCTAAACCAGATTTCTTAATATTATAGCCTTAGAGATAATGAAGTATGGTAGAAAAAGCCCTGTACCCACAGCCAGAAGGCTGTCCCTCTGGTTTTTTTGGCTCTGCCACATAAGTTGCAGGGCAGATGCTTTAACCTCTTGAGTGGTTTCTTCACCTATAGGTTGTGTATGGCAGAATCACTAAATTATCCTAAGAATCAAATGAAGCATTGCATATGAATACACTTTGTAATAATATGTCTAACACTAATAAATTTAAAAGGGAATTGTTAGAATCAACTGAATATATTTCAAATAAATGTAATTTGACTATATATATTGAGTAAAGGCTGTAGCGGTCCCCTTGGCCAACAGCTTATAGCTCTGCTGCATGTTTTAGCCAAGAAAAAATCTGTTTGAGCAGTGTTATGTCCTGGCCTCGTGTTAATCAGCAGTGATGATCAGAGTGTACAAACTTGAAGAGCTTTTCAATGTCAGTGAAATCTTTTAGAGGAACAAGCTGAAATGCAGGGGTATGTGGAAGGTTGGGTCAGCGGGGGACTTGAGAGTATCTTTCAGGCAGATGCTTGCACAGGTTGTTTTTGATTCAAATTTGGCCATGAAAAGCTGGTTGCTATAAAGAATGAGAATACTCTTGGTCTGACAGTTAGTAGAATTATCTGTGGGACAAATCTTGGTGTGGTCCCAAAGACAAGGAACACAGATTCCAAAGGGGAGCAAAGTAAAGCGTGGTAGTGGGTGGGAAACTGGGAGGGCAGAGAAGGGAGCAAGAGAGGGAAACTTGTGCTTCAATACCCAAGGCTTTTTCCTGCAGTGGATCTGGAACTCTGGAGTTGGGTGGCTCAAGATCCTGTCTATAGAAGAGGGAAAGAGCAGGATGATGATTTCTCTGTGCAGGTATTTTCATCTTGGGTCCACTACAGAGAAGGTAAATGCAATGATCTATTATATTCCAGACTTCAGGGAGGATGGTTCCTGATATATTGGAAAACCCTAAAGAGCCTTCCATAACTTTACCTTGCTTCTCTTTCTGAGTCCTTATCCCTGACTTTGGAGCTAAGAAATCTACCACATGAGCCACAGCAGACTTTAGGGAACCCTCAGCTACCTTTATCTTCCTGTGTGAGTCAGTGTACTTTTGATACTTTTAGCTGCTAGCCTTCATTCACTTTTTTATGGAATGGTCAAAAGAGTGGGAGAGGTTTTGAGAACAGCTGGGCCCTCCCAGTTGCTAGGATGGTTATTTTAAGCTTTGTTTAATGTGTCCAGAGACCCAGATGGCATTTTTAACTAAGCTGCTTTATTAAATCTTGTGATAAAATATAGTGATGTTTATTGAAAAGGCAGACACACATCAGCAACATTATGTGTGAAACTTGCCCAAGGAATTTTTTATAAAACATCTGCTCTGCTTGGGTTCTTTGTGAATGCTAGAGGTTTGCTAGTTTCTGTATAGACTTGAGGACTAGAAGTTGGAACCTACTTTTGGAGAAGCCCGAGCATATGTATTAAATTAATCAATCTTAGCTCTCATTTTTGGATTCAATGCCCTCTTCTCTTAGACAACAGTAACACGAACAAGCATTGTAATAGAATTTTAACAAGATTGTTTTAGAATAATAGGCAGGGAAATACAGATCTAATTTGCCCAGGGAATTTAAAATTGAAGGTAGAGAACTCAATGGCATGCATCAGCTTGAGAGCTAATTTGAATACATTCAAGATTTGGCCAGTGTATTTTTACTGCTTATACTTGTACAGCTAAAGAGGGAATTTTTAGACTCTTTCATCTGATTTGATTTTGTTATCAAAAAGAAGATATCTAGAATACAGTATACGCAAGACTTGTTAAAATGAATATCCACATTCGCTGAGTTGTTAAATATCTCTCATCTCTTACATTTTTGGTGACATCAACTTTTGGGATGATCTCTGTATTTATATGAAGAGAAGATTTTCAGAAACATTTAACTCCCAAAGAAGTTCTTTTTTTTGGCCTAAAGTTACGGAAGTTTCTGACTTTACATTCCTTTTCAAGTGTGTACTAAGAAGCATTTTATGCAAATATAATGTTTAATTATTGCCTTTCTATTGTTCTCTTTTAATAAGAGTTCTAGTTTTCAGCTAGGGATATCTAGCTTTACATTTAAGGATCTCTAAAAGAAAGAGAAAAACTCTGAAACCAGAGGACTAGAGTTTTTTTTTTTTGACAAAAGACTTCACAAAATACTGGGAGAAGGATTGTACAATAAATGTTTAATATATAAAACATTCTTCTAAATGAATAAGAAAGTGCAAACGATTCAATACAAACATTGTTAGAAAATACATGGGAAGATGATTAACCTCAATAACCAGATAAATATAATAAAAACAGTCTATCACTTTTCTTTTTGCATTACTAGGGATTGAACTCAGAGCCTTTGCATTGAGTTACATTACCAGCCCCGTTAAAAAAAATTTTTATTTTGGGCCAGGGATTTAGCTCAGTGGTGCTGCTGCCTGCCTTGCAAGTGGAAGGTAGTGAGTTTGATCCCTGGTACCAAAAAAAATTATTTTGAATCAGCATCTTACTAAGACACTGAGTTGCCCAGGCTGGGCTTGAATTTGAGATCCTTTTGCCTCAGCCTGCCAGAATGCTGGGATTATAAGTGTGTGCACCACCATGCCTGGTTCAGTCCATGGCATGGTTTAGTTTTTTGAAAAGAAAAAAAAAAAAGAAATACCCAGGATTAGTGTGTTGATGGAAGTTAAGATCAGGCAACTTAGTGGTATGTACCTAAATCAGTAAAGTACTCGTCCAATAAACCAGGAAACTTTTAAGAAACTGTCCTCTACCTGTAGGCACTAGAATATTCACTGCAGCATTTTGCTAAGGGAAATTCAGAAACAATCTCTGTGTTCAATAGTGGAGAACAGGTACATAATTTATGGCACAACCACACAATGAATACTCTAGACATCTATGAACAAAGGAAAAATGTGAATGATGGCTAAACAAAGAAAGCAATTGGTGGAGTATTACGTGGAGGATGATCTCCCTTTTGTGTATAGAATATACAGACAGAAGTTGGGACTAAGCAGCCAGCAGTGGGTATATCTGTGTGTGTGTGTGTGTGTGTGAGATGGCAGGAAGGAAGATCCTTTTCTTTCTATTGCATATGCTTCTCTTGATTAAAATAATTGTGCAAGTATATGTGTATATGTGTATCTATATATGTATATTGCTTAAGGAAAGCACATCAGTAAAAAGTGATGAGGTAGCTGAGTGCTGGGGCTGCTTGGGAGACTTTGATGGGAGGATGGAGTGAGCCTGTGAGTTTGAGGCCAGCCTGGGCAACGCAAAGAGACTTCATCTCAAGAAGAGGAGGAGGGGGAGGGGAGGGGAGAGAGGAAGGAGAGGAAGAAAAAAGAAGAGGAGAAACAGGATGATCCCCCACATACCTCTCCCAAGGTTGTCGGGGGGGGCGGTGAATAAACATAGTATTAGATTATTAAGAATTATTTTTATATATTCATGACACAATTATTACCAAAGATTGTACTCTGATTTAAAGTAAAAGAAGGCCTTGTATATACGCTTTTAGTGGCAGTGGCTCTTCTAACCAGAAGGTGCCTGTTGATGTGCTGATCACAATTGTTGTGGTATGTTTCTCCATGCTGCTGGTGAAGCCTGGGTTGTCAACTGCGGAAGGCCAAAGGCGTGGTCCCTGCCTCCCCCAGCCTCTCCACCCCGTGCTCACGTGCACACACGCACGCCCACCCTGGCATGGCACTTGAGGTGGCAGCAGCTGCTCTCACACAGACTTCAACTCCGCAAGAAGGACTTCTGTGGCTTGGTCTGTGCATTGTCTCTTGCAGCACATGCTGAGTCGATGGCACAGTTTTGTGTCTTGACCCTTTCCAAAGCTCAGGCTGTGCCAAGAGCAGACTCCTCCCCCTCGCCTGCTCCGCTGCCCCTTCCTAAAGCCAGATCTTAATCTGCTCATTTCATGAGGATTTTCAAACTTAATGGACTGGGCCATGTGAGAGATTATGGAGAGGCACAGGCTGAGCAGAGGCTAAGAGACTCCATGCTAATCTGCTGAGTGGTCTGAAAATGCACAGCTGCGGGAGCTCGAGACACTTTCAAGCATTTTGTCAGGATGTTTGTCAGGGGGCCTGTTCCTGCAGCCCTGCTGAATGTTTGGTTAAGAGGCGTAATCTTTTTTTGGACAGGATCTCTCAAATGTAAAGTGACAGATGCAAATGTGGAAGACTCAGCTTGGCTATCATAAATAATGGTCAATGGTTTAATCTTGTTGAGTTGTAAATCTGATTGCCAGCGGTCTTTGGTTCACTGTAACTATAGGGTAGGGGCACTTCGAGAGTGGGCAGTTATTTCCCAACTGGACAGAAACAGGTCTGATGGGTCTTCTTTAAAAATTCATGTAAATGTATTTTAATTGACTGTGACCACTACTCACCACTACTTAGAGAAAACTTGTACCTCTAAATATTGTTTTTGGAGTACTTGGGATAGAGCCCAGCTCTGTCTTTGATCCTCATCCTGAGATCTGAGCTTTAGAAACTTTATATACATGTTCTACCTAGATACATGTTCTACCTGTGAAGGTGCTAAAGATACTGATTTTTTTGCTTTGTTTTGGATACACATATATACATTCCTAAATATTTTCTCATAGATACGTATGATTTCTGTCTACATATGACTGTGGCATTTATCTAGCTTATCAGGTAGCATATGTGTATACATGGGACTCACCCGCCTCCCCCACTCCCAGCAAAACTATGTCTTCTTCCCTGGATATATTTAAGAAAAGGGTAGAACAGAGTCCCAAGTGTCACAAACATTTGCAGACTGCGTAGAACCAACTGAGGAGACTAAATATCCCCTAAAGATCTGTGTCTCTGACCATGAGTAGAACTTGTGCTGAGTTGGATGGAATGAGAGCCGAAAATATAAGCAGTGCCAAGCTGACTATTCTAGGCAGGAATCTGTCTTGCAAGGGCAGTTTTGTGCAGGGAGCTCGATGGCACAGGTAGGTGAGCAGGCCAGCCTGGTACCTGCAAGTGGACCATGCCAGTCAGAGGTGTAGATGGGATGAGAAGAGAAGATCCAGGTGAGGACAGGGCTGAGATATGGGCCTTTTGCTCCCTACCATGGACTTCGGGAGCCTCCTAGTGAGCAAGTTTGGTGATTAAATAGGAAAGACACTGTAGTTATGCAAACATGTATAAATACTTTGCTCCTTAATTATTGGCAAACTATATCATGTTCAATATTTACCAGCATATGGGCTTATTCCTCAAACATTTTTTGGTTTTACGTATAAAATTTGAGGTAAAAGAACACGTGTTGGCCAATCAATGATAGTACACTGAAATAATCAAATATTATACAGCCGTTAAAATAATGTTGTGACATAGAAAGAAAGGATTAAGGAAGGGAACAATATAGGCTACACAACAGCCCCTTTTGTAAAAATACGCAAATATATGAAATAAACAGAGGTAAAGACCAAGGCACATAGACGAAGGCTATAACAGAAATGTTAATGGCGATCATTTTTAAATGGTAGAATTACAGGTGACTTTTATCTTTTTCTTGCTTATGCATACTTCTTAAATGTTCAGAAATAGAACATGGGCGTGTATTTTATAGTTAGGAAAACATTTCAAGTTAGTGAAATAATGACAACAGCAATTCATTCAATTCTTACGCAGAAAGGACACTGGCAGAGAAGGCAAATGAAGTTCACTGAGAGTGTCAGGTGTTGGGTGCTGAACTGCAGCAGGGCTTTGTTACTTCCTTTCACCCTGCATCATGTGATCTTTTAGATAACACAACAAGATAAAGTAGGATTCGTGATCTTGCCCAGAGTCACATTGACGGTAGATAGCAAAGTCGTGTTTTCTGTCCTTTTCTGTTAGACATTAGGTGTTTTCAGGGCACTCGGCTCTGCTTTCTTGACCCAGGCAGACACAGTGTGCATTTGGAGTTCTGGTCCCAGTGTTCAAGTGGTGTGATTACTCATAAAATAGCAACGAGCGGGGCCCTTTCTTGTTTTACTGAGTCAGGCCTTATAAGGTAAAGATTCCAGAGCATTTCCCAAGCATTGAATTACCTGGCTACTGGGAGGGACAGCACATCCAATTTTTATCTCATTTTGCAGCCAATGAAAATTAGATTTCCTGATCTCAGTGAAATCTCCAGATTGAGCAGACTAATTGAGGAACAAAACTTGGGCCAGACTCATAGATGCCTGTGAGTTTCCACACTTGCTCAGATATGAGGAGTCAGATGAGAAATCCATGCTGGTTTGGTCCAGATGCGCTCTCAGGCCTCCCTCCAGCTGAGTGTGGGTAAAGACTTCCAGGGATACAGGAAGCCAAGGATGAGCCCTGTTGTTCACATCTGGTCTCCATGTAAGAAAGCACAGATGGCACAGTTAGAGAATCTGCAATGGAATGGGCAAATGAAGAAGTGCCATGATGTCTGGAAACCACGTCCATACTTTGCCTTGAATTTGTTACTTCTCAAAATTCCACTTAGTTGTCTCCTGCTCACTCATGAGCAGTGCTGCTTGAGGTCTGGCACTGCTCTCTGACAGCTGGAACTGAAAGACTGAAGCCTGCGATCCACAGGAGCTCAGCTTTGGTCCAAGAGTGGTGTGCACGTGCGTACATGTGTGCGTGCGTGTGTGTGTGTGTGTGTGTGTGTGTGTGTGTACTTTACAATGAGAGTGCAGGAAATAGGCTTCTCTGTGTTTATGACTCTTCACAGTACTTTGGAGGTGGACGTGCTGGTGTCTGTGTGGTCCCGTAAAACACTCTGGGAACCATCAAGAAAATTTCTGTTTATTGCTCTCTTTGCTTTCTCCAGTTCCCTCTGGGATATGATCCCATTACAGGCATATGATTCTATTACAGGGTTATGACCCAGTGAACAGAGGATACTGAGGAATTTGTCATCCTTACCTTTTCTTTCTTTCTTTTGAAAAAAATGACATATTTAAAGCCAAAAGAGACTCATAAAAGGAGGGCTCTTAAGAGGGTTCACACGTGAAAATAATCCTGCTTTCATTAGTGTTATGTTAGCGGGGAAAAATCATTTAAACTTGAAACTCTGCATCTACACGGAAATTTTAGCCTCCGGGTTTAAATTGTATATCTCTCCTCTCTAGGACTTTAATTTGTGCTAATTAGAAGCCGAACTCATACTAAATCTAATTTAGAAAGGCAGTTGTTAACATTGTGCAAAAAGACTCATCAGAAATAAAATCATTTACAAATTAGTTTCATGTGGTGCATGATGTGAAAGACTAGATGTGCTGGGGAAACAGCTTTTGTGTCCTGTTTTCTCTTTGCCAAGACACTGGTCTGTGGCATGTGGAGGGGCATGCTGATTCCTCAGTGCTTGCCATGCCTCTCTGTGGGTGGAAAACAGTTCTATACGAAGAAGAACTGAAGGCTGCTGGGAAGCATTGGCCTCAGGTTAGACAGAGATCCTAAGTAACTGCAGGAGATAAATGGTGCTAATCACACCCTGCTTCCTCCTATCTGCCCCTCCCCAAGGCTGAGTAGGAGCAAGTTCGTGCTGTGTCTGTCTACTGTCCGTGGGGTGCAGGAGGAGGCATGTGTCTGCAGGGGCCCACGGAATAGTGTCCATGTGTCTACCTGTGGATCCTGGCACGTTTATCTGCGTCCTCCAAGTTTAGTGGACTAGGGTCCGCCTTGCTCCCATTCCAAGTGTCAGCTGAAAGACTGTTCTTTAGCAACAATAAAGTCCCCCTGGGTGAGTGCCCCTTCTGCAGGGCTTGGTGAGGTTTCCCCGAGCCACAGTTTGGGAGGATCAGGGAGGGGCCCGCAGAATGCCACAGCTTGTCTCTCTCCCACCTGGGATCTGGGTTTCACTCAGATATGAACGTCAAACGTTGCCTGCTTTAATGCTGTAAACAAAAACCAAACAGTTATGTAAGTAGACCATCTTTTCCTCACAAGATAGCAATCTGCTACTTTGACAGAGGGTAGTATTTCTAGGACTTTTCCAGAAAGTTGAATGTACTTTAAGGGAGAATTGATATGTAAAAAATAATTTTCAAGTTTGGAGGGAGGTGTGGGATTTGGGGAAGACAATAGCATCTTTTGTGTCATGTTTAATTAAAAAATGTTTATTAGTCCGTGTTTGCAGTATATAATGAATACCTTCATTTTGGGGAATTGGTAAGTGTACATAATACATCTTAATTCTTTTACTTCCCTTTCCTCCCTTTCCCCTCTCTGCTTCTCTTGGTTCCCTTCCCTTTAGCAAAAGATCTATCTCCCTCTTTGCTATTATGTGTCTTTTATTTTACTCTTTATTCATTGGGTTTTTCAAATAAGAGAATCATGTAGTATTTAACCTTGTGTGTCTGATTTATTTCACTTAATATTATCATCTCAAGGTGTGTCTATTTTCTTACCAATGACTCAAACTTATCCTTCTTTATGGCAGAGTAGTACTCCAGTATGTATACATACCACTTTTCTTTATTCATTCATCTGTTGAAGAACATATAGAGCTTTTCCAAGATTTAGTTATTAGGAATTGTCCGTTGTAAACATGGGTGTGCATATATCCCCATAATATGATGTCTTTAACTCTTTTGGGAAGATACCTAGAAGGGGAATTCCTGGGTCAAATGGAATTTCTATTTTTAGTTTTTTGAGGAACCTTCACAATGATTTTCATAGATGTTGTACTCGTTTTCATTCCCACCAACAATGTAGAGGGTTCTTTTGTCCCCTGAAGTCTCACCAGCATTTGTTATTATTTCAGTTCTTGATGATAACCATTCTTTCTGGAGTAAGATGGAATCTTAGTGTTGTTTTAATTTGTGTTTCTCTAATGGCCAAAGATATCGAACATATTTTATATATTCTTTGGCCATTTATACTTCTTTTGAGAAGTGTCTGTTCCTTTCAGTTGTCCATTTTTTTGATTGAATCTTTTATTTTGGGAGGTCTAATATTTTTGTGTTCTTTCTATTTTCTAGATATTAGTCCACTATCTGAAGAATAGCTGGCAAAATTTTTTCCCCATTTTGTAGGTTGTTTCTTCAGTTTGTTTCCTTTGCTGTGTAAAAGGATTTTTAACTTGATAGAATGTCATGTGTTGATTCTTGATGTTATTTCTTGCACAATTGGGGTTCTGTTCAGGAAGTCCTTGCTTCGGGATATGTCTTCAAGTTTTACATATTTTATTATCCAGCTGATTTTTTAACATTTATATCTTTGATCCATTTTGACTTTATTTTAGTATACAGTGAGACATGGGTCTAAATTCAGTCTTCTACCTCTGGATATCCAGTTTTCCCAGCACCATTTGTTAAAGAGGCTATCTTTCCTCCAATGTATGTTTTTGGCCCTGTTGTAAAAAGATTAGAGAACCAAATATGCCTGGGTTGTTTCTCTATCTTCTCTCTGTTCCATCCTTGTCTGTTTTTGTGCCAGTACCATGCTGTTTTTATGATTGCAGTTTTGCAATATAACTTGAAATCTGGGACTTCAAACCCTCCTACTTTCTCTTGTTGCCTAATATTGTTTTTCAAATTCTGGGTCTCTTATGGTTCCATGTACATTTTAGTATTATTTTTCCTTGTTCTGTGAAGAATTCTCTTGGTAATTTGATTGGGATTTTGTTAAATCTATATCAGCTTTGTAAATATGGCCTTTTTGACAATAGTGATTCTGCCCATCCAGGAATAGGGGATATTTTTCCATTTTCTGATATTCTCTTCCATATCCTTTTTCAGAGCTCAATAGTCTTCCTTAGAGTTCTTTCACTTCCTTTGTAAGAGTAATTCCTAACTATTTAATTTTTCTTGAAGCTATTATGAATGGTATTACTTTAGTAATTTCATTTTTTGGGGGGTGGTACTGGGGATCGAACTCGACCTTGCTTGCGAGGGAGGCGCCAGAACCACTGCGCTAAATCCCCAGCCCACTGAGCTAAATACCCAGCCCACTAATTTCATTCTTAATACAAACCCATCTTAAGTGAATTTTTGCAACTCTGTGTCCTCTTAGCTTTGTCTTTGGGGCTTTTCTTGCACCTCAGGGAAGTTACGTGGTTCATGTTGTCAGTAGAGCCAAGATGATGCCATATCTAGGTCTTTCACTGTAACTTCATGTTGTGTGGGTTTCTTTGTACAGCAGGGTCACTAAGAGCTATTTCCTTTATCAGTAACTAGATCTTAAAAGCCATGCCTTTTTCGATAACATTTGCCTTGGGCTAATTGGGAGAGGGAAAGTTAACAGAAGAGGAGAAAACATAGACACACAGAGGAGAAAATGATGTGAAGACAGAGGTTGGAGTGATGTGATCCAGAAACACGTGGATACAGCAGAAACAGAAGGAGACAAGCAGGGATCCTTTCCTTGAGCCTTCAGAGCATACACAGCCCTGCTGACATCTTGATTTTGGACTTCTAGTCTTCAGAACTAAAATAGATAAAATTTTTGTGGTTTTAGTCACAAAGTTTATGATAATTTGCTATGGCAGCTTTAGTAAATAAATATAGATTTTGTATTAGTTTACAATTTCATATTAATTTCCTAGGGGTACCATAAGAAATCACCACCAGCTTGGTGGTTTTGAACAACAGAAATTTATTGTTGCATAGTTCTGGAGACCAGAACTTGGTTGTTTGTTCATTTGTTTTGTTTTTTTGGTACAGGAGGATTGAACTCAGGACCTTGATTTTGTGCTTATGAGGCAGGTGTGGTGCCACTGAGCTAAATCCACTGCCCCTGGAGACCTGAAATCCAGGTGTGAGCAGGGCCATGCTCCCTGGAGGCTTGAGAGGAGAATCTGTTCCTTGCCTCTTCCAGCTTCTGGTGGCCATCAGCATTCCTGGGCCTCCTGGGCTTTTGGCCACATTAATCTCTGCCTATCATGTGCCCTTTCTCTGCTGTCTTCTTTAGTGTATGTCAACCCTAGTATGTACACAGTGCTGCCCCTTTCATGATGAAACTAGTCTAAATTAACTTGTGGCCAGGTCACTGGCTGTATTACTCTGGGAAATGGTGCCAAACTAGGGGCTTAGTGTTGGTCTCTTCTGCTGGCAGATAGAACCCTCAGGAGTGGCCATAGCCAGCTCAGCCTGGGTGAGTGGAAGTCCATGTTGCTGAGCTCATGCCTCGCCTCCCTTTGTGCTGCCATGGCCACTTTGCTCATGAGCTGATTGGACAATGACAAGGGAGCCTGGGGAAGGAGGCCGAGTGGTGGTATCCCCAGTTGATATCCTTTTTTTGTTTGTTTGGTACCGGGGATCGAACTTAGGACCTTGCACTTGCGAGGCAGGCGGTGGGACCACTGAGCTAAATCCCCAGCCCCCCAGTTGGTATCCTATCAACTTGATTATTAAAATCCCCTTCTGCTGAGGTTAACTTTTGTTGAGTGTTCACATGGGACAAGGAATAGCTTCATGATTTTTCTGTGTCTTACCTTAGAAACCCCATTGCATACTCTCCTGTCTCTCCTCCAGTCTTATCCCCCCACAGCTGGATTTATAGATGGTGTCCAGCACTACCTCATTTTTTTTAGTATTGATGGTTAGTGAGAAGGTCTCATCTAGATATAATTTCCAGATACCTAGAATGTAATCTTTAAATTTTAAAAAATTCTAATTTTAAAATAATTAAGCTTTTATTAGTACATGTTTATAGTACATAATGATTACATTCATTGTGGGGAGTTGGTACATATACATAACATCTTAATTCTTTTTATTTCTTTTTCCCTCCCTTCCCCCTCCTAATATATTTTTAATCCTACAATTAACATATTTCAGTTTGAAATTTTATACAAGTGTGACTACTCACCTTAACTTTCTTAAACAGTAGACATTACCTTTCCAAAACAAGAAATAGCTGAAATTTAGTGACATAAAAATTTATAATCTCTCTTACTTAACAAGTCAACTGTACATATTTATTTCTGTATTTTAACAAGCCCTTGCTCAAAGTGTATATAATTTTCTATTGTTGTAAGAGCATACAAATAATTTTTTCTACATTTTTTATTTAGTTTTAAAGCATTGTCTCTGTTTCTTTCCTACCACTTAAGAAAATGTAGATTGTTACAGCATACAAACCTGAAATGTAGTCAATTTTTATTGCCTTAAGAGCAATTTGAAGTCATTTCTCACTCGCAAATTAGTGACACATGGAAGTTCCTGGTAGGCAGAGACTTCATTTTTAGTAACCACCACTGAAGAAAATATCTTTCTGTTTATGCTCCCCCCCAGGATTATTTCTGTAAGAATAATTCTGAAAAATGGAGAATATAGAAAATTTTGAACAAAAGAATATTTTTAGATTCTTAACTCTCCAGACGTTACTTGAGGGCAGTGGCTAAATTATATTTAATGCTATGTTGGCAGGGCTTTCTGTATTGCCTATTTCATAGTAGGTAGTCTATACAATTAATTGAATGACTACATAAATTTTAATGAGTATATGGAAAATAATTTGTTATGGCTGTGAATAATGAGTGTAACTATTGTCCTTTGTCTTTCTTGGCACCACTGCCTATCAAATTATTAAAGATAGAAAGCTGGAGTTATTCTTGACTCTTTTCCTTATTGCTCCTGTATTAGCCACTAATTGCTGGCTTAAAACAGCAACATGTATTTATTATCCCTCACAGTTTCTCTGAGAGGAGATGAGTTATTTTGTCTTGGGGACTCTCATGGGGTCACGTCACATGTTGGTAGGGGTTTTATCATGTGAACAATTGATGGGGCTGGAATATCATTGGAAAAGGGCTCACTGATGGTAGGTAGCCTCGGATCCTTTTCTTAGAGGTCTCTACACAGGGCTGCTTGAGGTCTTCGTGGTGTGGCAGTTCTCCTCTGGCTCCTCCCAGAATGAGCAGTCCAACAGAGCAGTCCAGCAGTCCATTTTGGAGGCTGAGTAACATAGCTTCTCTCTTCCATATTTTATTTCACTTCCATGTTCATTAATAGATATAAATACAAAGATACAGATACAGATATATCTGTGGGGCAGTATTGGTGCGAGGGGACTGCTGTTGGGCTTGAGGATAGAGCTTGCTGTGGCTTAGGCTACATCAGTCTTTCTCAAGTGACTTGTCTGGGAAGAGAGAAGGAGTCTTACTGAAAGGCAGGTTCTTCAGTAAATCTTGAGGTGCTGCATTTCTACCACATGTGCTGATGATGCCCACCCTGCAGGACCTATGAGTCACAGGGGGCCTGGATGCCAACTTGGGAGAACACGGGAATCACCTGTGAAGCTTTAAAAACTGTGCATATCTGGATCTTACCTGGATATTGCAATTTAATTAGTCTAGAATGCAGTCTGATTATCGGGCATAAAAAAGCTTCACAAGTGACCCTAATTTGTAGAAAGCATTGAGGAACCACCGTATTGGATGACTAAAAACTTGTTTTAAAACAAAATGAAGCAAGTAATGCTCTTCAAGGCTGTGTTGCTGACTTATTAAGAGGCCAGTTTTGTAGCTATAGAAAGAGTCTGGCCATACCCACGAACAAACCTCCAGAGTTCTGCTTTGCATGACTGGATAATGTCTCCAGTGTCCTCATCACATGCTGTCACATAATGGTAGAAAGAGAATTCCTACCTGTCTTAGTTACTTTTCTCATTGCTGAGACAAAATACTCGACACTCACAAGTTAAGGGAGGAAAGGTTTATTTGGCTTATGGTTTGTAGAGGTTTCAGTCCATAGGTGGCTGGCTCTAAGGCAGAGTGGCACATGTCAGAAGGGCATCACAGAGGAGAAACAGTTCATGGTGCCCAGAAGGAAGCAAGGGAAGCAAATCCTAGTGTCCTTGAGCCTAGCATTGCACCATGAATCAATTCCAGCATCACACACTCTAGATCCAGCCACCTCTGAAAAAGCCCCACCTATGACCGCATGAGTCTTGGAGGGGGGACATCTAGACACAAGGCATCACACTACCTAAAGGCACAATTAGAATATGAAGAGGATGCAGTCAGCCAGGCCCCTTGATGTGTGAGCTTGCTCCTAGGCCCAAGAAGCTGGAGAAGCAGAGTAGTACTACTTTTCTTTTTCCTTGAAATTTCTAGCATGTTCACACGCATAGTTTCTGAGTGAGGCCCAAACTAAAAACTTGTGTGGTTCAAGCAAACCCCATGGTCATCAAAAGCAGGAGTTTCAGATTACTGGAGATCAATGAGCCATGTCCTACTCTGAGGCTAATAATCGACTACTAGATATGAATGCCTCAAATGGTCTTGGAGACACTGGACAGGGCAGACAAGCTCCTTCTCTCCTTCTCTTTCTCTTTTTGGTACCAGGGATTGAACTCAGGACCTTGTGCGTACAAGGCAGGTGGCGGAACCACTGAGCTAAATCCCTGGGTCTCTCCCTCCTCTCTTAACTAAAGTCCACTCAGTTCCTTTGGCCAAGTGATTGATTGTATACCGGCAGAACCTGGGACACTTTCCTGTTGTTATGCCTTCAATTCCATGTTACTTGGATTGATTTTTGTTTGTTTCTGGATGGCTTAGATTGGACGACTCATTATTGGACAGAACGGCATCTTGTCTACACCTGCAGTTTCGTGCATTATTAGGAAGATCAAGGCAGCTGGTGGAATCATTTTAACAGCTAGCCACTGTCCTGGAGGACCGGGTGGAGAGTTTGGAGTGAAGTTTAATGTTGCCAATGGAGGTATGTGGTTCAGAAAATGCCTCAATTGTGATTTCTTTCCTGCTATATTATCACAGTTTTATAGTGACCCTCTTATGGTAGACAAGCCAGGCAGCAGGGAAGAAATTGCCTCAGAAAAATCCAGAAAATTGTCCAAGGTGAGAAGATAAGAAAGTAGCATAACAGGCTCTCAGACCTATTTGGTTGGTCCCTTGGTCTCCTGAGCTCCTCTGAGAAATGATTGAATAGTTAGTTAATGCTTATCTGATAGGTGAGGACTTGAGGTTTTAAGTTTGGGACACACCTAGAAGGTCATTTAGGTCATTTCTCTCATTTTACAAATAAACAAATCAAAGCCTTAAAAGGCTGAGTTGCTGCAGAAGGTCACATGGTGGCTCAAAGAAAGACATGACTTTTAGCCCAAGCCCTGGCCTTGCTTTCTTACAATGTTGGCTTTTTTTCACTGAAATACACAGAATTACTTCATATTTATACAGATTTATACTAGTAAGGCTGGGATATACGTATGAGGGTGAATCTCTTTAAAAAATCAAATGTAACACAAAACAGGGAGAAAAATTAGTGGATACCATGTATCCATTACCTCTTTTCCAGTTTGCTAATCTTTTTTTCTGAAGAAGTTTAAGGAAAAATTCAGCATGCAGACATTTCATAGCTAAACATTTGTGTATATATATATATCTCTGAAAAAGAAAGACATGTCCCTGCATAACTTTAGTAACATGTCTAACAAAAATAACATTGATTCTTTAATCTCATCTGAAATCTAATCTGTAGTCAGATTTTTCTTTTGATCTTTAAACTTTTGTTTACATCTGTTTTATTCAAGTAAGGATATATCTCCAATTCATATATTTGTTTGCCAATACTCTTAAAACTTTTAAACAGCAATGCCGACTTTGAGTGTTCATGTTGGTATGAGCCGAGTTTTAAGCAACAACAGTTATCATTATGAATTATTCCTGGTCCCAGGTGAAACATATTCTGAAAAAGAGTTTATTATCTCCCCCTCCTTGCAGCTAATTTGCATATTATTCAACCAGTAAACGTTATTCATGTTGAATGTTAAACATACTCCATAAGCACAAGGCAAAACACTACAACCAATACACATGTACCTGAGGCTGCATACTATAGAAAGAAAAGAGGTTTATGTAGCTCACAGTTTGGGAGGCTAAAAGTCCAAGTTCAGTGGCTTCATCTCTTCAGCCTCTTGTGAAGGCCTTCTGGCTCCATCACAAGATGGTGGATGGCATCATGGTGGAAGTGCATACAAGAGAGAACCATCAGTCCCATTGTGAGACAGGAAGCCAGAGGGATTTATAATAACTTACTGCCTCAGGAAATAACCAGGGGCCCACAAGAACTACACTAATCCTTCTAGGGGTGGTACCTTCAACAGCCTTGCCATCTTCCACTAGGTTAAAGGATATACCACATCAGCTCCACCACACTGGGCCTCAAGCTTCTAGCACATGAACCTTTGGGGGACTCATTCAAACTATATCCCAATCAAAGCAATTTATATATACATTTTGTAGACAAAATAGCAGGTAGTTATGAAATCTAGTCAAATCTTCAATGTGAGGTGAGGGTTGAACTTATCACTCAGCCTTTACCTATGTCGAAGATCCTTTAACATTTAATTGTTTATATCTGCATATCTTAGAGCTATTGATGAAATTAACATTCCTCATGACAGAGAGATTTTAGTTTTTTTTCTACTCAGTGCAGAATAAGTTCTTCTAACATCTTTCTTCTGAAGTTGCAGGCATTCATCTCTTGTGATTGTGTGTTATAAAAATATATCTTAGGGATGAAAGACTAAGTGCCCTTGTAGGCAAAGGGACATAGGACACATTTGGAGTTGTGTGGCTTTTAAAATATGCTTAGAGGACGGGCACATTTGGAACATATTTTTAAGTAGAAAGAAAGATGACAGTGTTGAGGAGAAGTAGAAACAATGGAAATGCTAATGTTTTAAATACTTACAATTGGTTGGTAACCATGCTCAGCACTTTTCATACATTATCCCATTTAATGTTCATAACAAACTGATGAAGTAAATGAGGAGTCACAAGATTAAAAGAGCTCGATCAGTATCACATAGTTAGTACCTTGTGGAGAGAATTTACAGCCTAGATCCCCGAAAGGGGGGCAGAACTTTTACAAAAGAATGCAAAGATGAGTACAAATGTAACTTTGAGGGATGCAGAACAGAAGTTTTGGCAAATAGTTGCCTACAGCTATTCAAAAAGTATTAAGAAGTGTCCCTTGCTAAAACAATGGGACGAGACTAGAGAAGGAACTTGGAGTAAATGGAGATATTTTGCAAAAGGTACTCTGGGGGGGGGGCAAATCACTCCTTAATTGTCAACTTGACTTTTTAAGGAAATGCATCAAATATTTTTAGTCAATCCCGATGTTAAAAACTTAGGAGTGCAATGATGGTGAACCTTTCAGAGCTTTCAATGATAACAAGCAGCTGGCTGCGGCTCACATGCCATAGGTTCACCACCTATGGTGATTAGAGAGTGAATTGGGGAAAGTAATCAGTTTACCTGGTACACTCATATATCAACTAGGCAGCCGATCTGGGAGTAGAAATTATATTTTCTTTTTTTTTTAGGTACACTTGGGAAACTGTGGTTTAAATCTGGAATCCCTCACTTCTGTCAAGTGAATATCCTGTTTGTGTCTCATATCCTGAATAAAGCTGATTACATAACCAGGTCTCCCTAACAGGTGTGAAACTATTTTTAGGAGAGATGTATCATTGCTTAGAAGTGGATTAAAACAAACAAAACACGTAGGTTCTTGGCCTACATAGAACAGGTGAGGGTGACCCAGTTTCCTCCCCAGTAGATGAAAACAGTGTAAGAAACACTCAGGCTAATTAAACTGTGAATCTTTCACTGTTTAGAGAATGAATGAAGGATGGTAACGTTTCTCTGATTGAAATTCCTGAGACTTTAAAAAACTGCATTTTGGGTGTTTGTATTTTAGGTCCAGCCCCAGATGTTGTCTCAGACAAAATATATCAGATCAGCAAAACTATTGAGGAATACACCATTTGTCCTGATCTTCGAATTGACCTGTCTCGACTAGGAAGACAAGAATTTGACCTGGAGAACAAATTCAAACCATTCAGAGGTAATAGAGAGATCAGATATATTTTGAAGAAGTCAGAACAACTCCATGGATGGGGTACCTTCCAAGGGGCCTGTACGGTGGAGTCCAAGTGTGCATGAGTGGAGTGGGCTCTTTGGCTTGATAATGACCAGTGGTATCCACAAGGAAGTGCACTCATAAAAATTACTGAGTTATCACTCTGAAGGGTGACTTTAAAAAATAGGTGGAATCTGTATTTGATACAGAAAGAAATGGGAGCAACCAAATATCTGGATACTTTCAAAAAATCACTTTCCAAACTCCCGGTCATTTTCACCATAGGAAAAATTTTATGGTTGATTTCATTATAATATTCCTGGAATAGACTGTGAGTTTCAAAAATTCGTCTTTGATTTCCTAAGCCATTAGAGTGAAGATGCTGAAATGCGGCCGGGGATTTAGCTCAGTGGTTCTGCCACCTGCCTTGAAAGCACAAGGACCTGAGTTCGATCTCTGGTACCAAAAGAAAAGATGCTGAAATGCCTTAGTTAAGAGCTCTAACAAGTCAATGGGGTTATTAAAATTCCAACAGGAGGTAGATTTTTTTTTATAAGGCAGAGCCATGTGATTCAGCTTAATTTAACACACAATTATTGATCACCATCTTTGTATCAAGCATTATATTAGGAGATTTTACAAAGGAATTCAGTAACTGCCAAATGTATTTAAACAAGTGGTTCAAGAACTAAAGAACCAGAATGAAATTGTTTTAGTGCCCCTACAATTTTGAATACAGTTTGTGTTAAAATGATATCTTTATTGTGCAAGTAATTTAACTTGGCTGCAAAGATAAAATACTTGGTTCATGGCCACATGATAGTTTAGTGACAAAAACACTTAAACTGTGCTGTGCACGGATCACAGTGTTGGGCCAATGTTACCAAATCTTTCTTGAAAAATCTTAAGCCAGTTGTTCACTCAGATCGTGAGCAGAATTTATTGAAAGCCACAGATCCTCCCTGGAGGAACCAGTGCCTGCTTTATTAACCTAGTTGGGAGCGTGCCCATGCACACATGTGCACACACATGGAGGGCTAGACAGTGGGAGACGGGACATGTTATATTAAACAGAATGGTTCACATATGATCGACTACATGTGTTGGAAGGACTAGGCTGTAAGAGGGCTGAGAAACACCAGGCGTCACAATCAGGAAAAAGGTTTCTTTCCTTTTTCTGTTTGGTGTCTTCACGTTATTTATAGGTGTCCAAGAGACCCACATCTTGGTGCTTAGATTCAGGCTTAGATTACTGCAGCCACTTTGGTAGTTGGGTTACTTCCTCAAATGTTGCTGATAACCAGGAGGTGGGTGGAGGGATTCCTTGGCTCCCAAGGAGATAATTATTTAGGTAATTTATATACTGTATTCTTGCTGTTTCAGGTGTTGAGCAAGGCTTGAGCTAATTGGAAACGAATCAGTCCTTGGCATTTCACCTTAAAATGTCAAGAGCATGAACTATTTGATGTAAACTTTCAATTTATGTGGACTTCTGGCTTCCTTGTTTTTCACATTTCTGCTTGGTACTGTGCGCTATCTGTTATAAATACCAAATGTTTTTTGGCAAGTAGTACAATAATTGAAGAATCTGGATGAGATTACCAAAACTATTATCCTAGATTATTGAGTAAAACTTCTAAAGTACTTGGGGCATGATGTTTTATTTATTATTATCATCTTTTGTTGTTGTTGCAGTACTGGGGATTGAACCGAGGCCCTTTGCTGCATCTTAACCTCTGTTTTATTTTGAGACAGAGTCTCACTAAGTCACTCAGGCTAGGCTCAAACTCAAAATCCTCTTGTCTCAGCCTCCCATAGTACTGAGATTACAGGTGTGTGCTACCTACCATGCCTGGTATAATGTTTTATAGATTCATTTTTACTATGGTTAAATATATATAACATAAATTCTTATAGTATAAAATGAAGCATTTTAACCATATTGGTGTACAGTTCATGTGGATTAATTTTTAATTATTTTTTGGATTAATATCCCTCTCATTTCACAAGATAACTAAAAATAGTCCGTGTTCCATAAAAAATGATAACATTAAATTAGAATGGGTGAATTTTCATTCCATTGGAATATAATAATTTAAATGTAAAGAAAAGTATTTTAGAATGTGTATTTCACAAGATGAAGGAATAATTTTATATTATGTGTTAAAATCTCATCCACTAAATGTTACATCTGGATGTACTGAAAATTATTGAAGGTGAATTGATTGGTAACATCTTCAGGGTTTGTTTAAGCATTTCATGGCTCCAAAGTAGTATGTATTTAAAAACTTTGAAAAACAATATATATATATATATATATATATATATATATATATATAAATTTTAAAATTTAAATAAAAGCAAGGCTTTTAAAATTTAATTGAAAGCAAGACAAAATTTTAGTTTCTAAAAAGTTGAATATTTACTACTAGGAAAATTACTTTCTGAGCCTTATGTACCGATTAACACGTTTGAAAAATGTGATGTGTTCTGTCAAATAAATGAAAAATACTTAGTTTGAATTCTTGGTAATTAAGTGGTGTCAGACACTGGAGAACATTTTTTGGGAGGGGGGATATCGGGGATCGAACTCGGGTCCTTGCGCTTGTGCAGCAGGCAGCGAAACCACTGGGCTAAATCCCCGGCCCTTGGAGAAGATTTTTGTTTAATGAGGATTTTCAGATATTTGCCATAGTCCTGGAAATTGGATACTAAGCGGGTACAAAATAGATTTCATGCAAATTCAGAAATACTGTATAGCTTTTGTCACTAATTATGCACTTGGACCTGGTGGGCACAATGGCCTTTGGAAAATAGGGGTCACTACAGAGGTCACTTCTTTCTTTGTTTCATACCAGCTGAGTTGTTCTTTGGCAGAGCCCCACAGGAAAGGCATCTGAGTATGCCAGGATGCCTGCCTGCATTGCTCTGGGTGCCTTTTTGGGGAGAGAGGTGGTGGAAAGAAGTGGGGTACAGGCATGACATAGCACATTTTAATCTTATTTTTATGGTTAATTTTTTACTTAAAAGAATTCTAACTTGATATTACTTTTACCCATTGATCAAAAATTTTGTAGTATCTTGGTTGTGGTTCATTTGTGAGTTTTGTTTATAAATGGATGCCTTACTTCCCAGGAAATGTGTGGGGTTATGATGGACTTGTGCTCGGAATTTCATGCCATTAGGATAGTGATTCTTTTTGCACTTTTCTAAGTCTTTCCCCGGCTATGGTCATTGACATCCCCCTTTGTTTTCCTGTTGTCAGTGGAGATTGTGGACCCTGTGGATATCTATCTCAGTCTCCTTCGGACCATCTTTGACTTTAATGCCATCAAGGGTTTGCTGACTGGGCCCAGCCAGCTGAAGATCCGCATTGACGCGATGCATGGAGGTGAGCTCATGGTTTGCCACAAATTGCTGGGAAAGAAATGTCAAGGAGACCTCTCCACATGTTGGGTTTCTGAGACTATGAAGAAGGATAGATTTCATAGATGCACAATTTGTATATGTTCAGATATTTGTAATGATCTGGGAAACTACAGGACTCCAGTTTCTTTCTTTTGGTATAAATAGAAATAAAAATTGGACAAATGAATTTGAGGCTATGCTTGTGGGAGTGTGGATTAAAACTGTGTTTTTTTTTTATTACAATCTGTGCCATAATTTACAGTCTAGTAATTCAAAATAATATGAAAACATATGCTCCCCACCTCCTTTCTTTTTCCAATTTCCCATTTTCTAGAGTCAACCTTTTCCAAATTTAAAAAAAACTGTTTATTTTAGTTTGTATCTCCCTATCACTAAATACCACAAATCTGCATCTCCTTATTGATATTCTAGTTTCAAGCATCCTTGAATTCATACTATGAAAAGTTTCCTTTGTAGACCTTTATCGTCAAACCCCTCCCCTTTTGCCCAGCCCTGGCAACTATTTATTTGCTTTCCACTTCCATAGTTTTGCCTTTTCCAGAAAACCATATAAATGGGGGCATAAAATTTGTCGTTTTTCATTTGTTTTCTTTTCTCAGCATGTTTTTGAGATGCATTCATGCTGTTGCATGTATCAGTAGTTGTTCCTGCTGCATAGTATTCCATTGTGTTGATGTACCACAGTTTTTCCATTTGCTAATTGATGGAAATTACATCCCCCAGTTTGTGGTTATTACAAATAAAGCTGCTATGAATATTCATGAACAAGTCTTTATGGGAGCATAAGGTTCCATTTGTCTTAGCTAATTACCTAAGAGTGGTATTGCTGAGTCACATGACAAGTATAGGTCTAACTATATAAGAAACTGTCAAGTTGTTTTTCCAAAGTAGCTGTGTCATTTATGCCACCCATAGTGTATAAGGTCTTAGTTTCTCAGTGTCTTGGCCAACATCTGATGTGTTAGTCAGCTTTTCATTGCTGTAACAAAGTATCCAAGAAAGTCAATTTAAAGGAAGAAAGGTTTATTTTGACTGATGATTGCAGTCCATGATCAGCTGGCTCCATTGCTTTAGGCCTGTGGTCAGGCAGAAATCTCATAGCAGAAAAGCATAGTGGAGGGAAGCTGCTCATTTCATGGAACAGAAAAGGGAAAAGAGCCTGCTCTAGTAGGCTTGTTTTTGTTCCCTCTAGGCATCCGCCCTATTGAATGGTGCCACCCACATTCAGGGGAAATCCTCCATCAGTTTTTTGTCCCATGGGCCAATCATCTCTGGAGTCACTCTCACAGATACACCTGGAAGTGTGCTTTACTGACTTCCTAGGTGTTGGCAGGATTAACTGTCATCCCTGGTATTGTCAGGCTTTTCAATTTCAGGCATTCTTCTCCATCTTCTTAGTGTCTGTTAAGGTATTACTGATACAATATTTTAAAGCTTTTGCCTCCCTGTGTAAGTTCCTTTTCCTCTAGGCTTCTTTTTGCTTGGTTCAGTGTCATGTTAAGTCCATTCTTCAAAATTTGAGTGATCCTTGAATATGTGGCATGTTGAAGATTGAGGCACTAAAAAATCTCTAGGGAGCTCTGAGCCCATGGGTCTTATTTTCCATGAGCTTTCTTCTAAGGATTTTGGATTGAATAGTAGTGTTCTCTCCTGTTGGGCTCATCATATTCTCCAGGAAAAGACCTTTTAGGTTCTTGCCTTAGTAGTATCTGGCTTAGAGAAAAGACAGCTACTCTTTCCAGATAGTTTGAATAATATTCAAACTATCTGGAATATTCTGGAATAATATTCAAACTATGCCTCATTGCCTGGCATGTATTATACATCCATCTCTGAATCAGTCATTCTGGTTGGAGAATATAGGTCATGGATTGGGCAGACATAGGTCAACTAATCAGCCTTGGAGGCAGTGGAATTTAGCCACAGGCAGATCATTTGAATTCACATGGAAAAGGAAGTGATTTTCCAAAATAAACCTCAAATATTGCTACTAGAGGAAGAGAAATGGGTGCTAGACAGGCAAAATCAAGAGGTGTTTACTATTTGAGAACTGTGCTATATTGGTGGAAAATAAATGAAGGCATTACTTTACATATACTTCAGCTAACAGGATTATATGGTGGTCTCTAAATGTGTCCTATGATCCAGTTTAGGCGCTTGCTCCTAATGTTCCTTCCATTTGGATGGCCTCCTCACTCCCCACCCCGTCCAAGATTTATGTTCTTCTTCCTTCATGTATCCTCAGATATGCTCCTTCCTCCTGGAAGTCTTACCTGTGGCCATTGTTTCTCCTAAGCCACGGATGAAATTATTCCATAAGTGTGCATTAGATGGCACCTCTCTTTTATTCTTTTGTTTTGTTTTTTTTGAGATAGGGTCTCACTGTGCAGTTTAGGCTGTCCTTGAACTCACTATGATAAATTTTTTTTTTTTTGGGTACCGGGGATTGAACTCAGGGCCTTGCACTCACTATGTAGCCCAAGCTGGCCTCAAACTCACAGTGATCCTCCTGCCTCAGCCTCCCAAGTGCTGGGATTACAGGCATGCACCACCATGCCTAGCTTTTATTGTTTGTTTGTTTGTTTGTTGAGACAGGGCCTCACTATGTAGCCCAGGCTGGCCTCGAACTCTTGGTGATCCTCCTGCTTCAGCTGACACCTCTCTTTTAGTCTTACTGCTTCCATCACTCATCTGTAGATTAGGCCCAACCCACTACTAGATTAAGGGTCCCAGAACTTAGAAACTACATGCATATATGATCCCTTCAAGGCACTTCACTCTATGCAGTTATGAAGTAAGGCTCTTTAGCACTTAATTTGCAAAATGTGCTTAGTTTACAGTATATGATGCTTTAGTGGTTTTTAGTGTTTAATTATACACTGATTACACAAAGCACATTGCTAGAAACATTGAGCGTGTTTGTATATGCTCAGCTAAAGCATTTAATGCTTTTAAAGCAACAGATAATGAATCATTGTAATATGGTTGATTTCTTTCTGGAAACATTTTAGAAAACTTTGGGGAGAAAAATTTCATCTAACTGGATTCTTGAATATATCTTCTATATGTGAACCCAGTCAAGGGACTGTAGTAGATGATCAATAAGTAATAGTTGAAATGAAATTATGTTGTATCTTGAAAAAGCCTGTAGAACTGATTTTTTTCCTTCTGGGCTATTAAATGGTTTCTTGTTCTAACCAGAACAAAATATCCACAGGAGAGGATTCTGCAAATATTTCACATCCTTGTGTATCTTTTTCTTAGTTATGGGACCTTATGTAAGAAAAGTTCTGTGTGATGAGCTGGGGGCTCCAGCCAATTCTGCAATAAACTGTGTTCCCCTGGAGGACTTTGGAGGGCAGCACCCTGACCCAAATCTGACATATGCAACAACCCTTCTGGAAGCCATGAAAGGAGGAGAGTATGGATTTGGAGCTGCATTTGATGCTGATGGAGTAAGTAGGAAAGTTTTCTGCCTGCTGACCTTTCTACTGTATAATGAGCCAAGCACTGAAAGTCATAGGGTTAATGACCACATCTGCAGCCCAATTGGCTGGGGCCTGGGGCCCTAACTGGCCCTGCAGCAGTTCTCTTGTTAAATGGCTAAATATTGCAATTCAATAGCCATTACTGTTCTTAGTTTCAGATTAACATATGTTATAAAGAATTTCTTTTAGAAAACATATTCATGCAATAAATCTTTATTTACAGCTGGTTTTGTTGAAAGCGTATTAAGGAACCAGCTATTTCAGCAGTAACTGCTGTTCTCTATTCAGTTTGAAGGGAAGAAGGAATTAAGTCCGTGAAGGCTCCTGAAGTGTGGAGTAGTCATCCACTCTTCAACAGGTGGAACACATTCCTAGTTGTGTCAAACTTCTGGATGCTTCGCTTTCAGGGATTTATAATGTTTCCCATGCTCTCTTTGGCCTCATTCAAATTGTTTCAGGTTGTTTAAATATAAGACTGCAGTGCAGTGGCTTGCGATGGTTATGGGAATGAGCTGCTGGCAACAGATGCTTCTGCCTGATAATTTTCACACATTCCTTCCCACAGGACCGTTATATGATTCTTGGCCAAAATGGCTTCTTTGTGAGTCCTTCCGACTCCCTGGCCATCATTGCCGCCAACCTCTCTTGCATTCCGTATTTCCGTCAGATGGGGGTTCGAGGATTTGGGAGAAGTATGCCAACCAGCACAGCCCTAGACAGGTAAGCAAGAACTCTAGGATGAAATACGGTGAAATACAGCATCCCCTTGGTTGGTGGCTGGCATTGATTTTCTTCTAATCTACTGGGAACTTGGAGACACGATATGATGTGCTGGGTAGAGGCTTGGAGAGTCAGGAGGCCTGAGCTTCATTCTTATTTCTTATTTGATCTGTGTGACTTTGTTTTTTTATCTGTAAAATGGGGATAATAACACTATCATCCTTACATGGCTGTTGTGGGGTATGAATAAGGTGACTTGTATAACACATCTAGCAGTGTACCTGGTATGTAACAAACTTTTCATAAATGCTTAGCAATAGAACTTACTAAGTCTGAAACTATAGGGCTGAGGATTTAGCTCAGTGGTTTCTCTGCCTGCTGCATAAGCGCAAGGACCAGAGTTCGATCCCCGGTACCAAAATAAACAAAACAAAATCTGAAACTATATAGGTGAAGTAGAGAGAGCATGGAGTTGGAGGCCAGATTATATTACTTTATGTACAAAAGTTAATGTACACCATCATTAACTGTGTCAAAACAGGGAGGATCCTTTACAGGTTTGTTGTGAGAATGAAATGAGATAATGCATGGCAAGTCCCTAGTAGTAGATTTGCATTGCAGGGCCTCAAACAGTGTTAGATTTCTCTCTCCTTGTCCTACCTCTGCCTACTGTCTTATCTTATGAAACAGTGAACTTCAGAGTCTAATATTCTTGAGTAGCATATAATGGTATGAAAGCAGGACATGTGCACGGTGGAAAGTTAGAAAACACAAACAAAATGTAAACATCATACCGTTCCCTGAGTTACCATGTTAATAGATACATTTATATTCCTCACTAGATCTCTTTCTATAAATATAAATGTATAAATATCACATGTAACTTAAAAAACATAAAATTCAAATCATATCTGTAAGATAATGTACACAATAAACATATAATATTTATAGTACCAAAAAGGAATTAGAAAATACATACTGTATGTAACCTGCTTTTTCTTAACCATCCACAATCTCCAACTTTTTCCTAATAAATTTTTGTGTCATCCGTAACCAAACTGATACTCACATTTCCTGGGTATCCCCAGAATGTCTTTTGTGATTGTTTTGACAAAAGTAAGATCCCATCCAAGGCCATATGTTGCATCTGGTTGTGTCTCTTCAGTCATTTCTTCATCTAGCACAACCCTTTCTCTTTCATTTAATGGCGGTGATTTTTTTTTTGTACCACGGGGATAAAACTTGGGAACTTGGGGCTTGCAAGGCAGGAGCTGGAACCACTGAGCTAAATTCCTGGCCCTAATGGCAGTGATTTGTTTTTTTGTTTTTTTTTCCTTCAATTCTTTTATTGGTACATTTTAGGTATACATTGTGTTTACATTTATCATTGGGTGCTTGTACCTGAACATGATGTATCTTGGTTCTTATTTTTTCCCTTATCTTTTCCCCTGTGCTTATTTACAAAGACTTTGTTTCCATTTTTTCCTTTTCTCATAATTTTTCCTTTCCCTTCTTTCCTTTTCCTTCCCCTCCCACTTCCCCTACCCTTTTGGACCTTTTCTTCCTATTTCAAATTATCAATTATTCATTTTAACCCTTATTTACACTTTCAGTTTCTCACACTAGAGAAACTATTCGGTGTTTACACGTGTGTCCTAATTATTTCACTTAAGAATATGTCCTCAATCTGCATCCATTTAACTATAAATGTCTCTAGTTTCTCATTCTTTATGGCTGAGTAGTGCTCCATTTTATAAAAAAAAATCACATCTTCTTTATCCAGTTTCCAGTTGATGGGCACTTGGGCTGTCTCCAAGCTTTAGCTATTACAAACTGTGCCGCTATAAACATGGGTGCATATATATCGCTGTAGTATGATTCTTTTAATTCTTTTGGGAAGATCCCCAGCAGGGGAATAGCTGGGTCAAATGGGACCTCTAGCCCTAGTTCTTTGAGGTATCTCCATACTGATTTCCACAGTGGTTGCACCAGTCTGCACTCCCACCAGCAATGGAGAAGGGTTCCTTTCTCCCCACACCCCTGCCAGCATTTGTTATTGCTTGATTTCTTGATAGGAGCCATTGTTTCTGGGGTGGGGTGGAATCTCAGCGTTGTTTTCATCTGCATCTCTCAAATAACCAGTGATGTTGAACATTTTTTCATATATTTATTTGTTGCTTTTACTTCTTTGAGAAATGTCTGTTCATTTCAGATGCCATTTTTGATTTGGGTCTTTGAATTTGGGGGATCTGAGTTTTTTCAGTTCTTTATATATTCTAGATAGTAGTGCTTGTCTGAGGTATAGCTGCTAAAATTTTTTTCCCACATTGTAGGTTGTCTGTTAGCTCTGTTGGTGGTTTCTCTTGTAGTGTAGAAGCTTTTTTAATAAGATGAGATTCCAGTTGTTGATTCTTTGTGCTAGTTCCTGTGCTACTGAGGTTTTGTTCATAAAGTCGTTTCCTATGCCAATGTCTTCAAGAGTTCTACCTAACTTATCTTCTAGCAAGTTTAGTGTTTCTGTTTTAATATTTAGATATTTAATCCACTTTGATCTTAGTTTAGTGCATGGTGATAGATATGGGTCTAGTTTTAATCTTTGGTGGGTTGAAATCCAGTTTTTCCAACACCATTTATTAAATAGGGTGTATTTCCTCCAATGATGGTGGTTGGCTCCTTTGTCAAAGATGAGGTGGCTGAGTATGTCTGCAGTTGTTTCTGCATCTTCTAACCTATTCCATTGATCCTCAGGTCTGTTTCTTTGCCAGTACCATGCTGTTTTTATCACAGTAGCTTTGTAGTATAATTTCAAGTTAGGGATTGTGATACCCCCAGCCATGTCTCTGTTGCCTAGAATTGCTTTTGCTATTCTAGGTCTCATCTGCTTCCAAATGAATTTTTGGATTGTTTTCTCTTCATTGTCTTTTTCTTATTGATTTATAGTTTTATATTTCCTAAATGTCTTTTTCTATGCTTGTGCATTACAAACAGTATATTTGCCTGTTGCTTGCTTTTCATTTTCTTGGTGTATCTGTTTGTTTGTTTGTTTTTTTGGTATGGGGGATCGAACTCTGGTCCTTGAGCTTGCACAGCAGGCAGCGAAACCACTGAGCTAAATCCCTGACCCTCTTGGTGTATCTGGATAAGTAGAAGTTTTAAATTTTGATCAAGTCCAGTTTATTAATTTTTTCTTTTAATTATTAATTATATGGTTATTATGTATGTTTTTGACCTCTTCAAGAAATATTTACCTACTCCACAGTCAGAAAGATGTTTTTCCTTTTAGAATCATTGTAGTTTTAACTGTTACATTTATGTCTGTAATGATTTGATGATTTTTAAAATTTTTGTTTTGGTTTTGTTTTTTGGTACCACGGATCGAACTCTGGTCCTTGTACTTGCGCAGCAGGCAGCGAAACAACTGAGCTAAATCCCCAGCCCTGATTTTTAAAATTTTTTTATATGGTGTGAGGCAGCAACGGAGGACTTTTTTTTTTTTTTTTTTTTTTTTGCTATATCTAGTTGTTCCAACTCTATTTAAGCCTTTGTTTATTTTTTTATTTTTTTAAAATTTTTTTGGTACTGGGGATTGAACTTGGGCCCTTGAGCTTGCGCAGCGGGCAGCAAAACCACTGAGCTAAATCCCTGGCCCACCAACTCTATTTATTAAGAGATTTCCTTTCCCCTGAGTTGCCTTGGTAACTTTGTTAAAATTCAGTTAACCATATGTATGTGAATCTATTTTAGGAATATCTGTTCTGTTCCATTGCTTCATTTGTGGATCCTTATGAAAATATTACAATGAAATCATCTGAATCCTCTAATACTTATTCTTCTTTGAAAAAAAATATATTCATTCATCCATTCATTCCTAGGTCCTCTGCATTTCTACATGCATTTTAGAACAGATGGGTCAGCTTCTACCAGTGCCTGTTGGGATTTTGATTGAAACTGTGTTGAACCTGTACAGCCATTTGGGGAGAATTGCATTTTAGTAATATTTAGTCCATGAATGTGTTATATCTCTCTGTTTAGGTTTTCTTTCATTTCTTTCACATATATCAGTTTTATAGTTTTTAGTGTAATACCTCGCACAGTTTTTGTTAAATTTATTCCTGTTTTTCTGTTGTATTTTTTGATATTATAAATGAAAAAGTTTTATTAATACTATTTTCCAACTGTTTGTTAATAATGGGAAACTTAATTAATTTTTATAAATTGACCTTGTGCTCTTTTTGATTTTTGTAAATTGACCATGTGTTCTTTTACCAGACGGTACAAGAATCACGTACCTTTTGGATGCCTCTCACTTTACTTCTCTCCTTCAGGAGACACTGACATTATGTTGAACTCAACTCAATTTAAAGTTGTCATGTAGAAGTGCCGCAGGTCAGAGTGTTTCGCTACATTTATCTTTTTTTGTATACTTCTTATTAAAACAGGGCTCAGTAAAAATGTAATTTTTTTTTTTAGTACTGGGGATCGAACTCAGGACCTTGCGCTTGTGAGGCAGGTGGTGGAACCACTGAGTTAAACCCCCAAGGCAGGGGCTCAGTAAAAATGTACAGAATAAAGCAAAAAATGAACCATTTGTAGAAATTTTAAAATTCAGCATCATACGAGACCCTGAATACTATATAATATTGTAGAATTCTATTTAATAATAGTATTTCCACATATACCTAATTTTATATTTTAGAAAGAATTTGCACATAGTCCTTTCACTTCATCCTAGCAATAATTTTTTGAGGAAATTGAAGTAGTTATTTTTGTCTCCTATGAATGATGTTGAAGCAGTGATCAGAGAATTTAAGTAACTTGTATAAGGTCACATAGCTAATTAGAAATGGACAGGATTTGACAGTAGGTATTCTGATATAATTTACTACTGCATCTGCCTAGTAACTACAATTAGATGAGGAAGGCCCCTGAGAAACCAGTTGAGAATATTGCTTAACTCTCCCATAGGGTAGCCAGCACCTTCCCAGCCATGGATAGGAGGGGCTGGCTTCATTCTGATAAAAAAAAAAAAACAACAAAAAAAACCCCATTTGTCCTCTTCTCTTGTGGAAATTTCCCAGTAGTTCTTTATTTCACATTATTCCTCCTTCCCAATAAATCTTTCACTCAGAAACCAGAGGCCTCGCTTAGAAATTTCACAAAGGACCTGTTCTGGTATGTAAGTGTTTATTTTAAAGGATTATTCATGCTTGCTGGTTGGGATTCAGAATTCTGTGGGGCTCTGATGTGGTGATTTGTTTTGGGTATTTTATCTGTTGTGTAGCTCCCCAATGAATTCTCATGATGGACATTTTATGAGCTTTTCTCTTCCTAGGTAAAATAAATGCAGCTTCAAAATGTTGATCTTGTGAATAATTTCCTATATAACTGATTTTTAAAATTAATAAATCTTAGGACTGTGTGCATAAATGCCAGGCTTCAGAAGAATAACCGTTGAACAGTTGAGACAGGTTCAATGGTCTACTTGCTGAAACTCCAGGGATTTTAGAATGGGGGGAGGGGAGTTTGCACCTTTGAAGCTGAGGAATTACTCAGACAAACTTTCATTGTCCACAGGTAACTGTTGTTCCCTGAGGGAAGACTTTCAGTGTCTTTAATTTCTACTCTTGGGTGTCACTAGAACAAGGAAGCCATTTACCCCGGAATAATGAAGTTTCAGCCTTGAAAATGGGATTCTTTTGGGGCTTTGTCATTCTGAATGTGTCTGATTTGTGCTCGCAGATGAAGTCTGTGTTGCTGAAAACATTTTGGTTCAACAGATTTGAGAAGTAAAGAATATCCAAAGTATATTTGTGGCCCGAGGTTTGTCTCCAGCCCACATGGAGGCATTAAATAATCCTCTGTGTCATCATCCTTCAATAATATTTACGAAGCACCCATCTGTGCTCAGGGCTGTGCCTAATGCTATGCAAAACAAGGCAAATGCGCAGGCTTGAGCCCTGCGCACTAGGGATGTTTACCCTCAAGCCTAGCATCCTTGGTGACATACTGAGGAGCCAGATATGAGTAGTGTGTTTTGACTACAGGGCTGTAGAAGTACCACACCCGTAAATATGGTGGTGAGAAAATTAGTGTTCTTCTACCCTCTCTTTTTTCTATGTGCTACCCCTGTTGCTCACCATTCATTCACTCAGGAAATATTTATGAAGGACCTTCTATGTCCTAGACATGGTCCTCTGCCATGAACTTGCAGTCTAGTGGGGAAGACAAAGAATAACAAGTGAAGACAAAGTATGGAAATGCAAATTGTAACACAAGCTATGGGTAAATGAACTTGGTGCAGTAATTATTGTTTGGGTTGGAGCATGCTGCTTAGATAGGGTAGCCAGGCGAGGACTTTCCCAGGAGGTCAAAGATCAGAAACGTGCTGCTGGACCTGGCTCTGATTCTGGGATTAGAAATGACCCATATAACACCTGTGAAAATACTTATTCCTGACACTGTGATCTACAGCTATTTTTTTTTTTTACCAATTCTCAATCTAAAATATGTTCTATAGCTTCATCTTAGTCTTGCTCAGCTTGTTGTTGGAATTCAGACAGTGTTAATCCTGCAAGTATGTAAGCATCTACTGATCTGTGGTGACCTGGGACTTGCCACATCCTTTAAATATGTGCTGTTTCATCTCCCAGATAAGTCATGATGTATAAGGGTAATGGGAAACATAATGATGTGAATTAGTATTTAATTACTGAGTCCCTGTACATTGCTTCTCCTATAGAATAATGGGAATTATTTTTCCCAAGCAGATATATATACTTGAATCTTCTATATTAAAAATGACAACAAAAAGAAAAGCAAAAGGAAAAAGCCCTTTATCATAGCAGTTATTGCCCTGAAACTCTTCACATGGCCTCTGTTAGGAACAAGGCACAAAAGAAATGTACCCTCAAAAGGGATTTACTACAGAGAATTTATCTATAGGAACTTAATAACCTGGCCCAGGGAGGGGCACGTGAGGATAAGGCAACCCAAAACTCAAGGAATGGGGAAGCACCCTGGGACTAGCAGTGGCAGGAAACTCTTAATCTCCCAGGACTGGAGGGTCAAGGAGGGGGTTAGGGTAACCATTACCCAGTGATGCCTAGAGTCATGGAAGATGGGCTGTGGGACAGAAACTGAACTTGTCAGAAAGGAAGGGAGACCCCATCTCTTTTTTTCTCATCCTTAATCTCCCGCTGTGCCTTCTGTTGCCTAAACCCAGCTGCAAGCCAGAGTGCATTTCTGTGAATTTTTGTTTTGGGCAGGAGAGCAGGTCCTTAAATGAAATGGGGATCTCAGAGTGGAAGAGGGCAGCTAGCAACCACAGAATAACCAGGGCATCCAGCATGATAGCCAGTTCCCTGGGAACTCTACTTGTTCCTCCCCTAGTCTCGTTCTCGCCTCCTTTTTGGAGCCTTTAGCATAGAGAGTTGAGTTAATCATACTCATCAGCGACCAATCCTTTTATAGTTGGTCCAGTGGAAGGTTCATTTATTGTTATTTTGAAAAAATAAATGTGATTCTTTTTTTTCTAATTGGCTTCTCACCATAGACAATCAAAATTTGAGTATCCTTTTCTTTGTGTGTATATTTTTTGCATATATTTTAATTATTATACTGTGTGATTTGCATTTGATTTCTTTTTTCCTCTAAAGACTACTTGTATGATCCTCTTGGTGGCCATATGTGCATATAGGATGTTATATCTAATGGCTGCATGGCATGCACGGGCATGTATGGTGTGCATTCATTATGTCTTGCCTCTCACTTTCCTTAGCGATTGACAATCAGCCGATCTCTCACTTCCTGCCATAACAATGGATGTTGTATAGTTCCTGTGGATGTGTTTGAGAATTACTTTGAGCTTTATACCCAGGATCAGGATTGTTGGGTCCAAGGGTGTGTCTATACTTTGTTTAATCAGTGTTGACCAAGTACAGTTCGATTGTGCTTCAGAATGCCTTCCCTAGTGTGCTTCTCACACTTGCTCAGTTTCTATATCTTCAAAGCCAGGCCAATACTTTATGTACCTAGCTTTCTAATTTTTCCAGTGTAAATAGATATGCAAGAATATACTACTGCTCTTTTAATTTTTCACTTCTCAAATTACTAATGAGTTAAAAATCCCTTCATATGCTTGAGGGCTTTAAGGGTTTCCTTTTTTTTTTTTTTTTTTTTTAACAGATTGTCTGTTCCTGTCCTTTTCCCATTTCCTTTAGTGTTCCTTTTTTGTTTCTTTGATAAATTTCCAGGCTTTCCTTATATATTTCAGATATTAGGCTTTATAAGTTTTAAGCACTAAGCACTTTGAGTTTTCATCTTTTTGAGTTCTGTATCCAAATTGATGTCAGCAGACAAACTTATAATCAACAACTCAAATTTGACATGTGTAAATAGGAACATTTCTGATTTTTCTTTAAAATTGCTTTCTTTAGTGTACTATCTGGGTAAATTTCCTATCACCCTAGTAATTAATCTTGGAATAATCCCAGACTTCTACTTCTCTCTCATTCTCAGCATCCTTCTACTCACTGAGTTTTGTTAGAAAAACTCCATTCAGAGTTTCTTAATCATTCTTTCAGCTTCATTCCTACTTTTACTTTGCTGCTTCTGGTTCTCATGGTTTTTTGCCTGGACTATTGGAATAGTCAGTGAACTGTATATGTCTCCTCTTCCCTATTCTAGACTACCTCATAGACAGTTGTTATAAAGCAGAAAGTCATATACTATTTCTCTCCCTTGCTCAAAATTGAAATGTGACTTCAAATACTTGCAGAAGAAGATCTCATTTCCTGATTGTATAACATGCATAGCTTCCTGATGTTGAACATCTCCCTTGTGTCTACAGTAAGGTATATGCTTCTTACTCTTTCCCAAATTCCACGGCTTCTCACCTTCCTGTACTTCTGCACATGCTATTCTCTTTGAAATGTGTTTCCTTTGCTCCAACACATCCTGCTTTGTTGTTCCTTCTCTTTTAAGGCTTGAGTCAAGCATCACTTTCTCAATAGGTCCTCCTTTCATATTTTGTTCCTGCCATTACAAAGCAGTGTGTGAAATTTATTCCTCATGTATCCCATTGTCATAGTCATCATGAACACTGGAAATATTTACTTGTCTGTTTCCTAATGTCCTGGTTTTACTTGGCTATATTAGTCACTTTCCCATCCCTGGAACAAAATTACCAGTGCCCACAAATTCAAGAGGAGGTTTATTTTGGTTCACAGTTTCAGTTAATTCAGTCCATATTTGGCTGGCTCCAAGGCAGAAAAAGCATGGCAGAATGGTATAGAGGAGAAACACTGTAGCCAGGAAGCAGAGTTAAGGGAGGAGCGGGAATAAGAACATAGCTTTCCAGGTCATGCTTAAGGAGTATAGTACCCCATGATCCAATCATTTCCCAAACACATGAGACTTTGGGTGGACATTTTGTATCTAAACCATAGCATTCCAGCCCTAGCCCCTAAAAGACTCATTCCAGCTCATTATGTAAAATGCATTTGATCCATCTCTCAGAGTTGCCAAAGTCTTAACAATTTCAACACTGCTGAAAAATCCAAGTCTAAAATCTCTTCTGAGGCTCAAGGCAAATCTGCAGTTAATACCTGTAAAAATAAAAAAGAAAGTTAAATACTTCTAACATACAATGACATAGGATAAATATTCCTATTCTGAATGAGAGAAAGAGGCGGAGAGGAAGACACTGAACCAAAGAAAGACTAAAACCCAGCAGGGCAAACATTAAATCCTTTAGGTCCATATCCAGTACGTGAGGCAAGTTTTGGGAGGCTCAGCTCCTGTAGCATCACTAGTCACAGCCCTCATGGGATCTCTCTTGGGATGGCTCCTTTCACTCACTGCAACTTCCCTCTGCAGATGTTCTACGTTTCTGGCACCTCTAGCTTCCTTGAGTCTCTACTGCACTTTTGGCTTCACCCTCTGCCCTCTTCTGGGCACACTGTTTGGCCTTTTAAGCCTTCTTCTGAAATATGGGTGGAATACTCCATGACCCAATACGTGCATTCTACATGATTGTAAAACCAACACTACATAGATAATGCCAAGGTCTTCTGCTATCTTGAGCAGTAGCCAGGCCCCCTTGTGCACAGCAACAACTTCACTTGTCTGGTACCAATATCTGTTTTAGATACTTTTCCATCACTGGGACAAAATACCCAACACCTACAACTTAAAGGAGGAGAGGTTTATTTTGACTCATGGTTTCAGTGGATTCAGTTCATGGTCAGCTGGTTCCAAGGTAGAAATGGCATGGGAGAATTGCATGGTGGAAGAAAGCTTTCACTGTGTGATGGCCAAAAAGCAGACAGTGAAGTGAGGAGCTGGGTACAAGAATGTATTCTTCCAGGCTACACCCTAGTGATCTACCTTGTGCCAGGCCCTATATCTTAACAGCACATTCAGCTACTAAACTCATCAGTGGATGAATCAACTGATGATTATACCAACCCCATGATCCAATCACTTTCCAAACACATGAGACTTCTGGTGACATTTTAGATCTAAACTATAACATTGGTACAGAGCATGTTCTTAATAAACATTTATTAAATTAATGAATGAGATTTCTTCCCTTTGTGGATACTTCTTATTTTTCAGAAATACTAACTAGAACCACACAAATCAAATCACATAATTCTGAAACTTAACTACTATGAAATAATAACACGCTTCCTTAGATTTCTGAACAAAGATAAGTTTGATGATGCTTGTTTACAAAGGAAAATATACCTGAGTTATAAGAAGAAAATGAATGATGCATAATTACCAGTCCTTGCTGGGTGTTATTGGACTGTGCCTGATTTGTGGCTTTCATTTACAGTTAGAGGAGTTTATAGTGAGTTGGATTTTTAGTACTGATTGGGTATTGAAGCCCTCAGCACATGTGACTTAATCAATGTGAGATAAAAGGAAGAAACCACATAGCATTTATTTCCTAGTCAATAATTAAAAACTCACTGCAGCCCGAACTGAAGCTCAGGATGGTTTGTGCCTTGTCCTGGTCAATAGGATGAGGAATTAATTTGTTACTAGGACATTTAGAGGATTTCTATCACAATGACCTTGTATGGTTTTTGTGTTCACCTACTGGGAAGGGGTGCTGAGATGGTTCTAGTCTCTTATTTGATATTTCTAAGAGTTAATGTCTGCTGAGAAATCACTTGAGCTCAAATTTAGTGGAGAATATTTATGTATTAATGGGCTAGAATGAGAGGAATAACTGGCCATCAAAAGTAGAAGCTGCAGGAGCTTTGGAGATGTTTGATAAACTATCTTTCATTCAACTTTTCAGAGTCATCTTGGGTTTCTGCTATCTGACTTAGTCAGAGAAATACTATTGGATGAGCATTAAGTGACCTGAATTCAAAATACATAGCTGCCATTGCCATCCTGTATGTACTGAAAGATGAAGCATTGTGGAAGTCAGTGCTCTCTTGTCTGCTGTACCTGCAAGGACTGTTTATCATTCCTTGATTCTGTCTATGCAAGCGCACAGCCATTGTCCAGGGTGTTCAGCATCCTATGCTTACCTCTTCCTGTTTTAGCCCTCTTTGGCCTTTGACCTTTAGTGGATTCAGCTATACTGAAAGAATTCCCTTAACATTACTGTGTTATTGGGGATTGAAGACCGTTTGAAGCAGGGGTTTTAGTGACATCTAGTCTAGAACATGTAGCTAAGTGGCATGCCATTGCTCTCAGTGGGAATGTTGACTTCATGGCCTGGTATTATTTCTAGTCTTAATTTTGGTTTCTGATAGATGAGTTTGGTTAAATAACCTTCCTATTTTGTTCCTTGAAATATCTGTCCAACTTAAAAACCAACCCCATTGATTACTACTACATGAGCTAACTGCTTGGGCTGATATAAATGCCCCAAATCTTGATTATGGTGTTAGTTATACAACTCTGTATGTTTGTTAAGATTCATAGAACTGTACAATTAACAGTGATGAATTTTATTTTTGTAAATTGTGTCCTGATAAAGATGATGACAATAATTAAACCTTATTTATTTAAAAATGAAAAGAAATATCTCTCTTGGGTCTCCCTTTATGATCAGTGTTTGGAATAATTACTCTCTTTGAGTGACTGCAGTCCCTAGTATAGAAACTGACACACACTAAGCCAGTAAGTGAAAACTGCCTAGGTGCAGGAGAGGGAAGTAGAGTCACATCATTGTGTCCCTCTTTGTGGTGAACCAAAAGACTTAACTTACATTTAGACCTTAAATTTAAGGTTTAAGTTCATTAGATTTATTGGCTGCATACATGAGGACATGAGGAATATAAGTTAGTTCAGCCTGTCTCTGAGCCATATGCTTTGTCCAGTTGCCGGAGGAACTTGGCAAGTCACTACTTTTCAATGTAAGAGGGTGACAATAAGTCATCTCAGGCCTGCTGATACTTCTGGAGTGAAAGAATGTTTTTCCTTTTGTGTGTGCTTCATAATTTGAAATATACTTTGTACCTATCATTAAAAGAGTTCTAAAGGGCCAGGGATTTAGTTCAGTGGTTTCGCCGCCTGCTGCACAAGTGCAAAGACCCGAGTTCAATCCCGGGTACCAAAAAAACCCCAACAACAACAATAAAAGAGTTCTAAAATAAAATTTTAAACTCTACCCTCCTAGGATATTGGTAAGCTTAACTATTGGGACTCTGTTTAAATGCTTGCCGTGTTTGTCAGTTGACAAAAATACCTGATATCTGCAATTTAAAGGTGGAGAGGTTTATTTGACTCATGGTTTCAGAGGATTCATTCCATGGCTGACTAGCTCCAAAGACAGGAACATGATGATGGAAGGGTGTGGCAGAGCAAAGCTGCTGATTTCATGGTGGCAGGAATCAGAGCAGGGGAACAGTGTCTGAGAGGAAGGAGCCGTGGACCAGCTATTGACCCCAACACCACACCTCCATGACCTACCCAGATACACCTAGAAGTGTCCTTTACTAATTCCCTAGGTGACTCCCAAGTTAATCATGATGACAATTAAGCTTAACCATCACACTTGCTAACTGTTAACTTTACTTTCTTCATCAGGCTAAGGGAGAAATGGAATCTAAGAGAAACATAGGGTGAAAAAAAAGCTGCCCAGTTTTGCATGCTCAGGTAAAAGTAAGAGTTAAGAGTAAGAACGTGAGTGCATTTTTATTTATAATGAATTCTGTTTCAGGAACTTGATTGTTTGATTGTTTGAAATAATTTGGATAGGAGCTTTTAAGGACATTGTATTCACAGAAAAATATACTGAGAGGGTAAGTAACTTGCCCAACATTACACAGCAGTGAAGATGAGATGCAGTCAAGACTGGTGCCATCAGATTGTCTGACTCGAGTCTCATATTCTCTTTACTATGCCTGTTGTTGAGAACAAGGAAAGTTCTGGGTGTACCTGAGTGAAAGTCATTTGTATGAGTTGTTGGGCAGTCAGGGTTAGTGGAGGAATCTAGATTGCCCAAAAAGTGGTAGATAACATCAGATAAACATAATAGATGTCAACCTAGGATGTCTTGTAATTTTGACTGTGATTGTGACACCACTGTTCAGTAAAGCTCTGAAAGAAGCTTTAACTTAGGACTTCAAGGAAAATGTTCACTGAAGTTCAAGGTAAAGTTTGAAATTTATACCCTTGCCTCAGGCTCTGCTTGAAGTTGTGAGATCATTAGCAGCAGCTGCACCAAAAAGCATTTATCAGGTTTCAGTAGCTTTGCTCTGCTATATTCTGTGTAAAGTGGGTTAAGTAGATTCCATTTTTTCTCTGCAGGAGTTTAAATCTGAGACAGACAACCCTGATGACCCCAAACATAAAAGATATCAATTAGTCTTTAGTGGGTTGCTTTAGTAAGTAATGCATTAGTCCTTGGGTATAAGATATCTGTGCCTAGAAAAATAAAAATAAATCTTGACAGCTTCTCTCTGTATTCCCTACCCAGGTGAAGGTAGAAACCAGCCCTGGGATCCAATTGTCGCATCTCTGATCAGGTTTCTCCCTGAGGTTTAAGTTTGTCATTTGGAGTTCTAAACTCTTCCAGAGTTCCTGATCACATCAGTGGTTTTATTCCAGGATAGAGGACAATTCTTTAATAAGCTAAGGTCTGCATTGCGAATGCAAGATCTTTATCTAGGACTACATTGTATCAGACCGAATCTTTGTGCAGCAAATCAAAGAAAACTAGCTGAAATGGGGTCTAAGAAGTAAAGGAATGCGTTGGCTAATGTAACTAGAGTAGAGCTGTTCTCAGATCAATCTCGATCCAGCAGCTCTAGTGATGCTAACTTTTGTCTTGGCTTTTCTCCCTCCTGTACTTTAGGCAGGATCACTCTCATCTCCAGGCTCCTTGCTCTGGCCCTGTAGGCCAGACACTAGGTAGCAGTTGTGTACAGAATTTTCATTCATCATATCCTGCACTACTCTGTCTATGAGGGTGAGACCAAGTTCTTCTTTTGAAGAAGAAAATAGAAACATTCCCTTGGGTCTTGACTTTGGATGAGATTTGTACCATCTCTGACCTATTGATTTGCTGGGGCTATGGGTCATGGGTGAGGCTGACAGTCTGAAGCCTCTTTCCCTCATTATATAGGGTCAGGAAAAGTTTCATTGCTTCTCAAATCAAGTGATGGGTAATAGGTATATTGTTCTCCAAATCAAGGTCTTTCTTTGTTTCTTCTCGAAGAAGTAACTACAGTAATATAGGACCACAGATGGCAAGGGGCTGTGAGCTACATGAGTGCATTGGGTGTAATACTGGAGGGAAAATTCAGGACCCTCTTCTTTTTACCTACTCAAATCTTTCTGCAAATCCTCCACTACTCACTAGTGCCAGTGGTATTCAGATTGCAGCAGTAGTGCTTGGCTGTGACCTTTGCTAAGGTCATATAGTTGTCTGTCTTTCTTTCCCATCTTCTCCCCTTTACTCCTTTGTTCTTTCTTCCTTTCCTTCCTTTCTCCTTCTCTCCTTTATTTTCCTTTCCTGTGTTCTCTCTCCCATCCTTACTTACCTCCCATATTTTCATTGATCAAATAACAATTTTATCTCCTATTGTGTGCCAGGCACACTGCTTGGTTCTGGATGTTACTGTTGGAGCTCATTTTCCCTTCCATATCCTTTTTTCCTCTAGCCATCTCTTCATGATCAACAAAATGTATTCATATTCTTTTGCAAGGTATTCTGCTAGATTTAGAGAAGTCCAGCAATCTGAAAATCAAAGTTAGATCTGGACAGTGTTTTCAAATCACAATGAGTTAGTATCCTACAGATTAAAGACAAAATTCTATTATCTATCTTTTGGGGGAGGGTCTGAGGAGAGGACAAGAACATTCTAGAAAGAGAAAACAGAGATTAAGTAGAGCAAGCATTTGTGCCTGTCAGTGTGCTCAAATGACTCATGCAGAAATGGGACATTGTTCTCGACCTACATTGACCTCTACCTAGGTTTAAATTTTGACTCCTCTGCTTTCTGGCCCATTGACTTTGGCATGGGTTACCTACTTCTCAGGGTCTTCTCTTCTAAATGAATATAAGAATAACACTTCTTTTACTGAAGACTAAATGAGGAATTACATGGGCAGTGTTAGCGGAGGGCCTGTCCATAGTCCAGGCTTTGTAAGGTTAGCTGTTGTCTGATCATAGGAGTTCTATAGATAACAAACTGATTCCGGGACAGACTATTCTCATGATGAGTCTTCAGTTCTTCCACATTAAGGAATAAACATTGGCCAGTGGCCACCCCAGATCTTGTATCTTTCATGTAGAAGAGAATGATTGGTTGGTGCTCCTTGATGTGGGTCCCTCCGTTTTACAGCACAACAAGGCTCTCTGAAGACTGCTGTGTGAACTTCATATATTATGGGGTATTTTGTAGTTTTTCAGATTACATTGTAAGTAACAATTGTTAATTTTCTGCAGTTCTTCTTTGTGTGTGTTATGGCTTATATCTAGATGCACTCCCAAAGCCTCATGTACTCATAGGTGAGGCTTTTTTTTTTTGTATTAAATTCTTTTATTGGTACATTGTAGGTATACAACACAATTACATTTCTCATTGGGAATTGTACCTTTACATAACGCATCTTGGTTCTTATTTTATCTCCATTCCTAGCCCTCCCTTCACCCCCTCCACCCTTCCCTATTTACAAAGACTTTATTTCCATTTTTTCCATTTCTCATCATTTTTCCTTTCCCTTCTTTCCTTTCCCCTGCCCCTCCCACTACCCCTACCCCTTTGGACCTTTTATTCCTGTTTTACATTATCGATTATTCATTCTAATCATTGGTACATTTTAGGTATACAATATAATGACATTCATCATTGGAAATTTGCACCTTTACATAGTCTCTCTTGGTTCTTATTTTTCACCCTTGCCCAGCCCTCCCTTCAACCCCTCCATTCCTCCTTATTTACAAAGATTTTGTTCCTATTTTTCCATTTTCTCATATTAATCCCATTCTCTTCTATCCTTTCCCCTACCCCTCCCACTTTCCCTTCCCCTTTGCCCCTTTTCTTCCTATTTCACATGACCTATTATACATTTAGTCCTTATTTACACTTTCAGTTTCTCACACCAGAGAAACTATTCGGTATTTACACATGTGTGTCCTATTTATTTCAATTAAGAGTATTGCCTCAATGTGCATCCACTTAGCTATAAATGTCTCTAATTTCTCATTTTTTATGGCTGAGTAGTACTCCATTTTATTAAAAAAACACATTTTCTTTATCCAGTCTCCAGTTGTTGGGCATTTGGGCTGTTTCCAAGTTTTAGCTATTACAAACTGTGCTGCTATGAACATGGGTGCACATATATCACTGTGGTATGATTCTTTTAATTCTTTGGGGAAGATCCCCAGCAGTGGAATAGCGGGGTCCAATGGGACTTCCAGTCCTAGTTCTTTGAGGTATCTCCATACTGATTTCCACAGTGGTTGCACCAGTCTACACTCCCACCAGCAGTGGAGCAGGGTTCCTCTTTCCCCACAGCCCTGCCAGCATTGGTTATTGGTTGATTTCATGATAGCAGCCATTCTTTCTGGAGTGAAGTGGAATCTCAGCGTTGTTTTCATTTGCATCTCTCGAATGACCAGTGATGTTGAACATTTTTTCATGTATTTATTTGCTATTTCTACTTCTTTGTCTGAGAAATGTCTGTTCATTTCAGATGCCCATTTTTGGATTGGGTCTTTAAATTTGGGAGGTCTGATCTTTTTAAGTTCTTTATAGATTCGAGATAGTAGACCTTTGTCTGAGGAAGAGCAGGTGAAGATTTTTTCCCACATTGTGGGTTGTCTCTTCACACTGCTGGTGGTTTCTCTTGCTGTGCAGAAGCCTTTTAATAAGAAGAGATCCCATTTGTTGATTGTTTGTGCTAGTTCACAGGCAACTGAGGTTTTGTTCATAAAATCTTTTCCTACACCAATGTCTTCAAGGGTTCTACCTAACCTCTGTTCCAACTGGTTCAGAGTTTCTATTTTAATATTTAGATCTTTAATCCATTTTGATTTTAGTTTAGTGCATGGTGAGAGATACAGGTCTAGTTTTAATCTTTGGCAAGTTGAAGCCCAATTTTTCCAGCACCATTTATTAAAGAGGCTATCTTTCCTCCAGTGAGGGTGTTTGGCTCCTTAGTCGAAGATGAGATGGCTGAGTGTGTCTGGCGTTGTTTCTGCATCTTCTAATCTGTTCCACTGGTCTTCAAGTCTGTTTCTTTGCCAGTACCATGCTGTTTTTATCACAGTAGCTTTGTAGTAGATTTGCAAGTTGGGGATTGTGATACTCGCTGCCATGTCTCTGTTGCCTAGAATTGCTTTTGCTATTCTGGGTCTCTTCTTGTTCCAAATGAATTTTTGGATTGTTTTCTCAAGGTCCATGAAGTATGCTGCTGGGATCTCAATTGGAATTGCATTAAATCTATATAGCAGTTTTGGAAGTATGGCCATTTTCACTATATTAATCCTTCCTACCCAGGAGCAGGGGATGTCTGTCCATTTTCTGATATCATCTTCAATCTCTTTTTTCAGAGTGCCATAGTTTTCAGAGAAGAGGTCTTTGATTTCTTTCATTAGGATGATTCCTAGGTATTTCAGTTTTTTGGATGCTATTGTGAAAGGAATTATTCACCCTATTTCTCTCTCAGTGAGTCTGTCATTGGTGTAGAGGAAAGCTATTGATTTTTGTGTGTTGACCTTGTACCCAGCTACTTGACTGAATTTGGTTATTAAGTCTAGAAGACTTTTGGTGGAGTTCTTGGGGTCTTCTATATAGAGTATCATGTCATCTGCAAATAATGACAATTTGACTTCTTCATTACCTATCTTTATTCCTTTTATTTCTTTCTCTTGCCTAATTGCTGTGGCTAATGTTTCCAGAACTATATTGAAGAAGAGTGGTGATAATGGACATCCTTGTCTTGTTCCTGATTTTAGTGTGAAGGATTTCAGTTTTTGACCATTTAGTATGATATTGGCTGTTGGTTTTTCATGTTTAATTGGGCTCGTTCTGTTTTCCTAATATGCGTATTCACTGCTATGAATTTCCCTCGTAAGACTGCTTTCTTTGTGTCCCATAGATTCCCATATGTTGTATTGTCATTGTCATCTAATTGAAGGAACTGTCTGATTTCTTCTTTAATTTCCTCTGTGATCCATTGGTTATTCAGAAGTGTGTTGTTCAATTTCCACGTGTTTATGAAATTTTTTGAGTTTCTTTTGCTATGGATCTCCAATTTCATCGTAGTATGGTCTGATAATATACAGGGGATAACTTTAATTCCTTTGCACTTACTTAAACATGTTCTATGTGTGAGTATGTCTGTTTTGGAGAATGACCCATGTGCAGCTGAGAAGAATGTGTATTCTGATTTTGTGGGGTGGAAGACTCTGTAAACATCTGTTAAATTCATTTGTTCAAGAGTTTGATTGAGTTCTAGTATTTCATTACTTCTTTTTAGTCTAGTTGATCTATCTATTTGTGACAGTGGGGTGTTGAGGTCCCCCACTACAATTGTATTAGTGCATATATGACTTTTCATGTCCGTTAGTATTTGTTTTATATAGTTGGGTGCACTAGTGTTTGGTGCATAGATATTTATGATTGTCATCTCTTCCTCTTGGATTCTTCCCTTTACAAGGATGTAGTGTCCTTCTTCATCTCTCTTAATCAGTGTTGGTTTGAAATCTACTTGATCTGCCAAGAGGATAGCTACTCCTGCTTTTTTTTGGGTTCCTGTCACATGGAGTATTGTTTTCCACCCTTTAACTTTCAGTCTATGAGTTTCCTTTTGAATGAAGTGTGTTTCTTGTATGCAGCATATTGTTTTATTTTGCTTCTTGACCCATTCTGCCAGTCTATTTCTTTTGATTGGTGAATTGAGACCATTATCATTGATGGTTATAACTGAAACGTATTGACTTATCATTGCCGTGACTTTTTCTTTTTGTTGGGTTCTCCCCCTTTCCATTTAATTTCTTGTCATGCCAGATGGGTTCATTCTGCTTTGCTTCCTGGGGTTGTGATCCTCAATGTTTGTTCCTAGGCTATTGTGTCAAATTCTTTGGAGTGCTGGTTTGGTATTCACGAAGTTCCTAAGGTGCTCTTTGTCATGAAAGTATCTTATTTCTCCATCCATTTTGAAAGATAGATTTGCAGGGTACATCAATCTGGGTTGGAGGTTGTTTTGTTTTAGGGCTTGGAATATGTCACTCCAAGCTCTTCTTGCCTTGATGGTTTGTGTTGAGAAGTCTGCTGTGATTCTGATGGGCTTTCCTTTGTATGTGATTTGTTTCTTTTCTCTGACTGCTTGGAGAACTTTTTTCTTCTGTTGTGTTTCTGGAATCTTAACAATTATATGCCTATGTGTAGATTTTTTTTGATCAAGGCTAGTTGGAGTCCTATATGCCTCACTTATCTGTATGTCAAGTTCTTTTCCCCTGCTTGGGAAGTTTTCTGCCATTATTTCTGTGAAGAGATTTTTTTATGTCATCTCCACTCTCTCCTGTTTCTTCATTGAGCCCAATCAGCCTTATGTTATTCTTCTTTGCATCATCTAGCAGCTGCTGGATTGATTTCTCATGGTCCCTTATAATTTTGAAGCAATTTTTCTTTTCCTGGTCACTAATTGCAATCTTATCTTCTATAGCTGAAATTCTGTCCTCACATTGGCTCATTCTGCTGTGTAGACTTTCAATGGAGTTTTTCATGTCCTGGAAATGTATTTGCATCTGTTTTATGGATTCCATATTTTTCTTATGTTGGGATTCCATCATGTTCCTGAGCTCCTCTCTAGATTTATTTATCATGTCTTGCACTAGGGGCACAGTTTCTCCTGTTATCTGAGAAATTATTTCTGATTTCCTTTTTTCCAGATCCCCTTTTGTTGCCAGTTGAGTGGGTCCAGGTGGTTGAGTATCAGAGGGTTCCATCTCATTTCCCTTTGGGGTTGCTGTAGGTGATCTGGAAGTCTGGTTTTGAGACTTATTTATGTGTTTTCTCATTTCGACTGGGGCGGGGGGCTGTTAGGGCCTGCACGGATTACCTCCTCTGAGCTGGGAGAGGTGGGACAGGGGCCGGGAGCAGCAGTAGGGATGGTGACCCAAAAGCCTTTTCCTGTGGGCTGGGAGCAGCAGGAGGGATGGTGGCCGGGAAGCCCCTTTCTCTGGACCAGGAGCAGTGCGATGGTGGCTCTGAAGCCCCTCCCTCTGGGCCGGGAGTGGTGGGAGGGATGGTGGCCTGGAAGCCCCTTCCTTAGGGCCAGGAGCAGTGGGATTACAGCTCAGAAGCCCCTACCTCTGGGCCAGGAACAGTGGGACTCAGTACCTTGGTCTGGTGGTCTGGTGTCCTCTGCGTCTTTGTAGTGTGGAACCAGGTGGCTGCCTGTCTGCAGCGGGGTGATTCTGTGTCTTTCGTGTGACTCAGGACCTCGGTAGGGCATGCACAGACCTTTCTGTGTATAGCCTGGTGAGGCTTTTTGAAGTTGGCTGCATCTAGGGTGTGTGAATATGGATTAAGAATGTATGAGTATCGATTAAAGGTGTGATAACTAAACTAAATTTGTCCAATGATTGGTTTAACATAGTTCTGGATGTGGATAAGGGGAAGGCCCACCCTGGGACCTGGATGAGATAAAAGGGAAAGGGAGGCTTACTGCTTTGCTGTCTCCTGGCTGCTCTGCCACGGACTGTTTCTCCTCTGTGATTCTCCTCTGCCATGTTGCCTTGCCTTGGAGCCAGCCAACTATGGACTGAAACCTCTACAAACCGTGAACCAAAATAAACTTTAACTTGTGGTTGTCAGTTGTTTTATCTCAGCAATGAGAGAGCAACTAAGACAGTATGTATATCAAAGTTTTAGCTGGTGATTGAGGAATAGATTTATTGCCTTTTAATTACTATGCCAGAAAGTTGTTACAAATGAGAAATAAGCTTAGTAAAGTTAGTTGTTGTTCACTGTATCAGATGATTCCATAGAAAACATGTCAGACCCTGCGAATACCATCTCTTCAGAAGAATTGCCTTGGTGGAAAAATATTATTTTTCTTTTCTTTTAAACACATCTGTGTCTGTCTGCATGCTGGCCAAAAGCTGTTAAACCCCCAAGTAGGTCTGAAACATTTATCCCTACCATTAATTGTGATGATAGAGTTTTGACTTTGTGTTGCACATACATCCCATTAAAACATATTATGTGCTTCATGTGCATATTGTAAACATTTATTCACTTCCTAATCTGCTTGTTTCAGCCAGAACTACAAAAGCAAAATAAGAGAAACACTACAACCAAATGAATTGCTTTGTGATATACTTGTCCATGGAGAGATGTGCAAAAATGCCTTTCCTTGTTACTAATGTAGCACTGCCTACTCCTTAACAGCATCTCAGGCTTAATATATTATCATAATAGTTATCTTCTGATTTTAGACTGACTTTAGAAAAGTTCATAAGAGCCTGTGGAGCCCCTTTATCTGCAAAGTCATTCACGAAGTCCTCTGGTATATGGGGGAGAGACTTAGGAGGTGGAAAGGTGGGTATTCCTCCTCACATGAGGTTTCTTTACATGAATCTTATTAAATCAGGTAGGGCCAGAGATGTGAGAAATTTGAGAGTGAGGGATGATTTAGATAAAACAACTTGGATTTACAGAAGAAGCTTTTATCTGTCAGCCAGCTCTCAGAGTAGTACAGAGGACAGAGGGTGGGTAGTAGCTCTGAGTCAGCATGACATTGAGCCAGGCTGGGAATATTAATTAGCTTTCTAAGCTACAGTGAAATACCTGCGGCAGCTAACTTCACGAACAGAAACAATTTATTCATCTCACAGTTTTGGAGGTTCAAGGGCATGGCACTTGTGTGGGTTCAGTCCTGCAAAGGTTCTCCCAGCTAGTCACACCATGGTAGAGGCATGTGTGTATGTGGAAATACAACAACAAACAGGATGAGAGAGAGAGAGAGAGAGAGAGAGACAGGGGTCACATAATCCCCTCCATGAACATACCCCCAAATGACCCAAGAACCTCCCACTAGGTCCCATCTCTCAAAGGTTCTACCACCTCCCATTAGTGCTATTCTGGGGACCAAAGCTTTAATCATAATGGGCTCTTGGGGGACACAAATACTTAAACTATATTCAAACCATGACAGTGGGGCTGGCTAGAGGGAGTTCTCATGACAGTATATTGAAAAAAACTGAAAAGGAGATGTGAGTGTGCGTGTATATGATGGTACATGTGATTTTCCTGCTGATTCTCACCACACTTCAGAGCCTCTCTGTAACCCTTTAGAAGGGAAGTAGTCAGGCAAGGGGAGGGCTCCTCTCTCAGAGCCCTCAGGGAGCCACATTCCTTCTAGGCCACGGCTCTGCCTCCCTCGGATGCAGTTTTTGTCTTCAGCATTTAAGAAAAGAGCTCCAAATACCACATTTGCATTTTGGCTAGCAGCAGGAGAGGATAAAGAAGGACAGAGACATTCATTATCTTTTGAAGAGATTCACGGAAATGGGCACCTGACACTTTTGCTTATATCCTGGTGCCTAGAATTTAATGAGATGGACACACCCAGGGAAGCTGAAAAATGAAAGTCTTCATTCTAAATGGTCATATATGTACAACTAAATCTCAGGGTTTCTCGGGAAAAAAGAGGAGAGAATGGTTATAAAGGGGCAAGTCCCCGCTGTAGCTCTAGATGTTCTACACATTTTGTGTAGAGTTGTGTAGTCTCTGTAGATATAAAGTATCTCTAGTATTTGATTGCCAAAAGGTTTTTCTTTTCTTTATGCTAAAGAATTTAGGAGGATGACATAAACTATGATAATGATATTAATAATGATAATGACAAAGAGGAAGAGGTAAAAAAATCTACCAAAGATTTCAAACTATAGGATATAGTCACAACCCACTTAAAAAGCATAATTTCTTGTGTTTTACACATAAATAAATTGATACTCAGCATGGGAAAAACACACTGAAGTCAAATCAATCCTGACTTATGGAGTTATGATGTGGCAGCAAGTATTGGAAGCAAGGTAACTTACAGCTACACGTAACAAAAACCAGCACCCCCGTGACATAAACAATAAGGAAATGGTTGTATCTCGTACTGAAATGCCCAGGAAGGCGTGCCAGAGAATTGGTTGGTTTGTTGCAGCAGCAATGTCACTGAGGTGCTAGCTCTGTTGTCCTTGGGGTGTGGTCTTTTTCCTTCTGAACAGTGCTGGCTGTGACCCCAGCATGTAACCTGGTCTTAAGGAAGAAAAGAAGCTGCTGCCTTTTATTTATGTGTCTTCTTTCCATTTAAGCAAACCATTCCAGATGCCCTCATGTGCTGAAATTTTCCCGTCCTGAGTTCATTCTCCTTTTACTGAGGAGTGGGCTGCGGGAGGAAATTCCGGGCTTGGTGAGTAAGGAGAGCAGTGGTTAGCTGTCAGTAGCTGCTAGTTTTAATTACTTGGCCATCTTTAGAGGACATTCTAGAATTATTCCCTAAAAATTGCCATTACCTTTGATGTCACTTGCTGATTACAACTTACTCACTTACCAACAAAAATTTATTGAATTTTTTTCTCTGGGTCAGAGGGTATTGTGAGTGAAAGAAATTCAAGCTTACCATAAAAATATATGATGCGGTGAGAGAGTCTGGTATCAGTAGAAACACTTATAATAAGATATAAAGAATAAGAAATGGCCTTAATAGAGAGAATGAAGATGAGGAGAGGCAACGTTGGCCTAGGAGATCAGGACTTGTTATAATAGACCTTTCTTTTCTTAGACTATTAATGAAACCCTTGAATGAGCTCCATGAGAACAGGACCACATCTTAATCTTGCTTTTTTTCCAGTCCGAGGATAGTGCTTTGATCATAGTAGAGGATCAGTGAGGTAAGCAGGTATGTGTCAGAACAGGAGGAGAACAAACACTGAAGCAAAATAACAAAGTGCTACTTGTAGTAGAGAGCTTTCGAAGATCAACCATTATTAGCTGTAATGTCAGGGAGATCCACCATCACTTAACCTTTCTATACCTGTTTTCTCATCTTTCAAATGAAAATCAAGTACTTAACCTTGTTTGGTGGTTGTGCAACATGAACAGGATTATAAATGCAAAGTGAATAAGGGCTTAGTGAATATTAGCTATTATTAGTATTTAATATAGTTTGCCTTTTTTTCTCCTCCATCTAAGAATTCAATTCAATTGAATTGTTTATTGAAGAAAATGTTGTCTTTAAATCATAACATTTCTGACTCCTGGAAATGAACCTTATACATACTCTACAGTACTTTGTGATGAGTTGAGAATTGTGACCTTCACAAAGACATTTCTAATCTGATTTTGATAAATATCACATGCAAATATTGGCTATAGTCTTCTTACTCAGTGTTCCCATCTTCCTAAAAGAGGAAAGAGTTGAAGAGTTGTATGTTTTCTGCAGAAGTGCCTGGGTTTTGATAAAATCACCTTTAGCCAGTGGGTCCATTTTCCATTGTAGATTTCCATTTCTAGATCTTCTCAGGGCTTGCTTGTGAGTCCCACCCCTTCTCCATCCCATGTGTTAAGTATCTTCAAGCTATCAGTGCACAGCTGGTCACGATAGCCACATGTCCAAGACTGTTTCCTCTGATTGACTGTAGGGGCCATTTTCTTAATAGTTTCCTCCTTTTATTGAACCATATTCCATATACCATTTCCAAAAAAACACAGTATTTCAGAGCATGATGAGCGGTCCAGGGATAACTAACCTAACAAATGGAACAAGGAGGTTAAGGGGAAATCCAGTTGCAGGGAGGCCCCTGGGCTTATGTGTAGCTTCAAGAGATTGAGGATGCTGGTGTGTTCTTTGGGGAGAGAGTCACAGTTTGACGGGAAACATCTGCTTTAATCTGCTCCAAAATCAACAAGATCGATGTGGTAGGAAATCTGTTGTTACTGTGTGTGTTCCATTTCTCCAGCCAGAAGTTGCTTGAGATCTGGGATGTTTGGACAGCAGCACAATGTGGTCCCATTTATCAAAATATGGACATAACGAGCAGCATTATTTGGGAATATCCTGTGGCTATTTTTCTATTTGAAGGGAACTGTTTTCTTTCTAAACCTGTCTGGTTAACTTCATTTCTTTCTCTTTTCCTTTATGCTATATTCTCTCTCAGCATATTTCTTTATTTTTTTTTTTTGGTACCAGGGATCGAACTCAGGACCTTGCGCTTGTGAGGCGGGTGGTGGCACCACTGAGCTAAATACCTGGCCCACTCAGCATATTTCTATTCCTGGTTTCAATTTTGAATGTATCCCTTCTCAACCTAATTTCTACCACTACATTCTTCCTCATGAGTAAGAAACTCTCCCTAAAGTTCACACACACACACACACACACACACACACACACACAATTGATTAACCACACCTAGAGTTTATCTACTTCTATTGGTCACCTTCAGAATCACTTACCCAGAATTAATTAAAGGTTTTACTTTAGGGGAAACTGCCTTACTTTTCATTTATTTGAAAAAATAGAAGTGGTATCTGACACTTAAACTGTGTCCCTGAAGAATTCAATACAATTCTAAGCATTCTTATATCATTGCATCTGTGATACTAATCATTTAAAAATTGCTACACTGCTAGTAATATGTGACATATAGATTTATAGCAGTGAGTGTATCTTATCACCTCCACCATCATTTTTGAAATGTTAGTGTTCATCACGTCCTAGGTGCTGTGAAGAACCAATAAAGACATACAGGAGCTGATGCCCTAAACAAAAAAAAATTAATCATATTCAGTAAAATCAAGGTCCTTTTTCACCCTTTCTGGTATGAGTTAGATTGATCAATCAAACGGTATTAAAAGGTCATGCATTATATCCCTGGAATCTACCCTGACCACCAGGTGAGATACATTCAGGGGCTTTCAAGTTGTCTTTGACCCTGGCCACTGGGTCAAGACAAAGACAGGATCTTCTCCTAGTCCCTTTCTCCTCTCTCCCTCCTGCTTTCTACGCAAATGCATCACACATCTGCACATGTGTTCCCGATGTTGGGCCCCTGCACTGTGGACAAACTCATTTCCTTTTTGTTTACCAACATCCTCTTCTCAAGTCATGCTGTTTTATTCACTGCTCTGGGCCAGATCTTGTATGAAGTATGAGGAGAAAGTCCACAAGGAGCTGAAAAGACACACTATCTGCCCTGGAGAATCTCATAGTGCAGCAAGAGCTTCAGACAAGTAAACTAATAACTATAGAAATAATGGTACATTGGTGACACCAAGAAGTGAGGGTTCAGTTTTGCCTAAAATTGAAGGCTGCTGAAAGAGAAGGGCTTCAGAGAGGAGGAGGCATTTGGAGAGTGTGTTGGAGGTTGGATAGATGGTTTGGAGAATAAGAGTTTATCTGGCAGATGGGAAAGAGAACTGGAAGGATAAGTGAGGCAGTGTATAGCAGTTAGCAGTAAGGTGTGAGCAGAACTGATTGAGGTATATAAGGAGACTGATAAACACAATTTTTCTCGGGTGTTTATTAAGCAGTCATGGAAGTAACCAAAAGTCAACCAGTACCATTCAGTGATGCTCAAAGAGCAACCAGGGAACTGGGTAAAGGAGATCCACCACGTTATGTTCTGGGGCCTGATCCTTCATGTCATGGAGAACCAATTCTTCCCTACACCTTCCTGCATTCCTTGGTTTCTTGTCCAGTTACTCACTGGTCATTCCAAGCCCATCACTGTCCAGTGTTTAGCTGGTCTGCACATGCAAATGGAAAACCTGACCAAGAGTATGAAGATTTGGAGTCTGGGCTGAGCTTTGTCCCCACCACCCTCAGGGAGAGGAACTAAAGTAGATATTCTGAGAAGCAGTTGGTAGGAGACCCTGAAGCCAAAGGCTGGCACATGGGAACTCAACAGGACAAAGGCTAGCAAGGCAATTCAAGTAAGAGCCTCAGATCTGGAAGTGGGGAAATCTTACCACAACAAGGGGATTCAAACACAGCCTGGAACCTGGAGGAGTACTCTGAATCACAGGAGTGTAGACAGCTGAAGTTGTGGCCTTAATCATAGGTAGAAAGTTTGTGCTTTGGATTAGGAACTGACTTGGCTTAGATACAACTCCAATTCCTTTCTCCATAAAGTTTTCTTCTTTACTTGTTTCAAATTTATTATTTCATCTATGGTGCTATATAGTTCAGTTTATACTTTTAGTAATTATAACATGCCTTATTTTACAGTATTTTTGTATATCTATACCTTGATTCTTGATTATAAATTTGTTAAGGCAGTATTATGGGTTATATCTGGATTTCCCTCACAGCCTCATGTACTCATAGGTAAAGTTTTTGGGAGGTGGCTGGATCATGGATGTGTGATACTGGATTAATCCATTGACTGGTTTAGCATAGTTCTTGGTGTGAATGATGGATTTACTGAAGAGGGAAGATTTACCTCGGGTGTGGGTGGCACCAATCAATAGGTTTGTAGCCTGGATAGAATAAAAAGGGAAAGAAGGAAGGGTTGATGCTTCCTGCCTGGTATACCATGGACTGCCCCTCTGTCATGTCACCCTGCCTTGGACCCAGCCAACTATGAACTGAAACCTCTACAAATTGTGAGCTAAAATAAAACTTTGCTCCTTTAACTTGTGAGTGTAAGATATTTTGTCCCAGCAACAAGAAAGTAACTAAGGTAGGAAATATGTTAGTGTAATATTCAAGTATTATACCTTTTTAGTATGTATTTCTTTAAATAGTATCTAGATATAGCATACATAAATACATAATATATTTTTGTTGTATTAAACTTAATTGAATTTCATCCTCATTTAGAATAGAAACTGTATTTTCCAGTACCTGAAAACTGTTGCAGAATCTTTATTGTTAAATGACTGCCCAGTTTTTTGTTTGTTTATTTTTTGGTACCGGGGATCGAGCTCAGCGAAACCAGTGAACTAAATCCCCAGCCCTGCCCAGTTTTGATATGGGCTGGTGTGTATTAAATGATGGCTAAATTCTAAGTGAGTAAAGTTGCTGTCAGATCTGCAATGAATTAGCCATGTATGAGAAGATTAGGATCAAGGGAATTCCTTCTACAAATGCTCTGCATGCCTAATTATTGGTGCACCATTGACTTCCTGCCACCCTCAAAAGTACTGAGAAAAGTATTCAGTGACATGCTTTGAGTCCAAATGGATCCAAGGAGCTATGGATGGCTGTATTGGGATTCTTGCAGCAGTGGCTAATAAGAGTTGGTGTATGAATATTCCAGCTCCCTTGCACCGAGGTGTGTGTTTCTCACTGGCTTCCATAGGGCCCATGTGGAATTATGTGTTTGTCATGAATGATGGTAACTGGCTTGAGGACCCAACCTTTATTAGTGTTCTTCCATTCTTTGTCTTCTCTTCTTGTAGTGTTATCTTCACTACATTTTTCCTCCATCAAAATAGAGTGTGTATAATTACATTCTGCAGGATTTAAGTCTACTTATGGGGAGCTTAAACCAAGTTTGAAATGTATCTGTTCTCTTTCTTTTCATTTGTGTTGAGACAATTTAAAGTGCCAAGAACTTTCCCTAAATTTGCAAACCCAGTTACTTGTGCCTAGATTATGAAAAGTAACTACTGAGGAAATAAATGACTGCAGACAAACTTTATACAATTATAATAGTGTAACTTAGAAATGTGCCCAGCTTTGGAGCTTTACCTTGGGCCCCTTTGTGCAAGCAGTTCCAAAAGGAGTGTTTCTAGCTTTGATGATGATGTATGATTTTGTCATTTAAGGAAATTGACTGCTGTGGAACTCTTCTGAGGAAAGAGACTTGATAAAGCTAATAAAATATACATCTACCACAAGGGAAGTTTATCTGAAAATGCTATTTCCTCTTCAACTCTCAATGTTGACTCTTTTTTTTTTCCTAATGGGGTTCAAGGAGTTGGCTGGAAAGCCAGGATGAAATACAGACGGGAGCCATAAAGGCGGGTGAGCTCAGGTCCTATGAGTACAGCATCCTGCTGTTAAGCCATCCCTCCTGGTAAGACCACCACCCTCTGAGTCAGATGCCTGTGCATCTCTCCAGACCTGTCAAGAGCATAGCTAGATGAAGTAGGACCCTTATAAGTTATGTTTAGCAGAAGGTCTTATGAAACAGGTTTCTTTGTCAAAAGATGGTAAGACGTAGTGATAGGGCTGCATTTGGAGGTCCCTTCGTTGACAGTGGGTTGCACTTTAAGCTTTTGGGCTAATCTTGCTGAGAAGCACATGTGATAAGGCCCAGTGAAACTCTCCTCTTTTCTCTTGTCACTGCCAAACCCAGGTGACCTTTGGGAAGAAGCAGTGAGGGTCAGAAGGGAGTGTGCTCTCCCGGGCCATGGTGGATGAGTGAAATGCTTGTGTCATGGCTCCAGTTGTGGAGAGTGTTGGTTCATTATCCTGGATGATCCATTTCACGGAACATTGAATTGTATACCCTCTCATTTTCATCATTCATGGCAATATCTCAATGTAAGATAGGCATTTTAAACCATAAATTTATGGTAAAATTAATGCTGGAAAAAACACATTATGTGCCTAATCAAGAAAGAAGAGGCTATGAAGCGTATAAATCCTGTTAAATTCTGGGCCAACACCTGCCTTCAAAATCTATTTACTCTTATTGCAGACTTACTGTTTTTCCTGGCTGTCCTGAAAGATCAACCCAAATGTTACCACCCAAATTTCCTGGGATCAATGGTGTATACCAGGTTTTGGAGAGGACCCAGAAAAGCCTGTTAGCTCTGCCTTAGTTGGACTGTGTCTCTCGGCTGCCACTGATTTCTTGAGTGACTTTAATATCACTTACTGTTGCAGAAACCTCTGACAATAACTGTTTCCTGCTTGACTTAACTTCACTTGAGTCACACAGTTGCCAAAGTCCTCTGTGATACCATCAGGGAGCAGGAAACTTAATTCTTCTGCCTCTGATCTCTCCTTTTTTGCTGTTTCTTTTCTGACAAAGCCCAAATTGCTCTTCCAGGGGTTACTGAGAGCCTTTTTCATATTCTTATGTGCATGTGTGATACTATTTTGTGTCTACTGAGTTTGACTAAAGGATCTCAAACTTATGTGGCCTCAGGGGTCATGTCTGCCTGCAAAACAGTTTGCTTCCTTTCACTGGCCAGGTCAACTACAGTGCATTTTTATTCACCTCTGTGGATGCAGAGGAAGGGTTCCCCTGGGAATTTGCCCTTGGAGTTTCTATCACCTCTGCTTTGGCTTAAACAAAAGCATCTTTGGGCTCAGAACCTGACTCTGCCCTGTGCTCAGCTTTGCAGACAAGTGGTATTATTTTTAGCTCACAGACCTTTTAGCTAGCATCCTGCAGTGTTGAGGGTGTGTGAGAGAAGCGCTTTGGAAATCAGACCCTGTCACTGATAGCATGTCCTAAACTGAAAAGGTGATGGGAGAAAGGATGCTTTGTGTTTATGGGAAGAGAATACAGCTCCTGCAGTTGCCAGGCCAGGCTTCTGTTTTTCTCACCTTGCCTCTGCCTGCCATTTGATGACATGGCTATGTGCTGTGGGCCAGGGAGGCTGAGAGCTGCTGCGCCTGCCTGCAGTGGCACCTCGTTTAATCCTGTCTGTGCCCATAGGAGTCAGGCTTATCAGGTGGCTGTGGTGGGATCGGGAGACAGTCAGCCCTCCGGTCAGCCTCTCTCCTTCCTCCCGAAGGACCCCTCCTGCCAGGCTGCCAGCCTAACCCCCCATCACCCCCAGCTGCCTGCTGAGTGTGGCGGGGAGGAGGAGGTGTTGGAGACGAAGCTGAGTGGGTAAAATGATACTGTGTGAGGAGCCAGGTTTCTGTGAGCTTTGTAGCTCGTAGATACAAAAGAGAACGTGGTAAGGATCAGGCGGTCTCTTTTACAGTGGCTGTAACTTAGTACCAAGTGCCCCTTCCCCTGCCTTAATATATACATAGAAATTAACCATTCTTTTAGGATTTTGACAGATTCATTTGATTAAATATAACATATAATTGATCTCAATTCATCACTTATTATTATTTCTTAATTAGGAGTGAGATGCAGGCACTGATAAACACATCTGATCCAAGAAAGTAGGAGAACAGGAGATAATACATCTTCAGTTGTAAAGGTCTAAAGCTCCAGAATGGCTGGTAGTTTTCAGTGAATATGTGGAGTCCCCACCCCTGGACATTTTATGGGCAAAACACGAGTAGGTTTCATGACTAGCACGAAGCCCAGCTTTTCTCTTTCTTCTTCATTTCTGCTGCCAGCCAGGTATCTAGACCAGGAAGAGTGTCCTGGTAGGCAGGAGGTGGTTGTGGGGCAAATCTGACTGTGGTCAGAGTGAGTATTGCATCGCACCGAGTTAGTATTTTAAAGCTGCAGTGAAGGAAGCCCTGCTGGAAGGGAACTGGGAAGGGAGATGGACTGGAAAGAACCACTACAGCTCTTCCAAAAATCATCCCAGAGATGTGGCTTTGCTGAGAAGTTTCATGGAACAGTCTCTATTGCTCCTTTTACTTGGCATCTAAATCCTCAGTCTGGTGATGTCAGTCATCCATGTCCTCTGTATATTCTCGGAGCCCAAACAGAACATCGTCATGGCAGAACAGAGAGAATCTTTACTGTCACATACAGGGCAGGATTTGTGTCTCATTTGCAGTGGATGCTCTTTTCTCATCTTATGAGAAGTCTGTTGGGGCTGAACAGTGTGGAGAAGTCCTCCACCTCTATGTTCTGCTGAATGCCAAGTTTACTGGAAAGCTGACTTTTAAAAATTAGATTTCAATCAGACTTGAATGTTCTCTACTGAATGGCAAGGCTGCCTTTGCTCTGTAGGCTCTCTTAAGGATGCTTGCCAAGTGTGTGCTAAGTGTTCAGTGCACAACCAAGCACTTGCTGTAATGTGCAGCAAGAGGAATCCCCACTATTCAATGAGACTACCCATTGCTGCCATTCTGGGGTGCTGTATTGGCACAGCCTGGGCCTCATTTTAGGGCTCTTGAAAACCCTGGAGTCGCTACTCTCTGCATCAAACCTCTGAGGTGTGTATGTTCCAAACACAGAGTCAGAGCTGCTTTGTTGTCTGTAATTTTGTGGGTTGGAGAAATAGTCAGAAATAGGGCACAGCTGGGCCAGGGATTTAGCTCAGTGGTTTCGCCGCCTGCTACGCAAGTGCAAGGACCTGAGTTCAATCCCCGGTACCAAAAAAAAGGCACAGCTGAAGAAAAATCCTCTGTGATCTGAACAGCAAATTAAGGAAACTGACAAACTGATATTTTTGAATTTTATGCGGTAGGTCACAAGATTCATATTCCATGAGGAATGGAAAAATGGCTCACCCAACTTGAGCTGATTTACTCCCAATGCATGCACATTAGGAGTGAGGACTTACCGTGATGTGTTTCATGAATATTAGAGATAGAGGCATTTTATAACCTGTCATGCACCATAAAAATTACTGCTATGGTGGTTTTTCTTAAAATGGGTAACTTGAAGCAGAAAGTACTTAGGAGAGGCTAATTATTGGCTGTCATTTAATTAGTATAGCATAGTTTTGTTTATATTAGTCTATTGCCAGATGAGGCACCTTAGAGCTTATTGAACTTACTCTGCATAGCCATGACTTTCAGGAACACAGTAGGAGGCAGGAGTAGAGACCCTGGTCTCAGTGGCAAAGCAACCCCAGGCTCAATCTCTAGTACTGCAAAGAACAACAACAAAACAAAACTATATATATATATATATATATATATATATATATGCATGACAAAAGAGAGCAAGAGGAAGACAAGGGAGGCAACTCCAAGCTGCTGAATTGTGTTTACCAGGCATGGTGAACATGTCCCATGGGGTTGGCAGTGTCCTCATGATGTAATCCATCACAAAAAAGGGAGAGAGGGGAGAGAGATTCAAGGTAATGGGAATTCCAAGGAGATATTGCTGGTAATAGAGAATTATCATGTGTCTCATAGGAGGTAGGCTTTATCTTACATCTCTTAATGTACACAGTGCAGAGGAGAAGCAAGAGTGCTCTCAGAGGATGCTAAGTTCGTATCAAATCTTATCCTAAGCATTTTCCTGTTTTGGAGTTAAGATATCTAAATTCCAGAAATATCTTTAATCTGAAATAGATCAGGAGCTGGACATTCTGGGTGATTTGATGGGGAGATGCTTGGCATATGGGAGACAACTGTCTTAAAGCAGTTGTGTTCATTGGCCAAACAGTATGAAAACACCTCATCAATGATCATTAATTAATATATTAATGCAAAGTTTTGACTTCCACTGTAAGTAAACCCAGGACACAAAAAGTGACAAAGGATGCCAAAATGGCTTTCTGTAACTGGATCAAAGGGAATTTGTATTGAAAGCAGATTTCACCTTTCACATCTTCCTGAGTTTTTTAGATTAAAAAAGGAGACACCGTATGGCTTTTCAGCTAAATTTATTGTGGTAGTAGTAGTAGTTATTGGTGTTAAAGTTTTCCATGCTACTCTACCTATGTATTTTAAATTGAATTTATTATTAAAAGCACTTTAAGTTCAAGAAGTATGTTGGTGATTAAAAATTCGCAGGAGTTACCTAGCAACTATTTTCATTCCCAAAGGCAGAGTATAATGGAAAGAAGAAATTTGAGATCAGATGTCTTTCTTGTGTTTACAGTTTCTACTTTGCCTTTGGACGAGTCCTGTATCTTCCTGAACCTCAATTCATCATTTATTAAAAAAAGGTCACAATCATACTACCTATTTCCCAGGGTTGTTATATCTGGTAAAAAAAATAAATACAAGAAACTTATAAATGTTGGGTTTCTTACACACAGTAATTGCTTTTAAGTCCTTTCTGATCTTTGTTCATATATGTAGATCCAACCACAGTCACTATACAAGTTTGTGTTCTACTTTTTCCATCTAACTTTATGGTTGTGCTATAATTTATGCTCTTTCCTAGCAATGGAAATTTAAGTGGTTTACAGTTGTTTCCTCTCGTAATAGTGGAGTGATAAACATCCTGGTACACTTAGTCTCCCTCATCCCTCTTATTTATTTATTTATTTATTTAACCGGTTTTCTCTGGGACTACTTCCAGAAGAGGGATTATAGAGTCGAAGTGAATGAACATTTTAAAACATCTATCTTGTCTTGGAGATTTTCACTTTATTCAGTACCCCTCCCTTTGGTAACTTTCCTAGAATGTTACAGAGTTCGTAAACAGCCTTGTGAAGGCAGCCAGCAAGATTCAGAATCTACATTTGGTGGCTAAATTTTCATCTTTAGCCTCTATCAGAACCACACAACTGTGGCACCTCCTCTTGGACTGCAGATTTCCCAGGACAAGACTGTGCCTGAGTCATTTTTGCACCCTAGCATAGTCTGGCTGATCGCCAGGGCTTGATGAATGATTTAGAAATGGAAATAAACTGTTATTAAAAATGCCAGACACTGGTGCTAGAAACTGGAGACAGAGGCAGATGTGACACAGGTGGCCTCATCAACCTAGGAAGCTGAGCCACCACTGGCAATGGAAGACCTTAGTCTTGGGTCTGTGAATTCCTTGAGGCTCAAGGGTAGAGCTGACCTGCCCATGTGATAAGATTGCAGGGAATGCCCTTGCTCTGCTTAAATACTTTAACGATCTATCCACTAATATCTGTCATTCTGCAACATTGATCTTGTTACAGAGGTGGAGATGACAGAAGGATCTCCTGCTGCTTTGTGTGATAGCTATATCCCATGTCGAAGAGCCCCAAGTTCTGTTGTGAGAGTCAGGATGTGAGAAAAGAGTTCCTTGTCACAGCAGGGATGGGGAGCATTTCCAAATCCCTTCTGGACCAGAAAATTTGTGTTTGATTCTATTGAGCATCATAAGGCCACCTGCTGTGGGCATGGATGTTGGACGTGGGAGTGTCTCTGGCCGATTCAGGAAACATCTAAGTTCTGCACTTTTGGCTTGTGTATGAATGTGTCTAAACATTATATACTTCCTACTCACCTATCGGTGGAAAATTCGATTAAAAGGAACAGAAATTTGGTACATAGTTCTAAAATGGGGTGTACAAAGGTTTTCTTGGCCTTATTCTCTGGATTGTTTTGCAATTGGATTTTGGGAGTCTATGTGATTTATTGAAGGCTGGCTGAAAATCAACCTTCGGATCACCATGAAGCCTCTTGGGTTGGCTTAGCTTGAACTCTGAGGGCAGAGATCATCAGAGTGGGCAGCTTGGCTCTGGACTTCTAATGACTATTTTCTGTGGAAACCCTCAGAGTTCTCTGACAAGTTTCTCAGGCTCCCCATTGTTTTGGGTTGAACATTGCACCATTGAGCAATGACTCAGAGTTCTCTTTACGAGTTAGAATGTGGTGGCTTTCCTTTTCCAATGCTCTGTTACAGAGCTCTCCAAATTAGGCTAAAAAATTAAACACTTTTTAGGTATGCATTGTAGCAGAATTATTTGTCCAGCATAGTAAAAATAAATGTACTTAAATTTGCAGATGAAACTCAGTTTGGTAATATTTAATGTATTCGTTATTAATTTAACAAGATATTATCTGCCCAAGATTGCCTGACCTTGAGGATTTTTTTCTGTGTTTCAGATAGAGTATTTTTTTTTCAGATAGAGTATTAATGATCTGTGGGTTTTGAAGGTCAGTTGGGGAGATAGATCCAGCACAGTTGCATTGCTGGGGCATTGATTGCAATTTTATATGTGTGCATATTGATAGAGGTTTGGAAGTGTTTGATTTATTTTTGGCCACCTATTGATGGCTTCATTATCTGAAATTTATACTGATGAGCAAATTGTTTCAAACTTTTTCATTTCAGCTCCTATTTCAAAAGCACCTTTGTGTATTTTTTTCTTTGGCCCTGTTGACTGGCTTTCAGACAGAAATGCTAATGCCTGTTTCCCCTGAGCCAAGATCACTATTGTATTTCAGCGGCAAGCTAATAGCCTGTCAAGAGTATGGAAATGTATATCTGGGATTTGTGGTTCTGCATGGAATCAGGATTTCTAGGAGTGCCTATTGGAAGAAACGCACTCTGTTCTTCTCATGTCTTTTTTTTTTTCTTTGTGGTACCAGGGATGGAACTTGGGTCCTTGAGCTTGTGAGTCAGGTGGCAGAACCACTGAGCTAAATCCCTGGCCCCTTGTTCTTCTCATGTCTTAATGTTGGTTCTTAATGTTAACTCAAAGCAGCGGCAGGAGTTCTGGTTGTCCTGAAAGTTGCTATCTCTATCTTTCACATTGAATGAGACTGATAGAATTTCTGTGAGTATTTATTTTGGAGCATGCATCCCATAACTCAGATTTTGTGTGCAGCATTATTGCCACATAACCGGGGACAGTTTCTTTTTATCTTGTCTCCACACTCATCCTTTGACTAGCAGCCATATATGGACTTGAACTTGGGAAGAGATATCAGTCGTGCAATGCTGGATTTCAATGCCAATTCTTCTTTGTTTACTAGCTGGATGAGCTTGGACAAATATTTTAACCTGACTTTTGCTTTTCCCATCTGCAAAATTGAGATGACAATAGTTTTGGTTTGGATTCTTCCAGTGGCCCAAGGCATATGGGTGGAATACTTTCAATGTCTTCTCCAGTAATAGTATCAGTTATAGTTCTGTTATCATTATTGGATGAAGTAATACTCCAGAGCACTTAGCACAGTCTGTAGCACACAATAAGCTTTTAGTATGCATTAATGTCATTATTATCATACAGACTTTATGTAAAGATTAATTCTCTGCCTCTGACCTGGAACAGAACTCTGAGTAAACCAAATGCATGCCTACTCTGGAAAGTTTATTTTTTCTTTCTGCATTTGTAGATCAGTAAATACAATAAAATGTTAAGAATAACCAACCAATGAACCATCCAATCAAACAACCAAAAAAAGTCAATTTAGATTCTATAGCAGTAGAGGGGCACTTAATTGTATTTATCAGTAACACTAAATTCATAAAACATAAACTTGTATTAAAGAATCAATCCAAAATTCCAACTAATAATCTCATTTCAGGAAATGTTTTTTTAAAATTCATTCAGTTTAGGGGTTGGGGATTTAGCTCAGTGGTTCTGCTGCCTCCCTCACAAGCACAAGGTGCTGAGCTTGATCCCTGATACCAAAAAAAAAATTCATTCAGTTTATTGGTAAGTTTTAGGTATACAATATGATGACATTCATCATTGGGAATTTGTGCCTTTATGTGATATATCTTGGTTCTTATTTTTTTCCCTATTCCCTTGCCCTCCCTTCAACCCCTCCACCCCTCCCTATTTACAAAGACTTTGTTTCCATTTTTTCCTTTTCTCATATTTATTCCATTCCCTTCTTTCCTCCCCCTATCCCTCCCACTTTCCCTTTCCTTTCCCCTTTGGACCTTTTCTTCCTATTTCACATTATCTCTTACACATTTTGATCCTCCTTTACACTTTCAGTTTCTCACACCAGAGAAACTATTTGGTATTTACACATGTGTGCCCTATTTATTTCACTTAAAAGTATGGCCTCAATATGCATCCATTTAGCTATAAATATCTCTAGTTTCTCATTCTTTATGGCTGAGTGGTACTCCATTTTATTAAAAAAAAAAAAACCACATCTTTATCTAGTCACCAGCTGATGGGCAATTGGGCTATTTCCAAGTTTTAGCTATTACAGACTATGCTGCTATAAACATGGGTATGTGACAGCTCCCAGTGCAGAGGAGGCTTCGGGGTCAGCATGCCACAGCTCCCAGCACAGAGGAGGCTTCTGGGTCAGTGCATCACAGCTCCCAGCACAGAGGAGGCTTCCGGGTTGGCGTGCCACAGCTCCCAGCGCAGAGGAGGCTTCCGGGTCAGTGTGCCACAGCTCCCAGAGCAGAGGATGCTTCCAGGTCAGCGTGCCACAGATCCCAGTGCAGAGGAGACTTCTGGGTCAATGTGACACAGCTCCCAGTGCAGAGTAGGAGGCTTCCAGGCTAATCTACCACTGCTCCCAATACAGAGGAGGTGAGCTGCATGGGTCCCAGCAGCACCACCCCACCCCATTGAAATGAGAAGACATGTAAACAAGTCTCAGAACCAGACTTCCATATCACCTACAGCAACCCCAAAGGGAAATGAGATGAAACACTCTAATACTCAACCACCTGGACTCCCTGAACTAGCAACGAAAGAGGATCTGGAAAAAATGAAATCAGAAATAATTTCTCAGATAACAGCAGAGATAGTGCCCATAGTGCAAGACATGATTAATAAATTTAGAGAGGACAGTAAAAAAAAATAGAGCTGAGGAACATGATGTAATCCCAACATAGGAAACAAATGGAATCCATAAAACAGATGCAAACAGATTTCCAGGAGATTAAAAACTTCATTGAAAGTCTACGCAGCAGAATGAGCCAATGTAAGGACAGAATTTCAGATACAGAAGATAAGATTGCAATTAGTGACCAGGAAAAGAAAAATGTCTTTAAAATTGTAAGGGATCACGAGAAATCAATCCAGCAGCTGCTAGACGATGCAAAGAAGAATAACATAAGACTGATTGGAGTCAACAAAGAAACAGGAGAGAGTGCAGATGACATAAAAAAAACTTCACAGAAGTGATGGCAGAAAACTTTCCAAGCAGGGGAAAAGAACTTGACATACAGATAAGTGAGGCATATAGGACTCCAACTAGTCTTGATCAAAAAAGATACACACATAGGCATATAATTGTTAAGATTCCAGAAACACAACAGAAGAACAAAGTTCTACAAGCAGTTAGAGAAAAGAAACAAATCACATGCAAAGGAAAGCCCATCAGAATCACAGCAGACTTCTCAACACAAACCATCAAGGCAAAAAGAGATTGGAGTGATGTATTTCAAGCCCTAAAGGAAAACAACCTCCAACCCAGATTGATGTACCCTGCAAAACTATCTTTCAAAATTGATGGAGAAATAAGATACTTTCATGACAAAGCGCACCTTAGGAACTTCAAGAATACCAAACCGGCACTCCAAAAAAGTTTTAGACAAAATCCTAGGAAAAGACAATGAGAATCACAACCCCAGGAAGCCCAGCAGAATGAATCCACCAGGCACGAAAAGAAATTAAAAGCAAAGGGGGAGAATCCAACAAAAAGAAAAAGTCATGACAATGATAAGTCAATACATATCAGTTATAACCATTAATGTTAATGGTCTCAACTAACCAAAAGAAATAGACTTGCAGAATGGGTCAAGAAGCAAGATCCAACAATATGCTGCATACAAGAAACACACTTAATTCAAAAAGAAACTCAGAGACTGAAAGTTAAGAGTGGAAAACAATACTCCATGTGACAGGAACCCAAAAAAAAGCAGGAGTAGCTATCTTCTTTGCAGACCAAGTGTATTTCAAACCCACACTGATTAAGAGACAAAGAAGGACACTACACCCTTGTAAAGGGAACAATCCAAGAGGAAGAGATGACAATCATAAATACCTATGCACCAAAAACTAGTGCGCCCAACTATATAAAGCAAATACTAATGGACATGAAAAATCATATAAGCACTAATACAGTAGTAGTGGGGGACCTCAATACCCCATTGTTACAAGTAGATCAACTAGACAAAAAACAATGAAATACTAGAACTCAATCGAACTCTTGAACAAATGAACTTAACAGATGTTTACAGAGTGTTCCACCCCACAAAATCAGAATACACATTCTATTCAGCTGCACACGGGTCATTCTCCAAAATAGACCACATGCTCACTCACAGAACTTATTTAGGTAAGTGCAAAGGAATTGAAGTTATCCCTTGTATATTATCAGACCATAGTGCGATGAAATTGGAGATCAATAGCAAAAGAAACCACAAAAACTTCATAAACACATGGAAATTGAACAACACACTTCTGAATAACCAATGGGTCACAGAGGAAATTAAAGAAGAAATCAGACAGTTCCTTCAATTAAATGACAATGACAGTACAACATATTGGAATCTATGGGACACAATGAAAGCAGTCTTATGAGGGAAATTCATAGCAGCGAATACTCATATTAGGAAGACAGAGCGAGCCCAATTAAACAACCTGATGCTGAACCTCAAGCTTCTAGAAAAAGAAGAGCAGGACCAGCCCAAAGCCCATAGAAAGGGGGAAATTGTAAAGATCAGAGCAGAAATCAATGCAATGGAGACTAAGAGAACAATACAAAAAATCAATGAAGCCAAGTTGGTTCTTTGAAAGAATAAACAAAATTGACAAAACCATAGCCAACCTTATCAGGAAAAGGAAAGAAAAGGCCCAAATCCATGCAATTAAGAATGAAAAGGATGAAATTACAACAGACCTAGCAGAAATCCAGAGGATCAATACCTACTTTGAGAACCTATATGCCAATAAGATGGAAAACAGAGAAGAAATGGACAGATTCCTAGATATGCATGAATTAACAAAGTTGAACGAAGAAGTCCTAAAAATTCTAAATGACCCAGTATCAATCAGTGAAATTGAAAACATAATTAAAAACTTACCAACTAAGAAAAGCCCAGGTCCTGATGGCTTCACTGCTGAGTTCTACAAGATATTTAGAGAGGAACTACGGCCACTATTGTTTAAACTCTTCAATGAAATTGAAAGGGAAGCAATAGTCCTGAATTCATAGACCCCACTATTCCCCTGCTGGGTATCTTCCCCAGAGAATTAAACGAATAATACCACAGTGATATATGTGCACCCATGTTCATACCAGCACAGTTTGTAATAGCTAAAACTTGGCAACAGCCTAAATGCCCATCAACTGGAGACTGGATAAAGAAAATGTGGGTTTTTTATAAAATGAAGTATTATTCAGACATAAAAAACGAGAAATTAGAGACATTTATTGCTAAATCGATGCACATTGATGCGATACTCTTAAGTGAAATAAATAGGATACACATGTGTAAATATCGAATAGTTTCTCTAGTGTGAGAAACGGAAAGTGTAAATAAGGACTAAAAGGTATAATAGATAATGTGAAATAGGAGGAAAGGGGGGGAAGGGGTAGGGGAAAGGAAAGAAGGGAATGGAAGTAATATGAGAAAATGAAAAAATGGAAACAAAGTCTTCGTAAATAGGGAGGGATGGAAGGGTTGAAGGGAGGGCAGGGGAAGGGGGAAAAAATAAAAACCAAGAGAGACTATGTAAAGGTGCAAAAAAATATTTTAAAATGAACCAAAAAACCCCACCAAAACCAAAAAAATATGGGTATGCATATATTGCTATAGTATGATTCTCTTAATTCTTTTGGGAAGATCCCCAGCAGGGGAAAAGTTGGGTCCAATGGGACCTCTAATCCTAGTTCTTTGAGGTATCTCCATACTGATTTCCACAGTGGTTACACTAGTCTACACTCCCACCTATGGGTGAAGAAAGGTTCCTTTTCCCCCACAGCCTCTCCAGCATTTGTTATTGGTTGATTTCTTGATAGCAGCCATTCTTTCTGGGGCGAGGTGGAATCTCAGTTGTTTTCATCTCTTTTTCATGTTTATTTGCTGTTTCTACTTCTTTGTCTGAGAAATGTCTGTTCATTTCAGATGCCTATTTTTGGATTAGGTCTTTACATTTGGGAGGTATGACTTTTTAAAGTTCTTTATATATTCTAGATAGTAGACCTTTGAGGAACAGCTGGTAAATTTTTTTTCCCATATTGTAGGTTGTCTCTTCATACTGTTGGTGCTTTTTCTTGCAGTGCAGAAGCTTTTTAATAAGATGAGATCCTACTCAATTCATTGTGCTAGTTCACGTATGACTGAGGTTTTGTTCATGAAATCTTTTCCTATGCCAGTGTTTTCTCAAGAGTTCTACCTAACCTCTCACAGCTGGTTTAATGTTTCTATTTTAATATTTAGATCTTTAATCCATTTCAATTTTAGTGTAGTGCATGGTGAGAGATATAGGTCTAGTTTTAGTCTCTGGCAAGTTGAAACTCAATTTTTCCAGCATCATTTATTAAAGAGGCTATCTTTCCTCCAGTGATTCAGGAAATGTTTATTGAACTTATATCCTTCACAAGATGAAACTAACCACCTGATAATGATCTTTGTCGGTGTTTTTGGAAATTAAATGAAACAAGTGTATTTTGGAAGGCAATATATACTATGTGGTGAAAAATTTCCTCCTGTGTGAGTTTCATTGGTTCCTACCAATTGCAGTGTCCTGATGGGTGCACCCATTCTACTTGTCCTGACATTTGGAGAAAAACAGGCCAGTTTATCCCAGGCCTCCACCTTGGAGTTTAACAGTGACTATAGTATAGAAATCTTTCTTAGAGATCTCCATTGTTGTAATATAAGAGGTTTTTTTTTAACTTGTCTTCCGCACTCATCCTTTGAGTAGCAGCCTTATATGGACTTGAACCTCAGAGTCTTCTGTTGCACAGGGAAGAATGCCAGTAACCTCGAGTAAGATCCATTTATGTGTATGTGTGTTGCTGGAGGAATAGTATCTGTGTGTCTGAGATTGGTTATTATTTGCTCTATTTTTTAACACTTTATGGCTTTGTTTGACATGCAAACTTAATTTTAAAAATTCTGATGTTATCTTCAGATGTGTCATTTGAAATTTAGCAACACCCTGAAAAATAAGCATACATTATTGAAATAGCTCTCAAAAATTAATACTCTTGGTGTAATACAAAGCTTCCTTTTGATTTCTCTATGGTTTTGAAATTTAACCACTGGATATTTGTCACTGTTTTGTGAGTTGATTTTTTTCCCAGCCCAGCTAGAGTGGCTGTTTTTGTTTTACTTTATTTTCTAATTCTTATGCTTGCAATGGGTGTACATGAGCTATGTCCTTGAGCACTAAACAGCTCTGTCTCATGGATAACTAAATGAAGGCCTTTTATGCTTTTCATTTACAGAATATTTGCTATACCAAACTCAACTTACAGGCGTATCATTAGCATAAACATATCATTAACATAAAATAATTCAGAGCAAAATTAGAACACTTATGTAAATCCTTATACTTTCCTCACTGACCTTCAAATTTTCTTTTGTAAAAATTTAATTCTGATTTTCTCCATGTTGAAGAATGTTAAACTCATCCCTCAATTGTCCCTGGATATTGTTTCTCATGTGGAGTCTTGCAGCCTTCTTCCTAGGTATAAAAATGACTTCAAATTTCTCACATTAAGGAAATATCATGTTTCCTTTTCTGTACCTCTAAATATATGAATGTTCATTCTCTGAATATTATCTGTTATGATTAGAAGCAGAGACCAACAAAGTCTGGAAACTTTCAGGTGATTATTTTTTCTAATTAGAAGATTGTTTTTCTGGGCCGGGGATTTAGCTCAGTGGTTCAACCTCCTGCCTTGCAACCGCAAGGACCCAAGTTCAATCCCTGGTACCAGAAAAAAAAGAAGATTGTTTTTCTACTTAATTCTTTCTTTGAACCTAAGTTTTCTTTTGAAGTTAGAGTAATCATAATATGTATCAGCTGTTTAAAGGTTGTCAATAAATAGTCCTCAGCAGCCAGTTTAACACCTGATCTCTTTCAAAGACAGTTTCACAAGCTTTAGGTCTATCTTTAACCTTAGACGATAGCATAGCCTAAGTAAGTCCTGGGCCTTGTATGACCTAGGCTCAGGGCAGTTTGACATTCAAAGAAGCAACCAAATGCAGATGAAAAGGGCTACTGAATTTTGCCCCCACTTCTCGGAACACACTAAAGGGATCCAGTTCACAGGTCCTAGCCATATTGCCTAAGATCCTCATTGCCATCTTCCCTTTCTGTGTAGCCGGACGCCACGCAGAACCCTTGTTATCCACTTTCTCTTTCCTACTACTCCTCAGTTTCCACTTTTTTGGACCTCTTGGATTGAGTGTTTCCACTACTAGCCCTTTCTTCTCATCCTCATGATCCTGTATCCCAGGAACCCAAGAATCAAGCTAGCAAGATGAAGTCTCTTAAAGGGTAGGCAGCAAGGAGAAGCTGAGCGGGCAAAGAGAAAAAAGCTATCTTTATGCAGAGTGGAGGCCCTTGAGTGGTTCAGAGTAAGGCCGGGAAGACACAAATCACAATAAATTTTGTCTCTGTCAGAAAAGCATTTTTATAAAGAACACAAGGACTTAATGCAGCTAATAAAGATCTTGTTTTATTTAGCTTAGGCTAAACTTTTCAAAAGATGCAACCTGCCTGCCATTCTCAAGTCACTGGTAGTGGAGGGTCTGTTCAGAGACCTTAGATAATAAATTTAGAAAGTTATTCTATAATTATAACAGCTAGATGGCCTATTTTATCTCATAAGGATAGTGGATTTGCCTGTATCCTATGCTATGGTTTTTCAAAATTTCCTTCTAGGAGTGGCTGCAAGAGGGAGCTGGCTGGAAGGGGGTTTCTGGGCCAAGAGTAACGTGGGGCTGAATAGCATTTTATGAAAAATGAAGAGAACATAATTTTCCACATCAAAGGATGGGCTGACAGAGACCAAAGTAGTGCCAAAGCCTCCCCCGTTCACTCTTCCTCTATGACTCTTGCTGCTCATGTGTGAGTTGTCTGAGACTGAGAGCTTCTCTAGCATGCGGTATGCCTCAGAAATCTTTTGTTATTTTGTTATCTTTTGGAGTTCTTTCAGTTGTGTTACTTGATGTTTTTAAAATCTCTCTGCCTATACATAACTACGATTAACAGTGGAATTTGGCTTTCTAGATACTGCACACACATATGTATCTACAAACACAGTTTAAATTTGTTTTTAAAACAAACAAAAAATGAGGTCATACTCTTTGATCTGAAATTTGCCTTTTCTACTTTACACTTTGTCATGAAGGTCCTTGTCAGAACATTTAAATACACTATATTGTTTTTAACAGCTGTTTTGCTGCATTGCATAGTGATGGCATCTTATATTCAGTAATTCCTTTATTGTTGGACATGTTAGGGATTGCCTCCAATTTTTCACTCTACAAAAATAGTGCAATGAATATTCTGGTATATATTATTTGTATGAATGTGTTTTAGTATTTGTGTACAATTGATTTCTAAAGTTGTAATTTCTGGATTAAAGAGTGTGCTTTTGAAATTTTTTTTTAATGTTTTTAAGTCCATGTTTGCAGTACATAATGATTACATTCATTGTGAGGAGCTGGTTCATATATGCAACACGTCTCAATTCTCCTGCCCTCCCTCCCTTTCCTTCCATCCCTTGGCTTCCTTACCATTTACAAATGCTGCCACTATACCCTGTGGCCTAAAAAACACACCTTTACCCCTAAAGGCATGGGTTCTAGTCAGATTTTGCTGCTACCTGATTGTGTATTTTGGGCAAATTGTTTGGTTTCTACTTTGTGAAATGAGGTAAGTGGGACCAGAGGTGATCTCAGAGCTTCAGTGTCCCAAGAATCTTTGTTTACAGATTGATGTCGCTCAATTTCAGAGAATTATTTAGGGCTGTTTGAAACCAACATGAAAAATCTGCTCTTTAAAAGACTGTTCAGAACAGAGCTAATTTAAGATCCTTCTGATTTAGCTTTGATTAGTAAACAAATTCATTAACCTCCTGGAAGATTCTTTTGAGACTTTCAAGCTGTGAGTTTTTCTTTAAGAGTTTTTAAAAAGCTGACAGCCACTCCTGAGCAAACTTCCATTTAGGCCAGATTGTGTTTACTTTGTCCAATTCAAATCAGTTTGATGGCCATGTGTTTATTCATGCTCCTAAAGTTCCTCAGTACTTGGACAGGGCACATTTGGTCTGTTGGCCAATGAATAGATTTGGTTTTAATCAAGCTCCAAGTCAGATGTAGCACTCATGTGATAGTGATCGTTTATTTAAAGGCTATGTTTTGCTCACTAAACCTTGTAAAAATCAGATACATAAATAAAATGAAGAGGTTCAGAGAGATGTTGATTTGGTTTCTTTTAACCTTCTGCTTCATGAAGGCGCAGGGCCAAAAGCAGAGTAAGGTAAGATAGTAGTAATTTTACTCTTTAGTGTACTTAGCAGAACAAGTCTGCAGCTGGCTGGGACTGTCGGCTATAAAATACCATAATCCCTTCCTATCCATGGAAAATATAATCCAAGACCCTAAGTGAATGCCTAAAACCACAGATATTACTGAATCCCATATATGGTATGCTTTTTCCTATGCATGCATACCTATGGCAATGTTGTTTAATTCACAAATCAGGTACAGTAGGAGATTAACAACAAATAACAAATAGTAGAGTGAATGACAATCGAGTATCATTATTCTTGCACTTTGGGGATATTATTAAATAAATAAGGGTTATTAAACATAAACCCTGAGATACCACAACAGTCAGCCTGGTAAGCAAACTGGCTTCTATAGTATACTAGTAGCAGGCAGATGGTATACATGGCGTGGATACTCCTGACGAAGAGATGGTTCAGATGCTGGGTGGGAAGTGGGACAGCATGGAACTTCATCAGGCTACTCAGAATGCGGTGCAGAGTTATTTCCTAACATTTTTGTTTGACACTTTGGACTGAAGTTGAGCTCCTATAATTGAAATTGTGGAACTGTGAGTGAGGGGAGACCGCTGTGTATTATTCAGCAGCTCCTAAGAGGCCCTCAAGGAAACAGTCCTTGTTTAACACAGCAAAGTACACGTTTGAATCCATTCAAACCAGTACAGGTATGGTCAATGTTTTCTCTTTTTTTTTTATCTATAGTGTATTCTTAGGCCTCCTACATTAAACATTATTTGCCAGTAATTTTGTGTGCCTAGTTAGCTAAAGGAATAAAATTTGGTGTAAGAATTTTGATCTCTCTGGGATGTGTGATCGTAACCAAGGTGACTATATCTCACAAATGATTTATTATTCCTTATAGTTAAGGTGCCAAAGAGTCGTATTAATTTGATCTTTTAAATAAATTGGAATGAGTTAAAAATGATCTCTATCTGAGCATGACTCCTGCTGTTTGCGTCCTGAGGGGGAGAGAAAGGAGTGGCCGTTCTCTTCCAGCCTTCGCCTGCCTCCGGGTCTTTGCTTAGACCGTTCTCTCCACCTGATCAACTCTTCTCACCTCTGCCTCCAGTCCTCCCTTTGGCTCTCGGCCTCCTGCCACCTCCTTAGACAAGCCTTCCTTGGCCATCCTACCTAACAGAGAGTCTCTTTCTTTATTCTTTATCTCAGTCTCTTGTTTCCTTTATAGATCATGTACATTTGTTTTTATTATTTTTCTGCATCTATAGTTAACTTTTTAGAATTTTAAGTTCTATTGAGCTGTAACATACCATATAATTTACTCATTTCAAGTGTACAAGTGTGGTTTAGTATACCCCCAGATATATGTAACCTTCACTAATTTTAGACAGTTTTCATCATTATGAAAAGAAATGTTCCCTTTGGTTATTACTCCCCCATACCTCCTCCACCTCCCCAGCCTTATACAACCATGAATCTTTTTTTTGCCTTTGTATATTTTCCTTTCACATGAGTGGACTCATAAAGGACTTTTATGTCTGGCTTCTTTAATTTAGCTTGTTTTCAAGGATCATCTGTGCTGTAACATGCATCAGAACTTTACTCCTTTTTTGGCTGAATAATAGCCCATTGTATGGGTATACCACATTTTTATATCCATTTGTCCATTGATGAACATTTGGGTTGCTGCCATCCTTTGGCTATTATTAATAATGCTGACAAGTTTGTGTATGGACATATATTTCCTTTTCTCTTGATTATATACTTAAGAGTAGATTCACTGGGTTGCTTGCATATATTTGATTGTGTCCTCCATTAGATTATCAACTTCAAAAGAGTCAGGACCACATTTAATTGGTCACTATTATAGTCCCAATACCTGAAATTGTGCCTCAGACATAAGAGGTGCTCCATCAGTACTTGGTGACATTGTGACTCAACTAAGACACCTTGTGCTTGCCAGGCATTAGAAACATGCTAGATGTGTATATAAGACATGACCTGAAAGAGGTACTGTGCCAGAAATGTCAACTGCAGTGCTGACATCCACATACTTTATAAGGGAACTAGTCCTGCTACAACCCTGCCAGGTTCATACTACGTAACTTACCTCCCCAACAGCAAAACTCCAGCTTTGAATTGTAACAGATTAGCCCAAGAGTGCACAACCAGCTCAATGTGGCCTCTTTAGAGACTGGTCAGTGTCTTTTGAGATACAGCAAAAAGGTCTGGCCAAACTAGGGACTCCGAAGTCTAGAAGATTCTTGTTTTTATACTCTTGAATTTAATAATTTAAATATATAATTACCAGGTGAGAAAAAGCAGGATCAGTTTAGAGGTCATGAGATAGAGGGAAGTTGGTCAAATGATGATGGTGTGAGTGAGTGAAAGTTATAGGAACCAGAAGAATGAGAAAGCAGAATCTAGAAGATAAAAATGTATATATGAAGGAAGGAAGATGACTAAGGCAGTGAGAGGAAGGTCTCAGTCAAGGTGTGGGATAAACTAAAGGACAAGCTTATACACTCCTCAGATGCCGAACAATGTAAGACTTTTCCTCCACAAGGCCTGGTTGTTTTAGCATTTTGTGGATGTCTTTGAAGTTGTGGCTTTGTGATGGAAACTTCTTTGTTTGCATTCTCAAATTTATTCTTACGGAGCACTTCGTCTCACAAAAGCCTACCCTATCACTGAGGCAGCTTGAGCATTTGTGTCTTGCAAATAGAAAAGCTAATTTAAATACCTTAATTAATGACCACACTTTACAGAAGATGAAATCAAGGCTCAAGGTCATGTTTTAGTACATGAAGGCACTGGAATTGGGGTTCCAGGTTAATCTGACTCCAAGGCCCAAGCTTTTTACTCTATACCATGCATTCAGATGTATTTTCTGACCCATTCAGGTGTTTAACTTTCATTATGGTAGCAAAATGCTCTCATTAGCTAAGTGAGCCATCTGGGAACTATGCATTCATCTATATTAATGAATTTCTTCTCTAAAATAAACAACTTTTATATTAATGTATAGCTAACTCCTGCTTTCTCCTTGTTGACCGTGATGAAGAACTGATTTGTATAATATTTGTAGCATACGTTCAGCTTCACTATCCTCATCCATTCACTTCACCCTGGAATTAAAGTCAAATGAGAGATAACACACCTTCTTCAGTGACCTGCAAATGAAATACTCTTGGCAACATAGGTTAATTACAATTTGTGGCTTTTTTTCTCTTTGTTACTAATTTTCTTCTCTTATTTCATTTCTTCTGGGTTCTTACTAAAGAAAGAAGTTCTGATATAGGGCACTGTTAGTGGAAAAAGGAAGCTTGGCACCTTCCATGAAATGATACACCTTAAAGAGAAAAGAGTTCAAAGTAATGCTCAGGGAGTCCAGCACATGGGCAATGGTCTACAAGTTGTAAATAGCACTTTCTGAATGGTGTAATATTTTACACATGTTACTGCACCGCTAAGTTTCTAAATAACAGAGTTTTGTTACAGTGAGAGATCTGCAGGCATCTCAAAGATGGAGATGAATTTTTTCAAAGGGATTACACACACACAATACACACACAGTATATATGCACATTCAAAGTACTTGTAGAAATGCTGGCAGTTTCTGTCCAGATCAAAAACAGCAAATTGATGCCCTGGAATTTTACTTTTGAATTATTTTGCCAACATTGAAAAACTGAAAAGTTTTATATACAAATTCAGATTGTTGTGTTATTGAAAAATTGCAGTTCTGGCACTGCTGGGCCTACATTCTCCCATAATTATTGCTTATCCGAATCCTTTAGATATTAAAGCTATAATAAGGGAGCACTACAAATACCTCTTCATACACACATTCAACAACTTAGATAAGTGGGCTAATTCCTTAAAAAATAAATTATCAACAATCACCCAAGCTGAGATAGATAATTTGAATATTTCTAAGACTTAAGGAAATAGAACCCTAGTTTAAAGGCTTCCACAAAAAGAAACTTCCAAATACAGATAGATGTCCTGGTGAATTATTTCAAACATTAAAACATTATATATAATCACTTCCAGAAACTAGAAGAGGTTAGAATACTTCCCAAGTGATTTTATGAGACCAGCAGTACCTGATACTCAAGCCAGATACAGATAGTATAAGAAAATGAAAATACAGAATAATATGCATACCAAAAATGGATATAAAAATCCTTAAGAAAATATTAACATAATAAATTCAGATATATAAAGAAGAAATATCTGTGGGATTTATCCTGGAAATGTGAGGCTAGCCTAATATTTTAAAAAATCAAACAAAATAGTCTACTTTATAAGGAATTTATAAAAAATGCTACATGATCATTTCAACTGAGACAAAATCATTTGACAAAATTCAATGTTATTCAAACTAGGAATACAAAATAACTTCTTTAACCTAATAAAGGGAACATACAAAAAAAAGCTATAGCTAATCATATATAGTGGTAAAAGACTAAGTGCTTTCCTTGTAAGATCAGAAATGAGCAAGGATGTCCATTCTTGCCATTACTATTCAACTTTATACTAGGATTATTCAACAAATCCTAGCTGTATTAGTCACTTTCTTGTCATGTGGGCAAAATGCCTAAGACTCACAACTTAAAGGAGGAGGAGTTTATTTTGACTCACAGTTTCAGTAGAGTTAGTCCCTGGTCAGCTGGCTCCAGGGCAGAATGGCATGGTGGAAGGGCCTGGTTGAGGAAAGCTGCTTATAACATGGTGGCCAGGAAGCAGAGAGAGGAGAGGAGCTGGGAACAAAAATATATCCTTCCAGGTCATGTCCATAGTGACCTGCCTTTTCCAACTAGCCCCCAACTCTCAAGAGCACATTGAGCTATGAACTTATCACTGGATTAATCTGATGATGAGTATAGCTCCCACATGATTCAGTCACCATCTCTGAAACACAAGACTTTGGGGGGACACTTTAGATCTAAGCCATAACACTAGCCAGTGTAGTAAGGCAAGAAAAAATAATTGAAAGACATACTGAGTGGAAAGGTAAAAATAAAATGGTCCCAATCCATAAGTGACATGCTTATCTACATAGAAAATCTTAATCCACTAAAAACCTCCTAGAACTGATAAAGAAAGTTCAGAATATGCAAAGTTGATATGCAAAAGTAAATTTTGGTTCTATATACTACCAGTGTTCACTTGGAAACTGAAATGAAAAAAGTGATCTTATTTACAATTGCTTAAAAAAATGAATTTAGCTGTACATTTAATAAAATATGTACATTTTCTGTACCCTAAAACTACAAAACATTAATGACAAAAATCAATATCTACATGGAAGGATATACCATGTCTATGCATTGGAAAACTGAACATAATAAAGATGTCATTTATCTTGAAATACTTCCACAGATTTAATGAAATTAAAAATTTTGGGGGCCGGGGATTTAGCTCAGTGCTTTCGCCGCCTGCTGTGCAAGCACAAGGACCTGAGTTTGATCCCTGGTACCAAAAAAAAAAATTTTTTTTTACAGGATTTTGGTAGATTTAGACAAACTGATTCTAAAATTAATATTGAAAGGCAACAAACTAGAATAGGTAAAACCATTTTGAAAAAGAAGAAAGCTACAGAAATCATGCTTTCTGATTAGCAGAAAGCAATGTGCTATTGACGACAGGATAGACATACAGATCAGTGAAATAAAATAGAGTTCAGAAGTAGACCCAAATAAATATGGAGAATCGGTTTTTGACAGTGATGCTGAAGCAGTTCCGTCATGTTTGATGTTTTCCTCATATTGAAAGAGTAAGAATAGTGACTCTATTAAAATGTGCAAAACATTTGAACAGACACTTCACCAGATGTATGGATGCAAATAAGCACATGAAAAGATGTTCAACACCAGTAACCCGTGAGAGGTGCAAATCAAACATACTACACAATAATTCAAGGAGCTAAAATAAAGTATACCGTTAATACCAAGTGCTGATGAGGTTATCCCTCATCTGGGGCTCTCCCAGTGTTGGTGGGAATGCAAATGGGACATAAGGCACCTGTCAGTTAAACAGATACTTATATATGACCCTGTAGTTCTATGCCTATATGTATACCTTAGAGAATTAAAATCTTACATTCACATGACATCTATACACAAATATTTATAACAGCCTTGTTTATAATAGCCCCAAAACTGGAAATAGCCCAAACTCATTTAACAGATGAATGAGTGAACAAACTGTGATAGATCCATACAATGGAAAAAAACTCTACAATATCACACAACCAATGATACACACAAGTGAGATGAATCTCAAGGGATTTTACTGACTGAAAAGAAGCTGACTCAAATATCACATACTATATGAATTCATCTGTGTACTCAGAAAGTCAGAGCTATAGAAATAAAACAGAGCAGTGCTAGGGATGAGGACAGACATGACCACACGAGAGAGTTTCTGGAGGTAAAGGAAATGCTCTGTATCCTGGTTGTGATGCTAGATGCATGAATATACATGTGTTAAAACTCATAAAATAGAACACACCAAAACCTTAATTTCAGTGTAGGTTAATAAAAAAAAAAATACATTTTTAAAGCTTGCTTCTCAATGCTAATGTGCTTTCCGGGCTGTGTACCACTTCTCTGGGCTGCTCCCGATGACAGACCTCTTTAACAACAGGTGTGGAACTCTTCCCAAAATTAAAACTTATTTTAAAGTATCCCAGTAAATACACAGTAACCTGCAGCATAAGATAGGCAGTGGTTTCAAAGCAAGAGGAGTAAAGAGTCTGAAAGTTTGTCATGCTACCAAGTTAAACAGAAAACACAAATATTTGTGTAGCTTTGTAAAAAAAGAGCAATATGGGTTTTGGCAGAAAGGCCACTTAATGACGCTTGTATCTTTAAAATAGACGACACTTGCTCCCATTATGTGGAAATTGCATACAGATGTATTATATATCAGAGACCGTGGTGGTGTCCTAGGGAGAACAAAATTAAAGATAAAACCCAGACTAACAAGGAGGATAATCTGTCTACTTGTGCAGATGTGGCAGAGCCCAATAGGTTTTTTTGGCACTGGATCTTGAGGAGATTGCATGCACTACTTGGAAGAGTCATTTGGATCACTTTGCAGTTGTAGGTTCATGATTATTTCTATTTTCAGCTGCACAAATAGAATCTTAAGGCTTTTAGTTTAGGGATGATGTGCTTTGGGATCAAAGGCCAGACAACACATGACCAGAGTGGTAGTATTGAGGGGACTGGGTTTTCTAGAACTGCCTCACCTATCCAAATGCAAAGTATTTATCCCGACTTCACTTTCCATCAGATTTGATCAAATGTGTGCACATTTAGGGTTATTGGGTGAGGAGGCAGAGGTCAAAGAGATTTCTTGGGATGCAAGTAATAAGACCAATTTTCGTTTAGTTGAAGGAAGTGCGATGGAAGGATAAGGAATAAATCTCAAAACCAGTGGAAAAGTTGATCTCAAAAACCAAAAGAAGGGCCAGGGATTTGGCTCAGTGGTTCCACCACCTGCGTCAAAAGTGCAAGGTCCTGAGTTCGATCCCCTCAACAAAACAAAACAAACCAAAAGAACAGGAATCATATATGGGTAGTCTCTTCAGAGAATTACCTTCCAAATAAAGGAGGAAACTTTCTTTCATTTTCACTTCACTAAGATTCAGCATTTGCTCTGTCTCGTGTGAGTCACATGGCCACTCTTTGACCACGTGGGGGGTCAGAGGCGGAGGAGATCACCTGCAGTGACACAGCAGGCAAGAGAGAAGTTTCATAAAAGTAAACCGACTGTTTCCTCAGGCAGGGTTGGGTATTGGAGAGGCAGGAACTATAGCTTCCAGATCACCATGGTGGCCAAGTTAGTAATTTAAACTAAACAACACCCCGTAGAGTGTTTGGATAGGTATGAGTGAGGTGCAGCAAGGTCTGGGCCAGGTGCTGGGTATTATAATAGAACAATAACCTGGCTCAGAATTCCCACCAGGCTCTGTCATAAGCCGGCAATAAGACCCAAAGGGAACTCAGCTTCTTTGCCTGGACCTCTATTTTTTTCTCATTGAAAGATAGAAGAGGCTAGATTGGCTGTTCCCTAAGACTCCTGCTATTGTTTTGATATGTTTTAAGAGTGTTCCTCAGGCAAAGGGGAAGGAAGTGGGAGGGCTAGGGGAAAGGATAGAGGGGAATGGGATTAATATGAGAAAATGGAAAAATAAGAACAAAATCTTTGTAAATAGGGAGGACTGGAGGGGTTGAAGGGAGGGCTGGGCAAGGGTGAAAAATAAGAACCAAGAGAGACTATGTAAAGGTGCAAATTTCCAATGATGAATGTCATTATATTGTATACCTAAAATGTGCCAATGATTAGAATGAATAATCGATAATGCAAAATAGGAAGAAAAGGTCCAAAGGGGTAGGGGTAGTGGGAGGGGCAGGGGAAAGGAAAGAAGGGAAAGGAAAAATGCTGAGAAATGGAAAAAATGGAAATAAAGTCTTTGTAAATAGGGAAGGGTGGAGGGGGTGAAGGGAGGGCTAGGAATGGGGAAAAAATAAGAACCAAGATGCATTATGTAAAGGTACAATTCCCAATGAGAAATGTAATTGTGTTGTATACCTACAATGTACCAATAAAAGAATTTAATACAAAAAAAAAAAAAGAGTGTCCCTCAAAGAATTATGTGCTGGAAGCCTGGTCCACAGCTAAGTTGCTAGGTTTCCCAGGTTGGGCTTGAACTTGTGATCATCCTGCCCCAGTCTCCCGGAGTGCTAAGATTACAGGCCTGTGCCACCATGCTTGGCCATAATGCTTTAAAAAGCTATTCACATTCACATCAAGAAGCTTCTTGGATACATGCAGTTTGCAAGTGCTGAAGAAATTTGTATTCTGTGTTTCAAATGTCCCAAGCTTTCTCTGTTCACTAGCTTATAAATACACCATTAAAATGTAGAGTGGATGTGAAAGGATTCCTTGACATTTTGAGGGCAGAAGAGAAGAATTTGGTCATTTGGCACATATACTTTAAATTAATTCAGAATCCTGACCAAATGAAAGTGAATTATCACAAGGGTGAAGATAGTTTAAATAATGACATAACTTATACTTGGTTACATCCAGGAAACCCATTTATGTATTATATAAAAATAATAGTTATTTAAAAAATGACAATCCTAGGAAGACATTACCAGTGTTTGAAATAACTGTGGGTATTGTATGATTTATAATGCACAAAGTACTATCCTATATGTTCTAATTGTTATAACTCCTTATTTTTATTGGTTCCAGTCTTACAATAGAAATTGGATGTGACTACTTGATGTCTAACTCCTAACAACAAAGTTGAGGCCCTTTAGAAATAAGAACTCATGTGTAGTGGACTGGACCTTTGTCTTTTTTCTGTATTCTGTTTAAAATAAAATTGTTCCTTCTTTTTAGATGCTTAGTAGGCTGTGTAGATGCTACATATATCTGTGTGTGCCCACGTGAGTCTCTGTGTTTGTCTATATGTGTATGTGCATGTACTTCTTTGTGTGATCAGCATATATGGTGAATGGTGCTGCCCAATACCACCCAAAGGAAAGGCAGGGATCTTTAATACCAGAAACAGTGCCTCGAACCTTAGGAACAGTGTGTGACAAGTTCCAACTTGTTCGGTGCAGTCCATCAGTTGTGAGCTATGGTTGAGAGGAGGTGGGTTTTAAAGTGTGCCTTAAATTATAGATCACACAAACAGTGCATTTCACTGGAGCTGTGTGATCATGCCGCTTCGGATTTCAGCTTTTTAAAGATGTTTCATGATGGAAGCTGAACCTTGGGTCTATGGTTATGATCCTGAGACCAAGTTTCAGAGTTCTCAGTGGAAATGACCCAGTTCTCCTCCTGCATCAGTCAAGATCCAACACCAAGGTGATGGTGATTGTGTTTCTTTAAAAATTAATTTTATTGATACATTTCAGGTATACAATATAATAACATTCATCATTGGAAATTTGTACCTTTACATAATCCATCTTGGTTCTTATTTTTTCCCCATTCCCCTGCCCTCCCTTTAACCCCTCCACCCATCCCTATTTACAAAGACTTTGTTTCCATTTTTAACCTTGATGTAATTGTGTGAACTGGGTGTGTACCCAGAAACACTACAGTGAATTATGAATCTTATAAGGGCTTATTAGAGTGTTTGAGAAATGAGGTGCATAGTATGGCCTGAGAAATGAGCCAGTGGCTTCAATCTCCTTCATGACAATGCTCCATGTCACACATTGCCAGTAGGGCAATTTCTGTCAAATACATAAAAATATTACAATGTGTCCTCATCCATCTTATCAGATCTGGCATGGAGTGTGACTTCTGGCTTTCTCCCAAAGTCAAAATGACTGTGAAAAATAAATGTTTTGAATCAGTTCAGGACATTGAGGCAACCACAACAGCACAACTAAAGACACTCACAAAAGAGGACTTCCAGAACTGCTTCAGAAAGTGGCAAGAATGGTGGGAGAAGTGTGTTTAAGGTGAGGGGGGAGCAAGTTGAGGGGGGTTAATGTCAATGTGTATTTTATGGTAATGCATTTTAAAAAATTTTTTGCTATATTTTTGGTTTTTCGATCATGCCCTGTGTGTGTGTGTGTGTGTGTGTGTGTGTGTGTGTGTAATGAGAAAATAAAGATAAGGTTAGGAAAGGGATACATTTAAGAAGAATAAAGCCCAAACATTTTTATTCTTGCTTTTTCACTTACTCTAGTACCTGGGGGGACCTCTGCCTATTCTTTGGTTTCATGAAGTGTTGATATTCAAGAGAGGAACAAGTGTTTATTCTTCACAGTGTTTTAAAAAAACAACTCAGCAAGTACGCATTCTGTTCCACTTGGTCTTGTAAGTCCCTTGCCAGCAAGATGAGCTTTATATCTTCTCTCTGGTAAAACATCCTCACATCTCCTGATCGTCATTCCTCTACTCCTTTGTTTCATAAATTAGATGGGAGGATGCCATTACAATACTTGACCATATAAGGGGGAAGAGAGGCCCAGCTGTGGCTCAGCTTTGCCCTCATGTCAGAACTGTATATATGCTGGAGGCCTTTTAAGGAAACTTGGTGCGTGCAGAGAAGGCATCCCCAGGCAGTCCATCTATTTTCTTTTCTTTTCTTTTTTTTTCCATCCATTTTCTTTGCTACTGCACAGTTGGTGTCTGCAAGCTCTGTGCGATTTTGAAGCATAAATCACTGGGGGTTGCTGGCTCCAAGCTGGAGGGAGGACAGTCTCAGAGATCACACTAACTGCTAGTTGCAGTCTACGTCTTAGTTTTCACTAGAAACTTATTTCCCAGCTTGACTTTCTGACTTTTAGTGAAAACTTCACGAATTCTACTCCCTGACCTGGGCATTCTCTGTTAAGGATTATGCTGGCTGCAACAAGGTGACCTCTGAGGTCTCAAGTCCAGGAACAGCTGCTTTGAACTGCAGAACTTTCTCTTCCTGGCTTTGAGAGCTTGGAAGAGTCACGTGACCTCTCTGAGAGTCAGTGTTCTCAACTAAAAATAGGAAGGATAAATGTGATAAAGTATATTCAAAGTAACTAGCACAGTACTAAGCACATAGTAAATGCTTAATGAACACTAGTTGCTAATATAATTGCTTATTACTGCCACAAGAGAGCTAGTTTTATCTTTGTGGCAAGCATTTCCTGTAACTCCACTGTTACAATCTAGCACAATTTTTATAAACAGATTTTCTTTAAATGCAAAACACATCCAGAAATATTCTTAGAGTCCCTGAAGAATGTCTTGGCATAATGCACTACAGAGAAGGAGAACAGGCAGGATAGGGCCTGAATTCCCACCGGCTACTTAGCAGCTTATGACATGGGATAGGACAAACTAATTTCTTGGTACCTTAATTGTATAATCTGATGTTGATAGTTGTTTAAATCCAGGCATTGTGGTTGCTAAGGGCAAAAACAAATCTAGTTATATAAAGGACAAAGAAATAGTTTGTAACAAACCTGCCGAGATTTCACTGAAATAAACTGTGGTTTCATGAGATGAGGAAGATGGAAGAGAACAAGGGGCCTCAAAGAGAGGAGCTGCTTCTGCTGGTAGGCAGACAGATTGCCTCCTCTACCTGTATTTAATCCTAGACTTGCTTCCATCTTTGAAATCCACCTGTGAGCACATTCCCCAGTAAACCAAGGTCCTGCAGGATAGGCCAAAATGACAGAAATGTGACACGTGTTCTGGGACAGGTACAGCAGCTGTGAGACTGCCCGGGGACCAGGTAGCTGGGTCATCCAGGCCAAGTGGTTGTTTGAGGGGTGCATAGGGAAGCCTGGGTGTGGCTTTCTGGGAGACCCACACACCTCATGCAGGGGCCTGTTACCACCCTGAGGTTTTCATCCAGCCCCAGAAGCCTTCACTGATAACCTGCACTGGTCAGAAGGAGACCTACCTTTCTTTTTCAGTTGAGTCAGGGGTTCTGAAGTTCTTTTTCTGTTCCAGGCATACCTCACTTCCATCAGCCATGACTTTTGCTACTGCGGTCTTTCTCAAAGCACGTGAGACTCCGTGGATTAGAATCTCCCTGCCCTGGGATTTCTGAACAGCTTTCTTAGATCTACAGTTCATCCACTGGAATGTAGCTTAGGGGTCATTGTTTAATCAGTAGACATCCTTCAAGCACCTGTTCAGAGCCAGGCCCTGTGCTCAGAGTTGATGTTCAGAGAAATAGCCCCTCTCGTGCAGCTGCTGGAGATGCACAAATGCCACAGAGCTGAACGGAGTTATGACTGGGAGCTCCGTGGTGCTGGGGGACATCCAGAAGGGGCATTGTGGTGGGGATGCTCGGGTTGCCTGGAGGAAACTCAGGCAGGCCCTTCTCCCATACTCGGTGTCTCTGTCCTGCCAGGCTTCTGTGATGAAGCACCGCAGACTAAGTGGCTTACAGAAAACAGAAATGTATTCCTTACCTTTCTAGAGGCAGTGAAGCCCAAATCAAGGTGCTGGCAGATTCAGCGTGCGGTGAAGGAAGGTCTGCTTCCATTCGCAGATGGCCACTCTTCTAAGTGTCCTCACATGGCAGAGGGATGAAGCAGCCCTGCGGGTCCTCTTTCATAATGGCACGAGTCCCATTCCCGAGGGGCTCTAATCATGACCTAGTCACCTCCTAAAGCCCCACCTCCATCATAAAGGGGGGCTAGGATTTACCAAGTGAATTTTGGGACCGTCCAGACCTCCATCCTAAAGCAGTGAGGGCTGTGGAGGAGCTTCCTGGGACCTGAGACTTAATGGATAATGAAGAGTCAGCATGGTGAAATGAGGATGTGGTATTACTGAATTATGAACGGTAAAAAGCATGTCTTTCTGAGAATTGCAACACTTTGGAGTCATTCATTGGAAGTTCAAATTGGGGAGCATTTCTTCAAAGGTTGATAGACTCTTCTCTTCAATGCCACATTCCACTATGGGAGCCCTCTGCTGGGATTGTCAACATCAGACTCTTTTAGCTGTCACGGCACCTCATGGGGATGCAGGGAGCCCAGTTAGTGTGGCTGGTGAGTGGGTCAAAGTCACATCCTGGTCCCACAGGTCACCATCTCTCAAATACACTGCTCCCATTGGCCCCATTTCCTTGCAGGCTGTCACTAAGTGTTGGTCACTTTTCTGTGAAGCCCTCACGATTCACCCTTTCCCTAGTCACAATGAAGGTTTCCCTGGTCAAATCATAGCTGTGTTTCAGATTGTACTGTATGTCATAACCTCTACCCATCTCACCCTTCATCTGTGTCTCACAGATATGCAGATATATGCACCCAAGTCCACAAAGGTAGGGAAAGAAATGGAATCAGGATTTGAAACCAGATTTTTGTTTTGTTTTGTGGTTTGTTCGTATGGTACTGGGGATGGAATCTAGGGCCTTGTGCATGCAGAGCAAGTGCTTAACTATTGAGGCACACCCCCCGGGCCTTGAGGTCAGGCTTTTGCCCCCAAGAAGCCCAAGCTCCTGTCACTGTGCTGCACACCTCCTCAAGGATTAGGTGGGAGAGCAGCACAGAAGGAAAACCAGCTCCTCTGAGCAGCACGTGTTATTGAGTCCTCTTTTTAGATGCACAAGCTGAGGCTAACAGAGGGTAGTGACTAGTCTCAGAGGAAACCAGGATTAATAGCATTACAGCTGGACTTTGAATCTGGGCTGTAGATTTCAAAGCCAGAGAGATACAGTATGGGAGTGTGGAGGCTGGAAAGGACAGTTGCTCTTCCCACATTTATGGACACTAAGGTGAGGATATGAGCTTGCCAGGCTTGACTAGCATACTCCATATTCTCATATGTTAGGTTCTTGTGGAAGCACCTATGCTTAACACACAATAAACAAATAGCCTCTGAAGATTTCTTATGCATTGTGCAATATGTACATCAAAATTCAGATGCTAAAATTATGAATAGATATATACTATTGCATAGGTTATTTGATCACTGTTATTTGCATGTATGGTAGTCTCCAGTTTCAGTTACCCATGGCCATCCATGGTCCAAAATTATTAAATGAAAAATTGCACAAATAAACAATTCATGTTTTAAAGTGTGCATTGTTTTGAGTAGTGTGATAAAATCTCATGCCTTCTGTCTGTGTCCTGCCTAGAATGTAAATCATCCCTTTTCCATGCTATAGACTACCTTCCCATTTGTTACTTATTACTCATCTCAGTTATCAGATCGACCATAGGAGTATCACAGTGTGTGTATTCAAGCAACCCTTATTTTACTGAATAATGTCCTCAAAGCACAAGAGTATGATGCTTAATTGCTACAGTTCTATTTTATTCTTAGATTTGATTACTCAATTTTTATAGTTGATTGTTCAATCTTGATTGTTAAAATTTTTATTAGTTATTGTTATTCTCTATTATACCTAATGTATAAATTAAACTTTATCATAGGTATGTATACACAGGGAAAGACATAATACACTGTGTATAGGGTTTGGTACTTTCTGAGGTTTCAAGTATCTTCTGGGGGGTCTTTAGACATAGCTTCTGGATAAGAGGGTAGAGAGAATACTGTAGTTTATCTTAACTCAGTTTCTATAAATTTCCTAGGCAGGAGACCCTCCAGAAATAAGAAATGCTGCTTTTTGTAACATTCTAACTAAGCTCTACTAAGGGTGTCCCAGCAGAGAGGCCTGAGATTTGCCTCTTTTTTTGGTACCGGGGATTAAACTCAGGACATTGCACTTGCAAGGTAGGCACAGTGCCACTGAGCTAAATTCCCAGCCCTAATACATATTTTAAAAAATATTCTCACCTAGTTCTTCCAGCCATGCTGTGAGGCAGGTGGAGGAATCGTTTTTATGTATGTATGTATGTATAGAATTTGGTTGGTTGTTTTTTTCAGACAGGGTCTTACTATGTAGTTTAGGCTGGCCTTGAACTCACTATGTAGCCCAGGCTGCCTTCAAACTTGAGGCGATCCCCCTGCCTCCGCCTTCTGAGTGCCGGGATTACAGGCGTGCATCACCACACCTCCTTCCTCCCTCTCCGTTTAATGTGGGAGTGGAGACTGTTGTGATAGTCTCACTAAATTGCCCAGCTGGCCTCAAATTTAAGTTTTACTTTCTGCTTATTTGTTTTGTGTTTTTGAGACAGGGTCTGGTTATGTAGTTCAGGCTGGCCTTACACTCACAGGGATCCTTCTAGTCTCCCAAATGCTAGGATTACAGGCATGTGCCACCATGCCTGGCTGAACTGGTGATCCTCCTGCCTCAGAGTCCTAAATAGCTGGGATTACAAGCATGCACCACTATGCCTGGCTGTGCCATGTTTCTTTAAATGCAATATGGCTTTTCTTGGTGCTAGCCTAAAAGGGATACCGTCCCGTCCCATAAAAGACTGTTGCGTTCCTTCTCATTGTATGCCTCATTCCACTTTTCCCTGTGCGTTCCATCCTTTTCCTCCTGTTTCAGCTTTTGTGAATGCCACTTGCAGGACCTGTATCTCTATGTCTACTCTCCTGTGACTGAGGGTGGCTCTTGGCCCTTTCATTATCTGTAACTAAATCTATATTCTCTTTCTGATGGATGTTCTTCTTGTGCTGTATCTTTCCGTTTCTCGTTCCATCACTTCATTTTTTTTGGTCCTCTTTCCTGTTCTGCCTGTGTCTCAACTGTCCCTTGTGCAGAAACGAAATGTGGTCCTGAGCAAAATAACTTTCATTTCAGAAGAGGACTTCATTTTCTTTGTTAGGATGTGTGATGTAGATGAATGGATGGAGACCTCCAACTTCTCTTTCGGTTCTGGAACTCAATATGAAGGTATCTGTATGTGAATCTCAATTGTTTTTCTTTTAGAAGCATTTTCCTGGTGCATATTGCTAATTCCTAAGGGAAGGCAGCAAGGACTTGTAACCACTTGTCACTCTGGAAAAACTGGAGCTAGTGACCAGGACATCTGGCTCTTTCTGCCTTCGCCTCACCCGCCCCACTGGCCCGGGAGAGGGGGAGGCGTCCGCGGTGACTGAACAGAAGCCCCGAACGCCTCGGACCTTCCCGGCATGGCCGGGCCTCGCCGCCACTCTCGCACGCCTGGTGCAGGGCGCGGCGTCCGCGCACCCGGGACCAACTCGTGCCCCCCAAGCTCCGCCGAGACCCCGCCCCGCCCGGCCGGCCCGCGCCTATCGCGGCCGCAGCGCCTGGTCACGCGGGGCAGAGAGCGGCGGAGGGCTCGGGGCAGCACCCTGCCGGGCCGGGCCGGGCCGAGGCCAGATTTGCCTTTGTAATTCGCTCCTCAGGTGATTGTTATTTAGAAAGTGTGTGAGGCCTTGGCTTCTTCCCAGAAGCCCAATGGTTAAGTACCACCAGTTTCCCCATCTAGGAATGTTTCCCAGTTTAACAAAAAGAGGGAAAGCTTGTCCAGGCTTGTGTTCTGGGAGAGGGGTTGACGGCCACCATCTGGAGATGCTATGTATATGTCATCTTACTGTAAGTTTAACAAAGGCTTACATCATATGAAGTCAGTTTGCCCCTTTATTTGGGTTGGATATGTACATTTGGTTTTACGAAGAAAAAAAAAAAACCTGTCCTATTTCATCCGGCTAGAAAATATGTCACAAAGGAATGATCATTTCTTCTTCTGACCCTTGGAACATTGTTCTGAACTTTTTGAGAAACTCAGTCAATATCTCAGTGCTAGGTTGGAGTGCAAGCCTCCATGTATCTGTATCTGATATTCCGACTTCCAGATGGGCATAATTAAAACTGCACTGGATATTGGCAGAGGAAGTGAGTTCTGGCTGAGATGATTTTGGAATGGAATGTTCAGAAATAAGTTTGTAGGGCCTTCTCGAAATAAGTGTAGGCTATGCAGATGTTGTGGGGATCGTGGAGGACAGGATGCAGCATTGTCCCTGAAAGTTGCACACGAGATAACCTAAGGTTCTTACAAGAGTTACACCCTCTGCCTTCCCCTCACATACATACTCAACCCCCAATCCCTGCTCATACACCAGAACGTTTATCCCTCATTGGCATAGAATGCAACATGATGTTGCTTTAATATTAAATTTAGTATTCAAGGAATCATTGGAACACTTGAAAATAATTTGTAGGGCACATTTTCTCATTTTGAAAGGATTCTCAAGTGTGCATGGGGGATGAGAGATCATCGCCAATAGTTAATTAAATGAGACTTGGAGGCTAATCATTTCAAAAGCAAAATTATAAAAATCCTTTCAAGATGCTTTTGGAGGATTTTTATGTGAAATATTGATATATTTTCGTATGTTTTGTACAATTTGAACCAGACACACACAGATATACAGAAAACTCAGTGCTTTTATGCAAGGCACATGGTTGGAAAAAAAATGAAACGTGCCATTCAAAGTTGTATCTTTAATAGTTGAAAAACAGCAAAAGGCGTTTTGGTCTACTCTCAGTTGTATGACTATCCTGGGAATGTAGTCCATTCTGTATACCAGCTGTGTTGTGAAGGAATTTGAGGGCCCTTGTCTCTGCTTTGCTTGAATTCATATGAGGCCAAAGAATAGCTTCTGCATGCAGTTGCACAGTATTTGTACTGTGTAAGGGCACTACATACCAGGAGGTCAGTATTCACATGAAGGACATCCTACATTTCAGTATTTATTATGATAATATTTTAGCAGATAGCATGAATGTGTCCAGTTCTTAGGAACTCAGCATGCCGGAGTACTTTTGGATAGCTGGAAATAATTGCTTCTTGAAGAAGCATGTGTTTGCTTTCTATTAATATAACAAATGCCCAAGATAATCACCTTACAAGGAGGAAAGATTGCTTTTGGCTCACAGTATCTGAGGGGCAGTCCATGGTGGTTTGACCCTGTTGCTTTGGCCATGTCACTGGGACAGTGTCAGCACAGTACAGCATGGCAGGAGCATGGGATGGAGGAGGCTTGTTCACCTCATTGTGGTCAGGTAGCAGAAGAGAGAGAAGGATCAGGGTCCTAATGTCCTCTTCAATTTCCTTTCACTGGGTCCCACCTCCTAAAGATTTCTCTCCGAAAGATTCTGCAGCCATAGGTCATGGACCAAGCCATTAACATATGGGCCTTGGAGACATTCAAGATCCAAACTGTAGCTAAGGGGTAGGTTGAGCACAGGGCTCAGCTTGGGGATGGTGGCCTGCCACAGAGAACATTGCCTTCATGCTTCATCCATCTTTTATATCTCTTCTCTGCAGACCGTGGGATCTTGACCTATGGGGACCTCTTCACCTGCACACACAACTCTACCCCTGTGGCAGGTCTTAGAGCCAGAGGCCGTGATATCTTGTATTTGCTCTTTTGGACTTGTCCCCTCAGGTGACTTGCTGTTTTCTGAAAGTCAGTTCTTAAAGTAAATGCTGGTATAGGGTTTGGGGCACGCTCAGTGGTAGAGTGCTTACCTAGCATGCATGAGGCCCTGAGTTCAGCCTGTAGTGCTGCAAGCAACAATAATACTGAAACAAAACCCACTTCCCTTGGTCTGAGGTTTCTCTTAAGCTTGCATGCACCTGCACATGGAAAGGAACCACACAATCAACAATGCCTTGTCTACATTTCCAGAGAAGAGGGACAGGGCTGTTGTGGCTTTCTTATTTCCCCAGAGAGCATCTGCTACACCAATTAAGCTCAAGAACTGTGTGTTCTTGCCAACATGTTTGATTTCTGTTCCCCAGAGGTGACTAGGTCCTCTGAGAGATGATCTGTCTTAGTTGCAGCTGGCAGGGTCACCCAGACTGCACGCAGATGCTTTTCCTATCTTCTTCCTCCTCTCCTACCACTTCCCTGGGCATTGAACCCCAGAGCCAAATAGGGGAAAGAGAACATAGGTCACTAAGATTCTGAGAACCTTACTATCAGCCACATTGCTGGCAGTGTGGCCTGCATGGGCTCACCAGGAGGGCCCTAAGGCTGGGCTACCCTTCCCTGCTGAGCTCAGAGCTTCTTGCAATTCACAAGAAGGGCATCTCTGCTTCCTGGAATTCCCTTCTAGCTTCTTTTTCAAACTTCTTGGGAAATTCAACCACCATCACTTTATTTTGTCCTAAACTTTCAGTCATCGCATACATTTGCTCTCAGTGGTATTTTAAGGATTAAGTTCATGAATTTAAATCATGTTGCACACCCATATAGGATGAGTCCATGTTCTAATGAGTTCCGTGATACTCGCATGAGTTGAAAATATGTCTTTAAGCATTTAATCTGTGCCAGGCAGAGTCCTTGACCTTGGGGGCCTCCCAGACGGGAGAGGGGATCAGCTGTCACAATATCTAATGCAGCATACTGTGCTGAGTTGCTACGAACTGGGGTTTGTTGGGGCAGCATGGAGAAAGGACTGGCCAGATTCACCTGGAGAGTAAGAAGGTGGCCTGAGTCCAGTGCGAGGTAGATGATGAGTGTGCTGTTATCTTCCATTTGTCCCAGTGGTCCCATCTGCATCCTTCTCCCAGCCCTCTGGCCTGCATGATGGCTTCCATGGACTAATACTATGTTCCCCTTCTCTCCAAGTTGTAGTTGAGTTTGGATAGCTGGGAGCACTGCAGATAATCTGAGGGAGGAGAATTCAGTTGGGTATTTATTTCTCTCCCTACAGGATTTCCATGGGTTAGCAATATGCTTCTCCAAAAGGTCATGGCCTTTGTCAGGCAGCCATTCACATAGCTGTTTCAGGATTCCAATAATGGATCTGAGGATGGGGAACTGGCAGCCCTGATGGTGCTTGCCTGGAGATGCTGGTTGATCCATTGATCTTTTCCTTTCCTCTGTACGCACATGCTAAATAGTTGCTATATTGAATACTATTCACATTATTCAAATGGACTATAACATCTCCTCTTGTTGGGACTTCACTTGGACAAAGCATATCTCCAGCTACATGAATCACACATGTATAGATCTGAAGTTGCCTGGTGGTTGAAGGAGGCTTCACTTGAAGAGCAGCATGTTGGTGGCAGAAGAGAGTGGGAGACAGGAAGCAGCAAAGGGAGAGGTAATGGTACTTTGAACTATTGCCGATGTCCATGGAGTGCTCTGGGACTTGAGGGCTTTCCCTGACATCATCCCACTTGGTCCTCAGTGAGTAAGGAGATAGATTGTTATTCCATTTTTCCGGTGAAAGAGCTGGGTTTCTTGAGGTTAAGTAACTTGGATAAGATCACACAGCAAGGAAGGGCTGGACTTGGATGGAGACTCAGAGTCCCTCCTCTCTCCTTGCTGAGGGGTTTGGACTTGATTGGAGATGTGTGTTTACCTGCCCTTTCTGTCCACTCAGTTTATCTTCTGCTGTAAAACTGATTTCCTGCAAACAGGTATCAACTTTTTCAATATCTCCTTTCCCATAACTATGAGTCATTAACCTGAAATGTTTTTTAAAAGATAAAGAGCAGAGTTAATGTGGCATAATCTTTCCTTATGCTTGCTGATAAAATTAAACCCAATTCTGAAGGCCATCCTGGGAAGGTAAGTGTGATGTTGAATGTGGCACCTTTCAGGTGGAGTGGCTGCCTGAAAACCCCTGATATGCACTCATTTTCTCAGCCCTTGTACACATAGCTGCCTGGTGAATTGATCTGGTTTCCAGGGGAACAGCTTGACCTAAGGGTCATTCATTAGGGATGCAGCTCAGAGTTCCGTGATGAAAGGCAATGTCAGGCGACATGAGTTATTCATTGATCACACTCCAAAGCCAGCACAGACAGCTACCACTCACATTCCTGGAGGGAAGTTCAAGGAACTTGTAGGTTTGCATGTGGCCCTGTTCAGTGCATTGCTTCCTCTAAACTGGAGAGTTTGGGTCCTGAGGGATCTTCAGGCTCCTTAATTTGAAGAAACAGGGACTCCCTAAAGAGAGATGAAAGTCTCAGGAAAGATATGCAGCACTGACGCGCTCTTCTTTGTAATGTTGGTAGACAGATTAGCAGGAGAAAAGGGAAAGGAGGTATATGGTACACAGAATAGAAACTCTATCTCTTAATTACAAAAAAAAAAAGAAGAATGAAGGAAGAATGGGTGAGTTCTATCTATGCAAGTGAAAAGCACTAAGAATCCTAGGAAAAGTCCAGGCTAAGTAATTACGGCTGGCTACATCTAGTGTGCATTTTCTTGTCTTCTGCCTTGAGAGTCACAGCTATGGGATAGAGGGGATCTTCCAAGTTCCTCTCTGGCTCTGCTGGCATTAGTGAGTCCTGCTTGCTTCTCTGAGCCAGATATGTTAGACCAGATGGTGCTTCTTCCTTTAGTCTCATTAATTTTTTAGAGTTGCACATATCTGAAGCCTGTTATTTGAGAGGGGGAGTGATGATATCCCACTAGATTTTCAGCTTGAGCTATTAAGTGAGAAACAGGAATCAGAATAGCAAGGTTCTAACATAATGTTGCATGACAAAGTACACAATTATTTTTTTGTGTGTGGCTCTTTTGCATTCTATGTTTTGGTGCCCTTGAAATATGGCTATTTATTTGCTACTATGAATAAACTAAAGCTTGTTTATTCCTCTACTTATGGATCATGAGGGTGCTTCTGATTTTGTTTTATTTCTCTTTCACAGATAGTGCCGTTGTTGAACTACACTTTATTGTAGACGTGCATAAAGTTTCTCTAGGACAGATACCGAGGTGGGCTTGCTAGTTCATAGGACATGATCATGTCTATTAAAAATTATCAAAGAACTATAAAGTGAGTGTACCAATTCACAGTCCTGCTGCTAGTGTTGTGGTTTCTGTTTTCCTTTGACACTCCTAACAACACTTGATACTATTGGATTTTTTTCTTTTTTCTTTTTCTTTCCTTCCTCCCTCCTCCCTCCCTCCCTCCTTCCTTCTCTCCCTCCCTCCCTCCCTTTTCCCTCCCTCTCTCTTTCATTTTTGCTAGTGGAATGAGTATGATGTTATATTTGGCTGTTGTTTTGTTTTCATATCCTTGATTTAATGTATATTTTCAGATTGGCTGAACTGTCTTCCTAATCTGTGAATTGCTTAGACCATTTGTGTTTTTCTTACTGGTTTACATGACTTTATTTAAGTTGGCTTTGAGACCTGCAGTTGTATACATTTCAGGTATCTTCTCAGTCTGTGAGTTACCTCTTTTTAAGTGTCTTTGACAAGTGGAAATTTTTAATGTAAATAAATTTATCAATTTTTCCTTTTACATAGACCCAACCTTAGAGAATATTCTATCCATTCTTCTTTTTTTTCCCCCTCAACATCTTCCCAGAGTCTACCCAGGGGAATAGATTGCTAATACTCGTTCATACTTTTTTTAGGCAAAAAAAGGTTAAAATTAATGATTCTAGGTCAAAGTGGGCTCAGAGCTCAGGGGACTGACACTGAGATTCCCCAAGTCCCTGCTGAGACTGACTCCTGTGAAACGCCAGGACAAGAACCAGATGTTTGCTCCAGGAAAACTGATCCTTCCATGATGTTTCAGTGTGTACTTCTCCTTCACAGAGCTACTCTGTTACCCATAAAATGGTGAGGCAGCGTTATACAAATGCTAGTCTTCGCTGGTCTTTGTTCTTCCTTTGCAGGGAATATCTGTTTATAGTTGCTGTGTATTCACTTACTGTCCAATGCTTAGTTGTCCCTTCCCTCTTGTCTTAAGACATAGACACCATAAGATTTCTAGAGTTCTATCCAGGATGAGATACTAACAGAATTTAGAAGAGAAATAAGCAAAAATATTTCTGAAACCATAAAGAGTTTTCTTGTATTGAAATGTTTTATCTCTTGCATTGGAGCTTGTGTCATTTCTGACCATTTTTAGTCAATAGAAGTAAATGGGCTGATTCTTAGTTTTCTAACAGTATGATATAGGCTCCTTTAAAAACTTCAATAATAGGTCTGCAAATGTCAGGAAACACAAAATAAGAGGATGATTTATTTTTCCCAATTTGGAGCACAATTTCCCAGGAATCTGAAGAATAGAAGACAATTGTCTTGACTATCTCTTAGCTTACTAAGCTGGAGGACTTGGAACTTGAAATTTTCCAGCCCTAGCCCCTGAGCAATTTTCTTTTAAAGTAATCAGAACCAGGAAGAGTTTACACTAAAGTGCTCAAGCACCAAGATTGTAAACACAGACACTTATTTCCCCACATATAGGGTTCTAGGTAATTTGCTAGTTTAAGAATGTAGATCTGTGGTTGTTTCAATTATACGTATTTTTCTCTTGGATCTTTGTTAATTTCCCAAAACCAAACCTTTTTTTTTCTTTCAAGTGAAGAAAAAGCCTTATTTTGCCTGATAAAATTTAAAATCTGATTGGGATAGGGCCTCTGTTTCCTTTCAGGACATCTATCTAAAATGGAAGTGCTGAAGCCATCTAGTTGGTGATGGCAAACCTTTTAGAGCTTTCAGTGATAATAAACAGCCTGCTGTGGCACAGGTGCCATAGGTTTGCCACAAGTAACTGGGTAAACCAGCAAAGTTCCTTGGGTTTAGGGTCTACATTTGTTTTAGGGTCTACAGTTAGCCAACACCTAGAAGTCTAGAGGGATCATGAGGCATGCAATTATCGTTTGCTTTCCCCTTTAAGCATTCTATAGACAAAATATCCAGTTCCCTTTGGGTTAAGTGCAAGATAAATACTGATAACAGTGATACTGTTGTAACTCTGTAGGCCATTCTGCGGTTGTCCAAATATTTTCTTTTCATTACAGTCTGTCCCTTTTGATCATTATAACCTCTTTGATAAGACAGGTGGCAAGGCATTATGTAGTATGTGAGTTTTGAGGTTTAACTGGACTGAGATGATAGAGGTCCCAGGGACAAGCATTAATTTGTTAAAGTTTATATGTGATTGACAAACCTTTGTAATAGTAATCTTATTTTGATAGATCCTTGTTTTATGTTTATTTCACCTGAAAGTGTAATTGAATTAGGAATAAAAAAATTGATTTAGGAATAGATTTTAAGATTGCTATTGGAGTGGATAGGGTGTGGCTTATGGTAGAATGCTTGGCCAGCAAACAAGGTCCTGAGTTCAATCCCCAATATCACACATTAAAAAAAATTGCTTTCGAAACTAGAGATATTTATAGCTAAATGGATGCATATTGAGGCCATCGTCTTAAGTGAAATAAATCGGACACATATGTGTAAATACAGAATAGTTTCTCTAGTGTGAGAAATTGAAAGTGTAATTAAGGATACATACAGATGAAATTGCCTAATAACATATTTCTTGGATTGTGTTTCCATTGCGTGTCATATGACTGTATCGAAATTTAAATTAGGGAGAAGCTTGGCTTATGTGGAGTCTGCTAACTAACTGGAGTGTTTTTCCAGATCATTATTTGTTCAGTGATGGTTTTGGGATCTTTCTGAAACAAATCACATCCTCTGGTGTCTTGTTGGTGCTTGAGATGCTTTTTTAAGTTATGTGGAAAAATGTTTAAATGCTTTTCAGTTTTCTTTTGGTTGAGTTCTATTGTATTAGAATATTATTGTAGTTTTTTTTCCCCTTGCATTGTTCTTCTTTGAATGGTTTCAATTTTTTGTATGTGTGTGTTTGATAATAAAATTATTTTAAAAATTGAAAAAAATTGCTTTCAGAAAACCAGGTAGGCTGAACTTCTTCATGCATATTTATGAGCTGGGCAAGTTTCCTGAAAAAGTCTTTTAAAGTGCAAATTCATGTAAGCCTTTTACCAGAAAGCAATCCCAGCCAGCAGTGCAAGACATCAAAGAGGGGATCTGGGAGTGAACTCATCAATGTGAAAATACTGAAGAACTAATTTAAGGGCTGTTTTGTTAAATGTCTGTTAGACATTAACCAGCATATCAGGATGCTATTAAACTCCATCTTCAGTGTTTTCTTTCTTGGGATTATGTAAACATAGCGAATTCAAATGTGCATTTAGTCATAAATACTCCAGAGGGATTTTTCTTTTAAATAAACTTTTTAATTGAAATATAATGTACATACAAAAAGGCACAGCTTGTAAGTGTAAAGCTCAAGGAATTTTCTCAAAGTGAACGCATTCATTTACTACCATTGGGATAAACACCCCTCAATAGCACCCCTCAAACTTCCTTCTTCCCCATCCTGATCACTGCTTCATCCTTCCTCCCCAGTGATACCCATTATCCTGACTCCTATCACCAATGACCAGTTTTAGCCATTCTGACTGTATCTACATGGAATCATATAGTTTATATTCCTCCATGGATATTTCTTTCACTCAGTGTCAGATTTGTGAAGTTTATTTATATTGTTCCATGTAGCGGAAGTCTGTTCATTTTTATAGGGCTTTTAAAACTGTAAAGTGCATAAGACTTTTTGGGTTTGTGTGATGTAAATACCTTCTCCTAGACTGAGAGGGCTTTTGAAGACGGGCTAAGAATTCAGTCTATAGAAAATGATACCATAGGCCAGTGATGGCAAACATTTTAGAGCAGTGATGGTGAGCCTTTTAGAGCTTTCAATGATAGAAACAGCTCGTTTTGGCACGTGTGCCATAGGTTCGCCACCACTGCCAAAAGCCCTTCTCAGTTCTTTTTATTTTTTAAAATTAATTTTATTGGTACATTTTAGGTATATAATTTCGTTTACATTTATCATTGGGTGTTTGTACCTGTACATGATGTATCTTGGTTCTTATTTTTTTCCCCATTACCTGTGCGCCCTTCACCCCCTCCACCCTTCCCTATTTACATAGATTTCATTTCCATTTTTTTTTCCTTTTCTCATAGTTTTTCCTTCCCCTCTTTTCCTTTCCCCTTCCCCTCCCTTCACTCCTTCATCTTTGGACCTTTTTTCCTATTTCAAATTATCAATTATTCATTTTAATCATTTTAACTCTTGTTTACATTATCAGTTTCTCACCCTAGAGAAACTATTCAGTATTGACACGTGTATGTCCTATTTATTTCACTTAAGAGTATGGCCTCGATATGCATCCATTTAGCTATAAATGACTCTAGTTTCTCGTTCTTTATGGCTGAGTAGTACTCCATTTTATAAAAAAACACATTTTCTTTATCCAGTTTCCAGTTGATGGGCACTTGGGCTACTTCCAAGCTTTACTATTACAAACTGTGCCGCTATGAACATGGGTGCACATATATCACTGTGGTATGATTCTTCTAATTCTTTTGGGAAGATACCCAGCAGGGGAATAGCTGGGTCAAATGGGACCTGTAGTCCTAGTTCTTTGAGGTATCTCCATACTGACTTCCACAGTGTTTGCACCAGTCTGCACTCCCACCAACAATGGAGAAGGGTTCCTTTCTCCCCACAACCCTGCCAGCATTTGTTATTTGTTGATTTCTTGAGCAGCCATTCTTTCTGGGGTGAGGTAGAATCTCAGTGTTGTTTCCATCTGCATCTCTCGAATGACGAGTGATGTTGAACATTTTTTCATATATTTGTTTGCTGCTTTTACTTTGAGAAACATCTGTTCATTTCAGATGCCCATTTTTGAATTGGGTCTTTGAATTTGGGGAGTCTGATTTTTTTTCAATTCTTTATATATTCTAGACAGTAGTCCTTTGTCTGAGGTACAGCTCCTACAAATTTCTTCCCGTATTGTAGGTTGTCTGTTAGCTCTGTTGGTGGTTTCTTTTGCAGTGCCGAAGCTTTTTAATAAGATGAGATCCCAGTTGTTGATTCTTTGTGCTAGCTCCCGTGCTACTGAAGTTTTGTTCATAAAGTCTTTTCCTATGCCAATGTCATTGAGAGTTCTACCTAAATTATCTTCCAGCAAGTTTAGTATTTCTGTTTTACTATTTATATCTTTAATCCACTTTGATCTTAGTGTAGTGCATGGTGATAGGTATGGGTCTAGTTTTAATCTTTGGCAGGTTGAAATCCAGTTTTTCCAACACCATTTATTGAGCAGGCCATCTTTCCTCCAATGATGGTGGTTGGGTCCTTTGTCAAAGATGAGGTGGCTGAGTATGTCTGGAGTTGTTTCTGCATCTTCTAATCTATTCCACTGATCCTCAGGTCTGTTTCTTTGCCAGTACCATGCTGATTTTATCACAGTAGCTTTGTAGTATAGTTTCAAGTTGGAGATTGTGATACCCCCAGCCATGTCTCTGTTGCTTAGAATTGCTTTAGCTAGTCTAGGTCTCTTATGGTTCCAAATGAATTTTTGGATTGTTTTCTCTAGTTCTGTGAAGTATATTGTTGGAATTTCAGTTGGCATTGGATTGAATCTATATAGTAGTTTTGGAAGTATGGCCATTTTCATTATATTGGTTCTTCCTACCCAGGAGCAAGGGATGTCTTTCCATTTTCTTGTATCCTCTTCGATCTCTTTTCTCAGAGTGCTGTAGTTTTCAGTGTAGAGGTCTTTTGCTTCCTTTGTTAGATTGATTCCTAGATATTTCATTTTTTTGGATGCTATTGTAAAAGGAATTGTTTCCCTAATTTCTCTCTCAGTGAGTCTGTTATTTGTGTACAAGAAGGCTATTGTTTTTTGAGTGTTGACCTTGTATCCGGCTACTCTACTGAATCTGTCAATTAAGTCTAGAAGTCTTCTGGTGGAGTTTTTTGGGTCTTCTATGTGAAGTATCATATCGTCAGCAAATAATGACAGTTTCACTTCTTCTTTTCCTATCTTTATTCCTTTCATTTCTTTCTCTTTTCTAATTGCTGTGGCTAATGTTTCCAAAACTATATTGAATGGGAGTGGTGATAGTGGGCATCCTTGTCTTGTTCCTGATTTTAGCGTGAAAGTTTTCAGTTTTTGACCATTTAGTATGATGTTGGCTGTTGGTTTTTCATAGATAGCCTTAATCAGGTTAAGATAAAGACCTTCTATTCCAATTTTCTGTAAGGTTTTTTATCATGAATGGGTGCTGGATTTTGTTAAATGCTTTTTCTGCATCTATTGAGATGATCATATGGTTTTTGTCCTTGACTCTGTTAATATGGTGTATTACATTTATTGATTTACGAATGTTGAACCATCCTTTCATCCCTGGGATAAATCCGACTTGGTCAGAGTGTATGATCTTGATGACCCCCTGTATTCTGTTTGCCAGTATCTTGTTGAAGATTTTTGCATCTATCTTCATTAGGGAGATTGGCCTGTAGTTCCCTTTTTGGGTTGGGTCTTTCCCTGGTTTTGGAATCAAAGTAACACTTGCTTCCAGGAATGAATTTGGAAGTATTGGTTCCCTTTCAATTTCCTTGATGAGTTTAAAGAGTAATGGCATTAGTTCTTCTTTAAATGTCTTGTAAAATTCAGCAGTGAAGCCATCCAGACCTGGGCTTTTCTTTGTTGGTAAATATTTTATTACATTTTCAATTTCACTCATTGTAATTGGGGTGTTTAGAATTTCTATATCTTCTTCATTTAACTTTGGTAATTCGTATGTATCTAGGAATCTGTCCATTTCTTCTATATTTTCCATTTTACTGGAGTACAGGTTCTCGAAGTAGGTATTGATGATCCTCTGGATTTCTGTTGTTTCTGTTGTGACTTCACCTTTTTCATTCTTAATTGCATGTATTTGTGCCTTTTCTTTCCTTTTTTTGATAAGGTTGGCTAAAGGTTTATCGATTTTATTCATTCTTTCAAAAAACCAACTCTTTGATTCATTGATTTTTTTTTGTATAGTTCTCTTAGTCTCCGTTGCATTGATTTCTGCCCTGATATTTATAATTTCCTCTCTTGTACGAGCTTTGAATTTGTTATGCTCTTCTTTTTCTAGAAGGTTGAGGTTCTGCATTAGGTTCTTTATCTGAATTTTCTTTGTTTTCCTAATACGGGCATTCACTGCTATGAATTTCCCATGTAGAACTGCTTTCATTGTGTCCCATAGATTCCTGTATGTTGTACTGGCATTTTCATTTACTTATAGAAACTGTTTAATTTCTTCTTTAATTACTTCTGTGACTCATTGGTTGTTCAAGAGGGTGTTATTCAGTTTCCATGTGTTTGTTGGGGTTTTGTGGTTTCTTATGTTAGTGATGTCCAATTTTATTGCACTATGGTCTGATAATATACAGGGGATAACTTGAATTCTTTTACATTTACTTAGATTTGCCCTATGAGCTACCATATGATCTATTTTGGAGAATGACCCGTATGCAGCTGAAAAGAATGTGTATTCTGATTTTGTGGGGTGGAAGACTTTATAAACATCTATTAAGTCCATTTGTTCAATAGCTTGGTTCAGTTCTAGAATTTCACTGTTAATGTTTTTCCTAGATGATCTGTCTATTTGTGATAGAGGGGTGTTGAGGTCCCCCACTACAATTGTGTTAGTGTTTATTTGGTTTTTCATGTCCATTAATATTTGTTTTATATAGTTGGGGGCATTTGTATTTGGTGCATAAATATTTAGGATTGTCATCTCCTCCTCTTAGATTGTTCCCTTCACAAGGATGTAGTGACCATCTTTGTCTGTCTTAATTAGTTTTGGTTTGAAATCTACTTTGTCTGCAAATAAGATTGCTATCCCTGCTTTTTTCTGGGATCCTGTCACGTGGAGCACTGTTTTCCATCCTTTTACTTTCAGTCTATGAATTTCCTTTTGAGTTAGGTGTGTTTCTTGTATACAGCATATTGCTGGGTTTTGCTTCTTAATCCATTCTGCCAGTCTATTTCTTTTGATTGGCGAATTGAGGCCATTAACATTGATAGTTATAGTTGAGAGATATTGACTCATTCTTGCCATGATGTTTTATTGTTGTTGGCTCTTTTCTTATTTTTTCCCCTTTCCCTTTAGTGCCTTACCTTGCATGGTGTCTTCTCTCTGTTGGCCCTCATGGAGTTGTGACCTTCATTGTCTTTTTCTAGGCTATTCCTTAAAATTGTTTGGAGTGCTGGTTTGGTGTTCATGAAATCTCTGAGGTGTTCTTTGTCATGAAAGTATCTAATTTCCCCATCGATTTTGAAAGATAATTTTGCCAGATACAACAGTCTAGGTTGGAAGTTCTTTTCTTTAAGGGCTTGAAATACTTCACTCCAGGCCCTCCTTGATTTGAGGGTTTGTGTTGAGAAATCTGCCATGATTCTGATGGGCTTTCCTTTGTAGGTGATTTGTTTCTTTTCTCTAACTGCCTGTAGAATTTTGTTCTTCTGTTGGGTTTCTGGGATCTTGACTATTATATGTCTAGGTGTAGATTTTTTTTGATCATGGCTAGTTGGAGTTCTATATGGCTCACTTATCTGTATGTCCAGTTCTCTACTTCTGTCTGGGAAGTTTTCCACTCTTACTTCTGTGAACAGTTTTTTATGTCAATTGTGCTTTCTCCTGTTTTTTCATGGACTCCTATCAGTCTTATGTTATTCTTCTTTGCATCATCTAGCAATTGTTGGATTGATTTCTCATGGTCCCTTACTATTTTTAAGAAATCTCTATTTTCATGGTCTCTAACTGTGATTCTGTCTTCTATATCTGATATTCTATCTTCAGATTCCTTTAATCTGCTGTGGATACTTTCAATGGAGTTTTTAATCTCCTGAATATCTGTTTGAATCTGTTTCATGGATTCCATTTCTTTCTTATGGTGGGCGATCATGGTTTCCATTTCTTTCTTATACTGGGTATTCATGGCTTCCAGCATGTTTCTGAGCTCATCTATTTTTTTTTTTTATCTGTTTCTGTTCTAGATCCTCTAATCATATCTTTTACTCTGCCCACCATCTCTGTAGATATCTGGGAGGTTATTTCTGCTTTGAATTTTTCTAGAGCCTCATTCATCTGTTTTGTTACTTCCTGTGCTGTCAGTTCAGGGTATCCAGGTGGTTGGTTATGGGACTTTTCCATCTCATTTCCCCCAGGATTTACCCTGGGTGGGGTGGAAGTCTGAGTTTGTGCCTTGCTTAAATGTCTTCTCATATTTGTTTTTGGTACTGTCCTTGGTTTAACTCCTGGGTTGATACTTCGAAATTGCTTATTGTAGGTATCTTTGTTGCTTGTAATTAGAACCCTTATGGAATGATTGCTTCTCAGAGGTGTCTTACAGATATAGCTGGTCTTTAAGTTTTGAGTCTCTAATGACTCTAAGACTATCTCATTTTCCTTATACTAGGAAGGTTCATTGACTAGGTCAATACCAACACCTTGGCCCAAGTGATACAACCAGCAACACCATTGCAGCAAGTACATCTTCGAAAATGACATTTTGTGGTAGTTATTAATCTATCACCTTTAGCTGTGTGAGTTAAATCAAGATCGAGGACCAGCCCAACATATTGTGAATAAACTCTTCAAATATAACAACTTTACCCTTTGGGATGGGGAGTTAGAAGGGGTTGAGGAGAGAGGGACAGATGGGAAGAAGGATAGGGGAAGGTTAGCAGTTTGGCCAGAGGACTCAGGTGAGAAGGAAAAAAAGAGAATAATAGGAAAATAAAGAAGAACTCTGAATGAGGATGAAAACAGGGACAAAAAGGGAAGATGAACAATGTGGGAGAGCAAGAGAGTGCGTGTAAGAGAGAGAGAAAGGAAAGAGAAAAGAAAGAAGAAAAGAAAAAATATTTGCAAAGAGTAGGAAAAGAATTAAAGATAAGAGGAGCAAAAGAAAAGAGAAGAGGAAAAAAACCAAACTAATAATACTAACTTGGGGAATTAAAAAAAACAGTGAAGATGAAGGGCCTCTTTCAGGTTATGTCTCTGTTGTCACAATAGACAACGTGGGTAGCAGTGTGCAGATATAAGTCAATGAATCTCAGCAAGGTAGTCGCAGACCCGTGAGATTCAGGCAGATTTCTGGCTGCCAGTCCCAAGTTGAGCTCCCTGTCCTCCTGTAGGGTTGAACTCTGCAGAGTTGTATTGCAGGTTCCAGCTGCCCTTCCCCTGAAGATAGACCCGGTCCTGATGGGAGGTGAAGATGACTCCAACTTACCCAGTACAGTGATCTGGTGGTCCGGTGTCCTCTGCGTCTTTGTAGTGTGGAACCAGGTGGCTGTACAGAGAAGAGGCCAGAGGAGCGGGGGGGGGGGGGGGCTGTCCAGTGGATTGCTGCTGGGGCGTGGGCTGATTCTGCGTGTTCCGCGTGACTCACAACCTCAGTAGGGCGTCCGCAGACCTGCCTGTCTGCAGCGGGTTGATTCGGCGTGTTCCGCCTGACTCGCGACCTCGGTAAGCCCTTCGCAGTTCTTAAGAAAGCCAAGATACCTGAAGATAGAACAAAGGAATAGGGACCTGGATCTTGACCTCTTTAAATCTAGCACAACTTTCTTGAAGTAAGATTCCAAGAGCAGTTGGGTATGCCTCATGCACGTGATATGATCAGTTATTGTTCATTTGATTATTTTCTTGCAAGTTAAAAGAGCTAGTAATATGATATTAGCAAGATATATTTTATCACCCATAATGTTGCAGTGCTTTGGAGTAAAAAATATCTGAATACTCACTATAGGTATGCACGGTGCAGGATGCTGGATATACCAGAACTCCTACACTGAGTATCGGGATAATTTAGAGTGCTTTTCTATCTATTATCCTCTGATCACACAAGAGTAGGGAGACCATTAGATTGGTAATGTGGTTCAATTAAAATAATGTGTCCTTCTGCTTCTCAAATATTTGATTTTCACTGAGTCACTGCTCTAGTTTTATAAGATTTTCTTTTCAAAAATATGTCTTTGTCTCAACCTAACAGCTCCCCTAATTAATACCTATGAAATTATGTTTTCTCAAGAATGACAGTTTTAAATGAGACGTGCAGAAATGACTTGCTACATTTTTAAGGAAGCTGCATGGAGAAAAGACCATAGAATAAATAGCCCCTTGGTGTGTGGCAACACTTCTTAAATAGTAGTCAGTTGAAATCATTCAGCATTTATTGACAGCATCTGGCAAGGTATTATGTGCTCTAAGATAATGAAGGAGCCATTTAGATGTATAAAACACAAAGAACTTGTAGCACATTGGTGGTGGTGATAATGTCTATGTGTGGAGAGAAAAGGAGGTGTTCAACAGAGTGAATATAAAGTCCCATACTGAGAGATAGGAAGCGAAGTGGCAGAAAGGGTCATGTTCAATTAAGAGCAGTGACAAGGAAAGGATTGTATTTATTAGGATAAGGTTGCTACCATTCCAAAACCATCCCCAAAATGCCTAGGCTGTAACACAAAGTTTATCTCTCAAGCACGAATATTAAAAACAGTTTTTTTTTGATTAGTTATTAACTCTTCTCCAAATGATGTATAATATATCCAAATCTGTCTGTCTTGTAAGTCCATCATTCTCAACACTTGGCTTCTAAGATTCTGTCCACATCAAGGCAGTAAAAAAAGAACGAACATGGACTATGGCAAGCTTTTATAACACATTGTGAAAAAGGAGTTCCGTTGCCCAGAACTCACATGGCCACAGCTAACTGCAGGAGAGGTTGGGAAATGTAGTCCAGCTCTGTGTCTGAGAAGATGAAATGGGATTATTGACTACTGGGAAGACTTTGCCACAAGATTTGCTATGTGGAAGTGTTTTGCCTCTCCTAAAATTTATGTTGAAGGTTAAGCTCTTCCAAAATCCAGGTGTCGGGCCGGGGGTTTAGCTTGGTGGTTCCAGCACCTGCTTTGCAAGTGCAAGGTCCCGAGTTCAATCTCTGGTACCAAAAACCCCCCCCCAAAAAACCAAAATCCAGGTGTCACCAGAGTTATAGCATGAAGAGGTGGGACCTTTAAAAGGTGATTAAGGCATGAGAGTACCTTCTCAGTTAATGGAATTGATACCCTTGTAAAAGAGGCTTCATGCAGCATTTGGCTTTCTTGGCTTTCCATCTTCTGCCCTGTGAAGACAAAGCAAGAAAGCTCTCAGCAGAACAAATGCTGGTGTCTTGATATTTTACTTCCCAGTCTCCAGGATTATAAGAAACAAGTTTCTGTTCTCTATAATTACCAGTCTCAAGTATTCTGTTAAAGCATCACAAAATGGACCAAGGCCAGCTTTATGATGGTGGACCATTTAAGACAGGCTTTGACAGAGACTGGAAAAGAAGACTTACTCTTCAGAGGTAAAGTGAACAGCATGAATAACCAAGTGCGCACAACAAGAACAAGATGCAAGAGCATACTTAGAAATAGGGAAGATTTCAGTTTGTGAAGAACCCGGAACACAGAGGGAGTGCAGGAGAAAGTGTTGAAAAGAAGATTGAGACTTTTCCACCTTGACGTCACATTGCCAAGGTTTCAAAGTCCAGACTGCGAACCTTACGTCCGGCAAGTTCCTTGGCTTCTGGGTCTCACTTGCAGAATAAGTGTAGTGTAGCCTGGACTAATTTCTTCTTTTTCCTTAATATTTTGTCCTTTCCTGAGAAGTGAGCTCTTATGTTTGTCTCTGGTGACTGGTGGCAGCTGTCAGGGAGAGGGGCTCTGACCTTCAGCATGCACAGCTTTGTCCAGAGCTTTTGTATTAGAGGATTTTAGAGGCCTCAGGGACTTAGAGCCAAAAACCATTCTAAGGCATGGTATCTGCTGAATGCTGTATTTGGAATGAATCCCAAGTTCAGGAGAGGGAGGAGGAAGGGGAATTCCTTTCTAACCCTAGGACATAATCAGCTCATGCTCAGGATCCTGGAATTTAATTACCCATATTGTTATCTTAGCTTGCATAGCTGCAACTGTGGCTCATAGTTATAAAAGTATCTGGTCCTTCAAAATCTAGCTACATCCTTCAGCCTGATGACCTTCTGACAGTGATTAATTGGGAAGGGTGGGAACTAGGGAAATCCTTTCCCCTCCCTTCAGGCCTGCCAACTTGGCTCTGAACCCACAAGAGTATTTTGGTCAGAGACTATATGTCCACACACCCTCTGCCCTCCTGTTCACCCTCACCTCTGTCCCCATGTTGCACATTCTATTTGGTAATCATGTGCATTCACATTTATAAATTAATTCTGACCCAGGTTTTCTGTGTGACACCCCTAGAAGCCTTCTATGTGATTTGTTCCTCCTTGCTTGAGCTTATGACCATAATATTAATGGCTCTAAAAATTTACCTTTGCTTTTCAGTTTGGAGAGGGTTTGTCTTGTTTCTACCAAAATATGAGGATGATGGTCTATCTTTATCAAACCATTGAAAAGAGGAAAGATGGAACCTTTGAAGTCACAACTGCCATCCAAAAGTTGCTTCTTTTCAAAACAAACTTGAAAAACTATTAGCACATGATTTTTCAGTCTTGAGCATATTTCTATGTGGGGGTTATAGTATAAGGAAGTGTTTGTGAAAAGACAAAGGTTTCTAGGTACTTTTTTCCTCTAGCCAGTCACAAACCAAACCTAAAGAAATAATTACTATAGCATGTCCTTTATCCTGTATTTTTTTTCCCTTTTTTGGTACTAAGACACTCACTGATTCCTTTCCCTGACTACCTTTTTTGCACTAAGGCTTCAAAGGAGGAAACTTTGGAGCTGGTAGACATTTGGTGTTTTTTCTCTTTCTGTTTTTTACACATGGGGAAGATAAGTTTTCAGGTCAGTGTCTGTGATATCAGCTTATTCTGCAGCATGCCCTGAGATTGATGTGCATCATGAAGCACTAAGACATTTGGGGAGACAGCAGGGTCAACGGAACATCAGCAGAAATTAAGCAGACCTGGGTCCAAATTGTAGTATTACTTAGTATCGCTAAAGAATTTTAAACAAAATACTTGACTGTTCCGAGCTTCTGAGCCTGGATTTTGACATCATTGGTTGGTTTTGGCTGTGAATTTTATCTAAATGAAACAAGACAACATATATGTCTTCATTCTTGACCTCTGTGTCAGTCAGCTTTCCATTTCTGTAACAAAATACCTGAGAAAATAGATGTAATATAAAAGGGGAAAAGGTTTATTTTGGCTCATGGTTTTTGGGGTTTCAGTCCATGGTCATTTGACTCCATTATTTCTGAGCCTGTGGTGAGGTAGTACATCATGGGGGGGCAGTACATGGTATATTGCTCACCTCATGGTAGCCTAGAACAGGGACAGAGAAGAGGGAGTGGGAGGAGATCTCATAATCCAATCCTCTTCCAAAGGCCCCAGCTCTAATCACTACTGCATTGGTAAAGCCTTCAACACAGGAGTTTTGGGTGCCATTTCAGACTCAAACATAACAAGTTCTTTTAATCATTGTTTGTGAGATTTGCTCAAGTTGCCTGAACTAATAGAATTTATGGGACTATATTATTACCACAGATTATTTGCCCATACTACTTTGAGTGTTTATTTGGATTGTGTCAGTTATCCTAAATTGTGATTCTGTCATCGTTCTGGTCAAACCTCATGTTCATACTCTGTTGAGTACATCACACCCTGGGCTCCTCAGGATGCAACTCTGAGAAAAACAGGAAATTTATTCCTTTTTACCTATAAAATCAAAGTTGCCTTCAAGATAAACACTTCAAGATCAGTCAGCTTTCTATTTGTCTTAGTTACTTTTCTCATTACTAGGACAAATACCCAACACTCACAATTTAAAGGAAGAGTGATTTGTTTTGGCTCAGGTTTCGGAAGTTTCAGTTCACGTTTGGCAGGCTCATACATACAAGCTGCATGGTGGAAGGCCCTGGGCAGAAGAAAGCTGCTCACACCGTGGTGGTCAGGAAACAGAGAAAAAAAAAAAGGAGCTGGGAGGAGACAAACTCTTCCAAGTCATGCCCCCAGTGACCCACCCCCTATCAGGGAGGGCCTGCCTCCTAACAGCTAGTCACCGCCCAAAGCCTGTGCCTCTAAGTGGATGCAGTCTTGGGGAACAGCTAAATATAAAGCACAACACTATTATCTCAAAATACCTGAGATAATACCTGAGATAATACACTTAAAAAGTGGAAAGTTTTATTTTGGCTTTGGAGGTTTCAGCCCATGGTCAGTTGGCCCTGTTGCTTTTGGGCCTGTGGTGAGACAGCACCTCATGGTGGAAACGTGGCAGAGAAAGGTGCTCACCTCATGGTGCCTGGGAAATGAAAAAGAGAAAAGGAGAAAGAGACTGGCATTCTATGGTTCCCTTTGGAGGCATGCCCCCAATTACCTGAAACCTCCCACAAGGCTCTTAGAGATATTCACTACCTTCTAATAGTGCCAAGCTGAGGATCCAGCCTTTAACACATGGACCTTTGGGGGGGTATTTCAGCTCTAAATTACAGCAAACACCTACAAGAGAATGAGAAAAGATGGTCAGGCATTGAAAGAAGTTGGACTGTGCTGCAGTCACATAGGCCTCAGTCACCAAATGGGAGCTCTGGAGCCAAAGTGGCCCTACAGATTGTGTCAAATTTGGATGGAGGTGAGACTTTTGAAATCCCTCATCAGTCAGTCACTGGATGTGGATTGACCTAGGAATGGGAGCATGACTGTTAGCTATCAGCCATTGACATTCCTAGATGCTGATAGAATGAATGTTCCAGCTCTATATCTAAAGTGTGTGTGTGTGTGTGTGTGTGATGTTAGAGGTGAACTTAAGCGGTGCACCTCAGTGTCTACTACATGTCTGTAGTACTTTCTAAGAGTTGAATTGTTGCATCATAGGATATGGATATATCCATTTTTAGTAGATACTGCCGTGATAGTCCAAATGTTTTTACAAACACAATCTTAATTTAGGTTCTGATGTCCTCACTAAAAAGAATTTACAGGAGAGAAACAAATGGATGAATATTTCTTATATTAGCATTTTCCATACCATTGAGAATCATTGGAACAGACTGTTTATCATTCTCTAGATTACATTTTGATACCCTGAAAACTGACAACACTGTTCAAGTTGTCCTGAAATCTATTTAGAGAATTAATGGATCTTGAAGACTACCTGCTGTGCTGAGAGAAGAAAGAAAATAAGATATATTAATTGACTGTTGCCTTCAATTTCATTTTTCAGAGTGGCCAAATCAATGAAGGTCCCTGTCTACGAGACCCCAGTTGGATGGAGATTCTTCTCAAACCTGATGGACTCAGGACGGTGCTCTCTGTGTGGAGAAGAGAGCTTTGGCACTGGTAGGCTCTGTGATGTTACTGGGGAGGGTAGTGGCAGCAAAGGCTAGAGGAAGAGTTAATTGGAGGCAAAAAGTCAAAGATACTTGCTAGAATGTGTGCTGGTACACTCTTCTCTTTAGGCTATTTTGTTTCTTTTTTCTTAAAATTTTTCTGTTTTGAAAAAAGTTCTATTATGAAAATTCAAAAAGCTGCAGAAGGATGGGGAGAATATCATATTGAATCTCCATGTGTCTGTCACCTAACTTTAGTCATCATCAATGGATGTTCAATCTTGCTGGTTATTTCTACCCTTAACCACAAAAGGAGACCTCCTCCCTCATTATTGTGAAGCAACCCTCTTAGCTTATGTTATCCATGAGTGGTTCAGCATGAATCTGTAAATGTCAGGGATCTTTGGAAAAAGCATGTAAGAACCATGCCATTATCATACTTAAAAATGTTAGAAACAGTTTCTTTTTCTAATACTTTAAAGATGTTGTTCCATTGTCTTCTGAATTGCATAGTTTCCTAGAAGTCTGATATAGTTTTATCTTTGTATAAAGTACACCTTCCCAACTCCTTGCCTCTGGCTGCCTTCAGTATTTTCTTCTTATCTTTGATTTTCAACAGTTTACTTATAATGTATTTATGGGTATATGGTTGTATGTTTAACCATCCTTGTGGCCCTCTTAGGTTCTTGGGGCTGTCATTTGTTGATATTTACTAATTTTAGAAAATGCTCAGTCACTGTATTTTCAAATACTTCTCCACTCCTATTCTGTCTTTTTTCTTCTGAGGTTCCCATTACAAAATATGTTGGATAATTTGTGTCCATACATGCCTCAGAATTCTTACATGCACTCATCTGATTTGTTTTTTTTTCATTTTATGTTTCAGTTTATATAATCTACATTGGCATAGAATTGATTTCACTGATTCTTCCCTTAGCTGTGCCCAATCTGCTTATGAGTCTATGAAAGGAACTCTTTATCTCTATATTTTGTGCTTTATTTTTAGCATTTCTCTTTACATTTTTATAGTTTAATTTCTCTTATAAAAATACACATCCATGTATGTATGTTACTTCTCTTTTCCATGAGATCATTTAATATATTCAATATGATTATTTTAAGCTCCCAGTCTGATAATTCCAATATATAATTCATATTTAACTATAGTTCTGTTGATTGCTTTATCTCTTGACAATGACTGGCTTTTGCTTGCCTTTTTCAGCTCTCAGTTTTTTACTGAATGTTGACTAGTATGTGGATAAAAGAAGTAGATATGCAGATAAATAGTATTTTTGGCCAGAAGTGGGCAAATCTCTTCTCATGGGCCATTAATGTGGAGGGTTAAGCTAAGCTAGTCAGCACCTAAGCTGGATTTGGCTTTTATTGTTTCTGTTATAAACTGTAGTGTCTCACAGGCTTAAAATTTCTTCAACAGTGGAATAGTTTTACTATGTCCTACCCTGGGGATGGCTTGTTATTTGTTCCTCCTTCTTCCTCAACTCTCAATAGTAACTGCATGCCTGTGACTTAAAACATGACTTCTGCTTACTATTGGTATAGGATTCTGAGTCCAAGAAGGCTCCCTATTTTCTCCCTAGAAGCTATTTAAAGCTTGTACCCAGGGCTTACAGCTTTGGTTTCAGGTGAGAGAAAGGTTTGGGGGAAGGGGATAGGCTTGATGTTGCTCTTCTGAAAAGCAGCTGATCATTTCCACCAAGTCTTCCTCCCAGTTCATTCTCCCTGGCCTGCCTTAACAGTTTGTTCCCATTAGAAACCAATTACTGTGCAATTTGATAATGGATTTTAACCTCTTTTATATGCATTTCTCAACTCTGTATTTTCCCCTTAAAGATTATTCATTGAAGAATCCGGGTTATATATCCTATAGAGCTTTGAACAGCTTTGATTTCTGACATTGCTGTGCTCATTTTCCTTTCTATTTTGTTTATTGCTTACCTAAGGAGAAACTATTAATATGTTTGTTTTAAGTTTGCAACCTTCTTAGCACATTCTGCTATTGATTACATTTTTTTATTTTCTAAAACCATTACTTTCTCTTTTTTAGGTATACAGTTATATAACGTATTACTAAAATATTTTTGTATTTTTCTAATATTGATGCCCTTTATTTCATTTCATATTCTTATTGCACAGCTATCATCTTCAAAATAATGTTAAATAATAATCGTGATATTTCATAATTTTAATGGAAATGGATTTAGTATTTTACCATTTATTTTGGTCATTGATTTTCAACATTGATAAAATCTGTATTATGTTTATGTAGATTATTTGTCAATTCTCATTTTCTTTTTTTGGTACTGGGGATCAAACTCAGGTCCTTCCACTTGTGAGGCAGGCGGCAGAACCACTGAGCCACTGAGCTAAATCCCTGGCCCCTGTCAATTCTCATTTTACTTATAGACTTATTAGAAATAGCTATCAGATTTATCAGGTACCTTATTAGAATTTAGTGATATATTGATATATTTCTTATTATGTAAATGCAGTGAAATATGATTGATTTCCTGCTATCAAACCATACTTGAATTCCTGAGAGTAAGTACTATTTGATCATACTTAAACAGATTGCAGTAAAACCACTTTAAATGTTCATGTTTCAGGCCATGTTTGAATTCTGGGAGGAATTTCTTCTGCAGATATTTTCTTCTCTTACCATTAATAATCCAGGAGGGATTGCATATATCTTTGTTTCCTTGAACCAATAGACTATACCAAGCTCTCTCTAGTACTACTTTCTGAACTCAATATGTGTACATGGCATTCCCTCTTGGGACAGCCAAAGCTGTTAAACCCTTTCCCTGCTGAGGCCTAACAAAGAGAATAATTTCCTTCTTGTCTGTTGTTCTGTGTACTTACACTAGGGATCATGACTCAAAAAAAATATCAGAAATTACATATTGCAGACAATAATTCTACTCACTGGTTAGTACAATAACACAAATCTAGCAACCGGAATTGAAACTGGTAAGTCCAGGATATCCTTTCCTCTCTGTCTTCCATAAGCATTTGAGGGCTTACAATATACCAGATATACTTATAGTCTCTATAATGGGATAAAATATTAGCTGTGTTTAACCATGTGACACTCTTAATAATAAGTAGTTGTTTACTTAAGTTTAATAAGAGTCTAAGTCATTCTATTAGATGTTATATAGAATATAAAGTACTTAAGACCATACAATTTAGAGTAAGAATAAAGATGTACAGGTGAATGTTCTACAAGCAGAAGCTTTATAGTGCCACAGTACAGGAGTAGAAATATGATGTGGGAGATGAGAAAAGGAGAAAATGCTTTTGGATTGGAAGTTTGAAGCAGACTTTGTGGAAGAGATGGAAGTTAAGCCAGTGAATGGGGAGGATTTGTCACACAGAGATGAAAGAGAAAGTCCCTGCCAGATGGAGTGACGTCAAGAAAGGAATGGAGGTGGGAGAGCAGGGACATGTGTTGTAAATAGCCAAATGTTTGGTTCTTTTAGAGGAATGTTCTTCCAAATGTGAATTGAGACTCATTTGAGGTCATGCCATTAATATGATATCCTTAGTGCTTTAAGAAATAAAATAGAAACTATCAGAAGGGGCATTGTATTTAGTAAAGATTGCTTTGGAAATGTTATGTGTATATAAAAATATACACATATATGTGTATGTGTATAGGAGGTCTCTTGGATAACTGTATTTATTTTAGGCCATGGTGAAAAAATCTGAAAAGGACTGGTCTACAGCAAGAGTTAGCAAATTTTTTCCATTAAGGACCGGATAGTAAATATTTCAGGTTTTATGGACCACAGGGCCAAATACAATGTCTATTTCAATTACTCAACCCTACCACTGTAGCACAAGGGCAGTAATAGATGGTGCATAAATAAATGAGCATGACTGTGTTCCAAAAAATGTTAATCAGAAAAATAGTCATGAGTCCAGATTTGGCCCAAGGACTGTCATTTGCTATCCTCTGGTGTGTTGGGTAGGGAACTCGAGGGACTAGCAAGAAGCAGTACTGGAAATACGGTGAGGAGGAGCCAATTTTTGAAGCCTTCTGTCTGTATGGCATCCACATTGGGACTTAACTAGAAATAGTGAGCCATGTTCAGGGGGAGGTCAGCTTGCAGACACTTCTCAGCAAGTTTGCATTCACACAGATGTGCTGATTATAACATATGGGCTGGACTTGTAGGGGTTTTTAAAAGTATTTTTATAGTTGTGTATCATTTTCCTTTCAAGGAGCACAAGAGATTCAACATTAGGGCATCCTCTCCCATTTGGAAGTTAAAGTGATTTTAGTCTAGTTTGATAGATGGCACCTCCAAGCCCAAGAAATAATTAAATGAGTCTCCCAGGCCCCCAGAGTCTGGAGAAGATCTCCGAGTGCATTAAATTACAGCACAGCTTAAAGAGTGAAAGGGTCTCCTTCTCTACAGTGTTTGCTGCTTTCCATTGTGCTGATCAGTCTTTCTGAAGAAAGCAATGGAAGCAATAACTCTTTCCATCTCTGAAGCACTCGGCAGAAGAGCCTGCAGGAACTGGACCACTCAGTCTTGATGGAAAAATGGCTTCATTTTGCTCTTGTACTGGGCTTCCTTAACGCCAGTTCCCAGAATGGTTCTGACCTGACTGTGTGAATTGCAGGGAAAGTTGTTAAAAATACAGATTTTTCTATCCAACTTTGAATTCCTGGCAGGGCAGAGCCTGAGAATCTGCATTTTAAATAAGTATCCTCAAATAATCCTGATATACAGCTAGGAGGTGGAAATGTCATTTAATTGAAAACCTGTGTTTTGGCTCTTCACCAGGATTGTGAAGAGTGTGCTTGAGATGCCACCTGAGGTTTGGCCTGGGCAGTACAGGGACCCAGAAGTGGGAGTCTGAGCATCCACTTTCAAGACCCTTGCCTGCTATTCATGGACCAGCTAGGGGGGCCTCTCTGAGCCTTGTTTCCGACCCATAAAACTCAGCTGATCCTTGAAGCTCTCTCTCTTAAGATATAATTTTCAGAATCAAATGAGCTAATTACACGAGAAGAAATGGAGAGATGGAAATGTTCTCACCCTAAGACTGCAGAGAAGCTACTAAGGCATCCAAGCTTTGCCAAGTAGAAGCTTTTTCCCAGCATCCCTGGGGCATGGAGCTAGGTACCAACCAGGAATGCATAGTTCAATGCCAAAGAAGCTTGGAAATGTAGTATGGATCTGCCTCAGGCTTAAGACTTTCAAACCTTTGCCCACGACTAAATCCAGGCAGAGCAACATATATCCCAAGTAGAAATTTCTCCTGCTGGCAACTTGAGCTCCTAGAATGAGCCAGCATAACAAGTAAGTGGTAGGTTCAGTGCTGAGGCTTTTGTCCGATGAAAAGTTCCAGGTCCTGGACAGTACGAAACTTGTGTTCATTTCTCTGTCAAAGAATCAAAGTTATTTACAAACCCAGATCATCCTTTGTGCTAGGTCCAGGTGTTCACTCCCCTCCTGGGAATGGCTGTGGAAAACTACTTTACTGGGCAAAAGGAGAGCGTTTTGTAAATCCTCAGATTTAAATAGAAGACTGTTTACCCAAATGGCAGTCTGGCTCCTACTCTAAAGTTCCTTTAAAGGAATCTAGGCCTGTTCCCATATACAAAGAAGATATACTAAAATGCTGAAATTAAGAATCAAAAAATCAAAAATTGAAAAAATTTTTTGCATTTGCTGAAAATGTTCCATTGGTTTCTGTCATTCACAACAGTTTCCTAAGAAGCCATACCCTTTTGGGAGTATGTGCATTGTCATAGCCAGAGCTTGTCCCTTACAGCTTGTCCCTGATGAATTGTTGTTTTTGTGAATGACTGAATGATCTCTAAGCTCGACCATCATCTTTAGTAGTTCTGTTATCTTTATTACTTTTTTTTTAAACTAATGTCAGTAACCCTACAAATCTGCCAAAGAAAATCAGGCAATACAACAGTGGCTTCCAAGAAAATAATGCATGTTGAGTTTTCCACAATCCACAATCATAGCTGTTTTTAATTTGTTTAAATGAACATCTAGTATATCCCAAGGCATTCTGAAGAGGTAGGCATTTGAATATCCTAAGATTTGGGAGGATTGATAAAAGCAAAATCACACAAACGTAGACCAGTACTAGGGGATGGGATGGATTGAACTATGGTAAAATCAATATTATATAAAGTATAAAAAGAAAGTTTTGATGTTTTCATTCACCCTGTAATTATCAGCACAAATTAATACATAACATATTCCCTCCTGATCTAGAAGGGAAAATCTTCCCTCCTGAAGCCAGTGATAATGAGGACATTTTAAACTATTTGTAATTTGTGGTTTTAACTTACTCATTTCCCATGTCTGTGACTGCTGACATTAACTTGGAAGTAGGTATATTTGACAGTGGGCTATGTTCCAACTTTAGCAATTTTGGAGTATATATTAAATTTTTACTGTCTTTAACATAGTCTCTCTGTGCTCCACTGTCTTATGGTTTATATTATTGACTTATTCTCAAGTTACTTTGTGAAAAAACATTTTATTTTCTCCAATAGTTGTACAGCTTTTAACACTTCTGTGACCATGTCTCTTCATTTATATTTCATATGTGAACTTGATACATCCTAAACTCAAGATTGAGCCTACCATAGTGCTGCGGCACACATACTGACTACCTTTAGGTGTCATTTATTTTTACAACTATTTCATTTACTATTTTTCGTTTTCAAAGTCAAATAAAGGAAAGCTTCAGACTGTTCTCTAGGTATTCATTAACTCTAAAGTTGGCTGTTTTCCTTTCTGACCAGTTTGTGGAGAGAGAAGAAGACCCAAATATCTGTGAATTTCTTTGTGGCCAGCGTGTGTGACTTTGGCTGGATTTCAGAGGTGGGGTGAGGAGGGGTGCCGTGATGACAGCGTTATCGGCACTGAGAGAACAGTTTCTCTGCTGGGCTGTTAGGAGCAGGCGGTGTGCACATGTGCAGTTTGATTAGGTTGGGCAGAGTACAGAGGTGCTGTGACCCATACCCACAAGAGCCCCTTTGTAAAATATGAAAACTAAACCTCCCTTCTGGATTCTCTGCAAACTCTCACCTCCAGTGCTGGGAAACTGAGAATCCTTTTCTTAGATTCTTCATGGTTCCAGTTCCATTGACCATTCAGTTGATCCTCCGAATTGAGGAAAAGTGGCAAGAGGGAGTGCTGTATGAGCAGAAACAGAGGAATGAGTCTTCTGAGGCTGTATCCACACTTACCAGTGACTTCCGGGACTGGGAGCCTGGGAGATCAGGGCCCAATGGGGGCCTTCTTCACAGACTGAAGACCTCCAAACAGATGAAGCATTTCTTTGCACTGTCTAACGTGGGTCTTTCTAAAAAGGAGGCCTGTCCTTTGGGATTTAAATGCAGTCCTTAAAAATGTGCTTTGAGGTTTGCTAACTTGTCTTCTGGGAGATGACTGGTCACTGAGTGGTTCTATTGAGAACATAGTGCAATGATCATTGAGTGATCGATCTTCAACCTGAAGCCCATTGGAGAGATTTCATTTCCACATATGACCTGTCAGGGAGCAATTTTTACAGGGTTCTGTTGTTCTGTCAGCCTCAGTTACAAAGGAATGGAGTGGATGCATGAATTCAGAGGTCCCACTTCCTCTGCGGGTGTGCGTCTGCTGTGAAGAGTGCCAACAGGCTGGCCGTGCAGTTGTGAAGTGTCCCCTCCTCTGGCATGGATGGAGGATTGCCTAGGGCATGCGTTAATAAAACAGTGCAGATGTGTATTATTTATTAGCACCTCTGAAGGGATAACACTTCCTATGCTTTATTTCACCAAGTCCTATCTAAAATTAAGTGAGGTAGAGACCAGAATGACCCCTATCTTGTAGATGAAGACGTTGAGCCGTAGGGAGGAAGTTTAAGCCACTGGTCGGGGTCACATTGGCCAAGCTACAATTCAGTCTTAATCTCTCTGACTTCTTTTGAGTGGTGGTGGAATGAATACCATGAGCCTTGGGAGGATGGTGTCCTAAAATAGCACAGCACTGGAGGCTCCAGATTTGACATCTCCTCCGAGTAGTTGAACTTCCTTGGACAAACAGCTTCACTTCAGTGCACCTCAGTTTCCTCATTTGTTCAACAGGATGACCTGCAATGATACTTTTTCCATTGTAAAAATGATATTAGCTTGGTTCTTGGCAGCCTCACAGTCAGTGTTGAGTGAATCTGATTAACTACGTCAGACTTCATATTAGGGGTTCGTTCACTCATTCATTTATTAATTTGATAAAGGTTTTCTGCGCACCTTTTATGAGCCTGGCCCAGAAGAGAGTATGGAGTAATTTCAGACTCAGAGCCTTTCCTCATAGAGCTAGCAGAATGATACTGCTTCCAGCAGATTAGCTGTAAGTGTGTTTGTGTCAAATGCTATTATTGTTTTACTTATTGCAAATGCATTGCCACAAAGCATTATTCATCAGGAGCCATGTGGCCCACGGCAAAAGATAAGCAACATGGGTCAGGTGCTGTTGCCCGGCCTTTCTGAGCTCACAGCTGGCTCTAACCCCCTGACTTGTAGGAGAACTTTGTTCTTTCATTGATGAGCATTTGCTACATTTGAGAGCATTTATTTTTAAGCATAGAAAGCTGACATTGTTTTAGGGAGCCTTGTATTTTTTTTTTTTTTTTTTGCCAGAGGTCGAAGAGCTGAACACAAGAGGTTTGAGAAATGAAAAAAAAAAAAAAGAAAATTAGTCACCATGTTATAACCTGTTCTCCAGTCTCTGATCCACCTGAAGGGGTGTTACCCAATTTCACTTCACAACTCCCCTATTTTTAAAACAAATAAATCCCGATCTTATGTAGATGAAAAGAATTTCACTGCAAATGAATGAAAACCGTTTGAAAATAAAGATAAATAGACATTAGAGGAAAAGTAAAGAGAGACTGGGCAGCTCCTCCTGAGATGGCTGGTGTGAAGGAGTGCAAATTCATTACCTGATCCTTTACGGTCTCAGCTCACATTGTGTGTTGGGATTTTATGTGCCTTATTGAGCTCCCGAGGAAGCTGTCATTTCAATAACAGTAAAATCCATAGGTTGGAGCCAAACCACCCAGATTCAGATCTTCTTTTTTATCACTTAGTCATGTGACTTCATACAAATGACCTAATCTCCATTTCTTACCTGTAAAAAGGGGCCAGCAAATTGTGAGAAGTAGATAACAGATGTATAAAGTAACTGAACACAATGCATGGTGCCTCCCTGTTATTCTTCTTGCTCATCATTCTGCTTCAAGGATATATAAAATCTCCCACCTGGCACTTCTGGTTGCAGGAAATGGGTATACTAAGGCATGTGTGGAGTGTGCTCATCTCCTAGACATAACCAGAATCTCCTGGAGTCATTGTCCTTTCTTATTGGATGACTGGCCACCTTGCTTTGCCCAGGACCAAGAAGATTCTAGGATGTGGGACTTTAATTGATAAAACTAGGAAGTCCCAGGCAAGCCAGGATGAGCTGGTTACGCTAAAGCTGGCAAAGTCTTCATTTTTCGAATGGTGGAGAGGAACCATGAGACTGAAGCTGACACTGTGAGGCATCCATTGAATTAAAGACCTGTGGCTACTGTCCTTCAACACCAAATTAGAGAAAAAAGAGGAAGAAATCTAACTTGCTACCCTCACATGAGACTAAGCGAAGTGACCTGCTTGACAAGAGGTGGCTGTTAGCCCTGGCTACCCATGAGAATCACCCAAGGAACTTTAAAGAAAAGAAATACGGATGCCTGCTTTTTCTGGGGTGGGGAGTGCCGAACCTTGGAACTTTTAAAGTTCTTTAGATGATAAAGAACTGGATAAACCTGGATAATATGTCATCCAGGTTTGAGAATTACAGCTAATCAACAGGTATAAAATGGCTTACATTTTTGTGGTAATAGACAAATTCCCAATTTCCTGATCCACATTCCAGCTGTGATGATGGGACCTATTAGTAACGTGTGCTGTTTCATTGTTTTGTTCACACTTGGTTTTCCATTTGAAGAAAATTCCTTTGAGATGATTGAGTGTTCCTTTATTTTCTTCCCCTTCTATTGCTCTGTTTTCTTTTATTTATTGCCTGTTCTGTGAGGGCAACATAAGTATTAATGTATAGCTTACCTCAGGGAACATAGTTTTAAAGCTTGAGAAAATTCAGCATTTAATTTGAGTTGAGAAGGAACAGTGGTGATATTTCTGATGAGAAATATTAAACCCTTTCTTTATGCTGGCTGGGGAGTTTTGCTGGCATCATGATAGGGAAGAGCTCCATTTGGTATCTGGCTGGGGATGGCTGCTGCTCAGGGTGAAGTGGAGTGGGCTTGGGTTGGCAAGTCCTAGAGGGAAGGAGGCAAGGTGAGTGGTAGTTACAGGCTTTAGGAATAGGGTCAATTTTTGAAACACCTGGAATGAGTGGCAAGCTCTATTGCACCAGCCGTGACATTCTGGAAAAGGCATGTTTTCGACCTGAATTTATACATACCATTGACAAGTCTTAAACATTTTTTTTCTTATGACGATAATATGTACATTTTTATCATAGAAATACTGTGAAGAAGAAAGAAATTCTTCTTCACCTGAATTTTACCATTTCAGAGATAGACAACCATTGCTGAAGTTTGCTGTCTGACTTTCTATTGTTCACCTAGGTGCCCACATACAGTATATGAATATTCTCTCCAAATATATGCTGGATATTCTTTTTTGTTTTTTTCTTTTGGTGGTACCAGGGATCAAACTCAGGACCTTGTACTTGCGAGGCAGGCATGGTGCTACTGAGCTAAATCCCTGGGTGGATATTCTTTTTGATATACTGTTTTCTTTCCACTTCTTAAAATTGGATTAATATTATCCTGTTACTAAAGATTCTTAATACTTTCTTCACACAATAAGCTTTTCTATGGATTTTTTTTACAATTACATTATTGTTCAAAATTTTTTTCAATTTTTCCCTTTTAGCCACTTTAGTCAATGTCTTTATAACTAAAGGTTAAGAAATTGAATAGCTGAGCCCAAAGCTAAGGAATTTTTAGAGATTACTGTTCATTGTGTCTAAATTACAGACTGCATTCATACCAGTATTTGGTTGGTATGAGATATTCTCCTTCCCCTAATTCATCTTTGCTAATTTAACAGGCCCCAAATGGTTTTCTACTTTATAAACTTTTCTTTGACCAATGTGAGATTGAATATTTGTTCAAGTGTTCATTGACTGTCAGCATTTTTCTTTTGAAAATTTTTGTGCCCTTTCACATAGTTGTCTTGTTGAGATTGCTCTTTTTCACACTGACTTATAAAACCATTTTAAAAACAAAGTCTATTAACCCTATCATATATAGTGTATTTCTCCTTTCCATTGTGACTCTGTTTATAGTGTGTTTTAGAAAACCACCTGGTACCTTTGCATTTTCTGCATTTTTAATTTAATTTACCAGACAGTGACATGGCATTAGCGTTCACTTGCCTTAAATAGTTATTAAAAGAGTCCCCCCCCCCCAATCCCCTCCAAAGTATACTATGATCATCCAGTGGAAATATCTGTGTAATTGTAGCATCTTTAATGTCTCTATGGCTATCTCAAAGAACTATAAAGAACAATTAATTTTACTTGCTATCAGGGCCCCTGTGAATCTTGGCAAATGTTCAGCTTATAGGCGAGAATATCCAAGCCAACTCACAATTTACTGTGCAGTTGGCTACAAATTACTGAGATGTTTTTTAATCCATCTAAAAGAATGCTGTCTCTTGAACACTAAATTATGACAACTTATCTGACAGACTTGAGAGCATCTAATGGTTCTATCTCTAGGTAATGTGATCCAGCTGGAGATTCAAGGTATGCAAAGCCCATGTTTTTAGAACAAAAGGGTACTTTTCTCTAGCCAGTAAGTAAAAGTGATTTTTTCAGCTATAAAAGGACAAAAGGTTTTGAAATGATCCCACTGGGCAGGGTTTCCTAGACTTGTTTTTCTGGCAGTTAGCCATAGAGCTAAGCCCGAGTCTTCCAAACTTCTTCCATTTTTGTAGCAGTGTGAAGAATTCACTGGCTGAGGCTGGAGTCTCTTTATGGTGTGATGAATATCCAGCATCCTCTTAACCTAGAAGCTGCCACAGCTGGACATGTACCGATGTCATCAGTGAGCCATTGGTCCATATGTATTAAGCACTGAAGATATGGTCCTTTTTCCTTTTGATTTAGGTACTTTTCCTGCTCTCGGGTTTTGTTTTTCTCTTCAAAGAAATACATTTAACGCTATGAATATAACAAGAATGGTAAATAGTCCTTGGCTTCAGTGAGAAGTTATCAAAGATGTTGAACTAATGTATTATTTCATCTCATGTTCAAAGTTTTTTTTGGTACCGGGGATCGAACTCAGGTCCTTGAGCTTGCAAGGCAGGCGGCAGAACCACTGAGCTAAATCCCTGGCCCTCATGTTCAAAGTTTTAACAGCTCTATAACATGGATTGCCTTTGTTAATTTTCTGGGTATGCTTCATAATCCTGCAAACAAGAATACTGTGATCTGTTTTCATTGCTCTTTTGTAAAAAGAAATGGTCCGCCTCTTGGTCCCAGGCTTTTGCTAGAGTCAGATAAAAATTATGTAAATGGCTAGAAATGATTCACCTCAAAGCATGTACAGAGAAATCAGTACCATGTAGGTGCTTTATATGAATTACCAATAACAAGATTAACAGTAACAACCATGTGTGCTATCCTAGTTATTGTTCCAAATAACTAGGCATATTTAGTTCCTGAAAATAACCCCTTAGGGTAGGGGATATTGTTTTCCTTATATTTCAGATGACTATAGCAAACAAAGTTAAGTAGCTGAGCCAGGATTTGAACATGAAAAATCTGTCTGTACAGCTTGCCCCTTTACTCATTAAGTTGATACTACAATACCACAAGATTGGTGTAGTATCATCATTTTATAGATGAGAAGCTGAAGGTCAGAGGAGTTAATAACTTTGCAGTAACTTTTCACAGACCTGGAGAGAAGCAGCAATTAATTGAAATCTTAATTCCAAAGTCTTCTTCATGCTTTTCTCATACTGTGAAATGTTCCCTTGAATTTAGGGTTTTGTCTACTTCAGAGAAAGCTTATAACTGGCCAAGAGACATATGCTGAAGTGGGTCTAGTGAAACACATTCTCGCAGATTCTTTTTGCACAGGGAGGTTTCATTTAAACTGCACTCTAGGGGGCAGGGATTTAGCTCAGTGGTTTCGCTGCCTGCTGTGCAAGCGCAAGGACCTGAGTTCGATCCCTGGTACTGGAAAAAACAAACAAAAACCCAGATAAACTGCACTCTATTTGTGTGAGTGACATAGCTGTAGAACTTGGCTTTTGAATTTATCCCTGCCTCTGGGACTTTGCATTTGCTGTCCCACAGCTTGGAACACTTTGTCCCCAGACTGCCATGCCTGACTCCTTCTCAGGTGTCAGTTCAAATGCAGGACCTTGGTGGTCCTGGCCCTAAAATCCTGTTTTCATCTCCTAGGGCTGCCACAACGAAGCACCACAAACTGAGTGGAATAAAACAACTGAAATTTATTCTTTCACAGTACTACAAGCCAGAAGTCCAAATCCAAGGTGATATGGGGCCATACTTCCTCAGAATGCTGCAAGGAAGACTCCTTCCTTGCCTCTTCCATTTCTAGAGACTGCACGAGTTCCTTGGCTCATGGCAGTGCAACTCCTATGTCTCTTTTTGCCTTTATGGAGCTCGCGCCTCTGTGTTTCTCTTCTTTTTATGAGAATACTTATTGAATTTAGGACACACTTGGATAATCCATGATGATGTCATTTCAAGATCCTAACTTGCAAAGACTGTTTCCCCAAGTAAGCTTCAGGAGGCTGAGTCTTGTAGGGGCTACCATCCAACCTGAGGTTAAGCAGCCTTCGTTGCTGTTGTACTCTGTGACATTAGCTTCCACTTTATTTCTTCAAAGCACTTGTTATTTTATGCATCTTGTTCTTTTTGTATCTGCTTTCCTTTTGCCCATCTCCATCTTCTCAAATTCAGAATTTTTGAATAAAAAGCTGTCATGTTCACTGATATTGACAGGATATAGAACAATGTTTAGTTTATTGTAAGGATCACCAAATATCTACTGCATAAATGGTTGAAATAATGATACAGTTAGGCCAATGAAGTATCAATTTGACTCTTTGATTCTTTCAACGATTGCCAGGATTTTATTGTATTTCTGTTATTATTTTTAAGTTTTTGAGTTTTAATTGAATATTTTTGGAAAAGCAAATGTATTATGGGACACAGTGGATAAATATATCCGACCATTTCAATATAACACTTCATTCCTAACTTGTCTTGTTAGTTCCTTTTGTTTTTGCTCCCCCACCACCAGGAATGAATCCTCAGTGGAATATTTCCTTCTCCCTTAGGCTCTGATCACCTACGTGAGAAAGATGGCCTCTGGGCTGTCTTGGTCTGGCTTTCCATCATTGCTGCCCGGAAGCAGGGTGTGGAGGAAATTGTTCGAGATCACTGGGCCAAATATGGCCGCCATTACTATTGCAGGTGAGAAGGGAGGGTCTCTGCATGCACCCTGGGGAATTACTCTTAGGTTCTTTTTAAAACTGATGGCCTAGAACTTTAAGGAGGAAGCATCTTTCAGGAAGATCTGAAAGATACAGAGGCTGGAGTTGGATTACCCCAAAAGATATGGGGGGGGGTGTCAAGAGCTACCAAACTCGGGTCCTTAGCTTGCGAGGCAGGCGGTGGAACCTCTGAGCTAAATCCCTGGCCCATCTCACTGTAATCTTTTCATCATTGTCTAGAAGGTAGGCTCTCTCCCAAGAGCATAGATGAATGGGAGAGCTTTGAAAACTCCTCACATAGTCAAACTGGGGGCATTTCCTGTTGGTTGTCCACCCATATTTATCAAAGAAGGAGGACAGATACAAAAGCTGTGGCTAGTTGAGGTGTTTTCTTAATCCTCTTTCTACCTTTGCCTTATCTTCTGACCAATAGTTGGAACAATGTCCAGGATGTCTAAGCTGGTACTCTTTGAAGGAACCACATGGTTCAGGAGCCTCAGATTTTGCTAGAGGTTTACTCTCATAAAGCAACTCAGAAAAGGAAAATATTACCTGGGGTGGAGGAGATTAAAGGGTGGTCTGTAGGAGCTTAGGGTAGATGATGTGCATTCTTTTCCTGTTGGTGAATTGAGAGAGTATTCTGGGGGCATGGTTGCTTGCTAGGTAGGTGAATCTAGTTATGTAGGTATATGTTACTAGTATCAAGCCATGATTTAGGGAAATGGGTGGAAATTGGAGAGAACTTGGGGTGGGATGAGGGAATGTTGAGTGTCTTAGAGACTCTGTGTATTAAAAACAGAGATATTGTGGCTCATTTTGCTTTGATTTTAAATACGTAATTAACTACTGTGGGTGTTTAGTTGTGTTTCGAAAGCTTGAGGGACAGAAAGAGAGCTTTAGACCCTTCCCTTATAAGGTGATTATTTCTTTTCTTAAGAAGCTATTTACTTAGATAAATATCAGAGAATAAAGACTATTTAATTTTATTAAAATTAAAGGGATTGGAATGTTCTGGAAAGTGTAGACAACACTGTAATGTTCTTGGTTCCTGTTTAGTTAAGAAGGCTGGGAATGCAATAGCCTGCAAACCTCCTCTGATTATTTATTGCATCAGAAAATCAAGATTCTTACGGGGCTGGGGATTTAGCTCAGTGGTTCTGGTGTCTGCCTTGTGAGTGCAAGGTTCTGAGCTCGATCCCCCGTGCCAAAAAAAAAAAAAAAAAAGACTCTTAGGGCAGAAAAGAACTTGTCCAACTCATAAGTGTTTTCAACAAGTGCTTACCCCCCCCCCCCGATTTTTGTGGAATTTCTGTGTGTGTGTGTGTGTGTGTGTGGTTTTGTTTGTTTGGTTTTGGTATGCCAAGGGCTCACCAACACTCTTCCAAAAAGTTCAACCTGATAAAATATATCATTATTTCCAGCCTCTGGCTTAATGCGATTGCTTTGAGTCAGAGATGTAGTCCTCCTAATTTGTGGAATGAATATCTAAGTTTCTGCCAGTGTTTTATACAAATGGTGTTATAAGAGTATTTATAATATAGTTCATTTTTTTGTGGCCAAGAATTTATGTGCTAATTACATTTTTCATAAAAGTACCATGGTAGAGAATAATATGCCATGGAGATTTGATTTCTTGTAGAATATTGAATTACATTTCAGATTTCTGTCCAAAAAGATCACAGAAAGAGAAAGGAAGAAATAGGTAGAATGAAAGATAAATTTTTCCTTTGATGCCAGCAAATAGCAAGATAAAATGTTTGTGAAATAAAATGACTTCTCACCTGACAATTTTCTTGGCAGAGAATAAATAATAAAACAATTTCAGTTTAACTAATACTGAGTCTGAAGTTATACCTGAGGAAAATCTCACAGGCAATCTGCTTGGTTTGAGTTGACCTCAGAAGGAATTCTCCCTTAAAGGTTAGTGTTGGTTGTAGTGGCTGGAGGGGACATTTGGGATGGTGAAGGGAAGGTGGGTCCAAGACCTGTTTGTGTATAAAGATAAACATTGGGGCCGTCTGGTCTAAATATGGTTTATCCTATCAGTGGATTTTCTCAACTTCTGAATCTCAATGCCTCGGTATCTCCTACTAAACTATCCTATCCTATCCTGCCCTGTCCTCCCATCCCTTTCTGCTTGGGCTATCTTCACCTTCCCCAAATAATTGTCATTAAAGAGAACCTGGTCTCAGAACACATGCAGTGAGAGCATTGTAAGGAGTTCCTTGTTGGTTTGTTTCTGAGGCTTGGGAAGAAACACCTTGTGTAGGAGGAAGAGACTAAAAGAAAGAGATATAGATATAGGGATTCATTGCTAGACATGGTATCATTCTATGTCCCCCATTTTGGACAACACCCTCACGTTTACTTAATGGCTTAAAAGGTCTCCAGCAGGAAAAAAAATAGTAACAACTATTCAGAGCTTCCTTCTTTCACTTTAGTCTGAGAACTCACATCCTTTCTCTATGGTACCAGAAGCCCAAATATGAGATCCATCCTCAGCCACTTAGGCACAACTGCCCCTCCTTGGGCTTCTTCCTTAAACAGCCCCTCCTGGGTGTGCCCGTAAGGTCCATGCCAAGACTATCTGATGTTGGGAGAGACAGTACAGTTTCTTTATGGTGGTGACTGAGAATAAAAGTTATTAGTATTTTTAAGCTCTCATGCCTGGTGCTGTGCCAACTGCTTGGTGTGCGTTGTTACATTTTAAACTCCAAAACAACAAATAAGATAGGGATTATTTTTAGTCTTTTTTGTTTCTAGTCACCTCCTATCCCCACTGTGTTTGCTGCTCTTGGAGAGGAGAACTTTTTTGAATGGAACAATTGTGGCACTTCTTCCGAGTTCCCGAGAGAGTTTTATATGCATTCAGTTCACTTTTTCCCTCTTTGCCTCTCCTGGTACATGCCTCTTTCCTTCTGTTCCTTCCCTTTGCTTCCTTCCTCCCATTTCCCACCTAAACTATTTACATAATACTACATTCTAGAACTCCAGAAAATAAGAGAGCTGAGGTCTTTGCCCACCTGGAGCTCATATTCTGCTAAAAGCCAGACAATCAAGAAGTAACCAAATACACACCAAAAAGATAGATACCGACTGAAATAACTACCAAAAAACATAAAGGGCAATGAGAGGTGATATGTGTGGGGGGGTGCTCTGCCTAGGTGGGTGGATGGTCAGGGAAGGTCACTTTCTGGAGGTGACAGTAGGTTTGAAGATTTAAGGATAACAACGAGCCAGCTCTTTGAAGGTACCAGATAGAGGAATATAAGAGCATATGAGCTAGAGGCACCAAGCAGCAAGGGCAGAGGCCCAGGGGCAGGATAGGGTGAAGGGTCCTTGACTGGAGAGGAGGCCATGGTGTGGTGGCTGCAGCAAGTGAACAAGGGTGAAAAGAGGGACAGTGCAAGTCAAGGAGATGAACAGAGGCAGATCCCGCAGTGTCTGACACACTGTGGTTTGAATTTTGAGTTTTGTTCTCAACATGATAGGTGTGTCAGAGAGGTTTAAAGGAAAGGAGCGATGTATCTTGATTTTTATAAGACTGCTCTGTCTTCGGTGTGAGGACTAGGTTGCAAGGGCTGGCTGGAAGAGGGAAGACCAGGTAAGGGTACTTCCTTACTTCCTGTGCTTTCCTTTCCTGAAATCAGAACCAGTGATTAGATGATTTTGAGGCATCCACCTGGTGGCTGGTTCTCTAACTGGGTTTTTATTCCTGTGTCCTGCCCTCATTCACTAGGTTTGACTATGAGGGGCTGGAGCCCAAAGCAACATATTATATCATGAGGGACCTGGAGGCCCTGGTCATAGACAAGTCCTTCATTGGCCAGCAGTTTGCCGTGGGGAACCATATCTACAGTGTGGCAAAGACAGATAGCTTCGAGTACGTTGACCCTGTGGATGGCACCGTGACCAAGAAACAGGTATGTGCTAGGGAATTACCAAAAGAGGTTATCAGGCAGAACAGGTGGCCAGAATGTCTTAGAACTGGAGAAGTCTTTGGGAATGGTCTGTTCTGAGCTCTTCCTTTTAAACAGAAGAACTCTGCATCCAGGAAATAGGTGATGAATGTTACCTCACTAATTAGTGGCAGAGGTTGGATTTGAACATGGGACCTCTCTGTTCAGTATTTTTGCAGCTCGGTAACTGATGAGACAACACATCAAACAGGTATAGACCCAACATGTTTTTCTCAAACGTCTGCAGCCTGCAGCTCCTCTTATGTGGTGGTGATAGATTCAAAGAAGCTTCTAAGAACAAAAGATCCTTGTCCTTGGAATCCCCAGGTGTAGAGATATTCACTTTCTATTGTCTTTTGTCATGGAAGGATCACAGGAGCTTAACTCATAGAGTTTGGCACCCCCAGTAGGGAAGAAACAGTTGGGAAATTTGCCCAGAAAACCCAAAAGGAAGATTTATGGTTGAGAATGGTTAGCATAGGTAAGTGACAAAACCAGCCATAATTTCTGTATGATCTCATCTTTGTGAATTGTGGAAGAAAAGCTGAGCACTACTATGGTTATCTTTCTTCTCAGTTTTGTCTGTTTTATATGGCAAATACTAACCTTCTGGACACACATTATAGGTATTAACACAGTCTAAATAATACATCCCAAGCAATTTTAAATGAATTTCTATCACCTAAATCCTCAATTCTTATCTTTTTAGACATTCTTCCTAAGTATAGATAACAAGGTATACGCTTCAGGTCTTTGGGGACTAGATATAATGTAGTTACTGCTATTTTGACTACTATTTTCTAAATCCTCCTTGTCATAGGATCCCCTGACTTGCAGATTTTCCAAATCCTAGTGCCTTCTTATTATTCCCTTTGTACTGTCTCTGTTCTGCTTAGCTTTATAGTAGTCTTTTGTCTCCAAGAAAATATCAATGTTTCATTCTAGAAGCCCTTCCATGGCCCAACAACATGACTACAGCATGACTTTGGAAAGGTGAAGGTAGTAAGGAAAATAGGGTGGGAAGAAGCTAGAAGACTCAGAATCTGATCCTGCCACTTGTTGACTTTGGGAAATTTGCTTAATTTCTTTGGGCTATAGTTTCTTCCTCATCGATAGAAAACTTACTTAACAGAATTGTTTTAGAAATAGATTAAAATAAAATACACAAAAGCACCTAGTTATCCTTTAGAAAGGGAGCACACAATAAATTTTTGTGTTTTTTCTAGTAAACTTTATCAAGTTTTAATACATTTTAATAGAATTTAAAAATTTTTTATTTTTATTAGTTTATGCAGTATATAATCATGGAGAGTTGGTCACAAAAAATTTCTGTAGTTGTGTTTTGTTTCACTCACTTGTAGACTGGATTGAATTTGCTTTGAAATAAATAACACCAGTGAATCAATTTTTGAAGATAGAAAATCAGGAGCTTATCTGGCATCTCTTGAGCCCAATGCTTTGTATATATATTTTTGAGTTTTGTACAGCATTTCCATTTCCATTTCCATTTTACTTAAGGCTCCCTGGACAAACTTTCCCCAAATCTGAAGCTTACTTTGTCACTGTAGGATTCAAGAAGGATAAAATATGTGCTTTCTAACATATCCTTGGGAGGTTTTTGTTCCCTCTTCAGAAAGGCTTAGAAAACATTCCTTGGAGGATTGGTATAGTCAACACTAGGTCCTGGGCTTTATCTAACTCATGGGAAGCTTGTCTGTTGAGCTCATTTGTTTTACTGTTTAACCCAGTGTTATTCTACCTTATTTCTTTTTTAGTACACTCAGCATTTAGGTAATTTTTCTTGGCTGTTTATTAACCATTCATATTAGGCTAATTCCTCAACTGGAGCTCAAGTTCTGACATCATTCTATTCCATCTCCCTTGGCCTTCTTCAATCATAGGTACTGATTTCTATTTTGACTCTGACATTTATTAAAAAAATTTTTTTTAATCAGACCCCCCAAATTCAAAAACCCAATTCAAAAACAGGCATCTGAAATGAACAGACATTCTCAGACAAAGAAGTAAAAGCAGCAAATAAACATATGAAAAAATGTTCAACATCACTGGTCATTCAAGAAATGCAGATGAAAACAACACTGAGATTCCGCCTCACCCCAGAAAGAATGGCTGCTATCAAGGAATCAACCAATAAATGCTGACGGGGCTGTGAGGAGAAAGGAACCCTTCTCCATTGTTGGTGGGAGTGCAGACTGGTGCAAACACTGTGGAAATCAGTATGGAGACACCTCAAAGAACTAGGACTACAGGTCCCATTTGACCCAGCTATTCCCCTACTGGGTATCTTCCCCAAAGAATTAAAAGAATCATACCATAGCAAATATGTGCACCTATGTTCACAGCGGCACAGTTTGTAATAGCTAAGGTTTGGAAACAGCCCAAGTGCCCATCAACTGGAAACTGGATAAAGAAGATGTGGTTTTTTTTATAAAATGGAGTACTACTCAGCCATAAAGAATGAGAAACTAGAGACATGTATAGCTAAATGGATGTATATTGAGGCCATACTCATAAGTGAAATAAATAGGACACACATGTGTAAATATCGAATAGTTTCTCTAGTGTGAGAAACTGAAAGTGTAAATAAGAATTAAAATGATTAAAATGAATAATTGATAATTTGAAATAGGAAGAAAAGGTACAAAGGTATAGGGGTGGTGGAAGGGGAAGGGGAAAGGAAAGGAGAGAAAGGAAAAATTATGAGAAAAGAAAAAAAATGGAAACAAAGTCTATGTAAATAGGGAAGAGTAGAGGCGGTGAAGAGCACACAGGTAATGGGGAAAAAATAAGAACTAATTTACATTTACAGGTACATTTACAGGTACAAGCACCCAATGATAAATGTAAGCGTACTGTATACCTAAAATGTACCAATAAAAGAATTTAAGGAAAAAAAAATTTTTTGGCCTCTCCACATTGTTTTATCAGAGCTCAGATGTGACTATAAATAGATAAGTATTTCTAGGATCTGCTCTTGGGCATTTTGTAGTGGAGGAGGGAAGATAGTTCATTTTCCTAGATTTCAGGTCGCTAATGACATCTTCATTGGCTATTGATTCTGAGTCACACTAAAGCTCCTCTGTAGGTCTGGGGTTGGCTCTGTGAAAGGTAAAACTCAGCAGTATCTCTGTCTTTTGCCATAGTTGGTCCTGTTGAGTAGGGGGAGAAACCCTGCATTATGGGGCTGTGTTCCACTTTGGGTTGTCAGTTCATATCCACATTGAATTCCAGGGCTAACTGAGTTTGGGACATGCTGCAGGTAAGATCATGCAAAACAAACATACCTTTTGAACTGTGGACACCTAAAAGATATATATTAATTTGTTTACTAGGATTATTTTAAAATAGTAGTAAATTACCTGGTGTACTCACTATTTATTGAAAGCCTACCAAATGCATAATTTTAGTTTCACAATACACTTTTTAATATAAATGTATGTCAGCTTCATTAAGATATAATTCACATACCAAATGATTCCCCCATTTAATGTGTACACTCTGTGTTTTTTTTATCTTCAAAGTTGTGCAGTCATCACCACAGTTCATTTTAGAGCATTTTCATTACACTCAAAAGAAGCTTTACACGCTTTACCTATCATCTCCCTTCGAATGCCCCTCCAACACCTAGTCTCCAGAAATCACTGATCTGCTTTTCTGTGGATTTGCCTATTCTGGGCATTTCGTAGAAATGCAATCAGAGTATGTGGTCCTTTGTAACTCACTTCTCTCATCTAGTGTAGTGTTTTCGCAGGTCATCCATGTTGTATTATAATCAGTCCTTCATTCTTTTTATTGCTAAATAATATTCCCTTGTGTGGGAATTTTGTTATCTACTTATCAGGTGTTGAAGATTTAGTTTGTCTCCACTTTTGCTTGGTATTATTAATGCTGGTGGATATTCATATTGTTTGCAGACATAGGTTTTCAGTTCTCTTGGGTATATACCTAGGAGTAGAATTTCTCAGTTTTAGAGTTACCTATTTTAAACCTTAGAGGAATACCACACAGTCTTCAAAAGCAATTGCACCAATTTACATTCCCACTAGCAGGGTATAAGTTATCCAGTTTCTCCATACTTTTGCTAACCCTTGTTATTATGGCCTTTTGATTTAAGAATATTGTTATTTTAAAAGAACATACCATATTTTTGTTTTGTTTTGTTTTTTGGTACCAGAAATTGAACTCAGGACCTTGTGCTTACAGGTATGGTGTCACTGAGCTAAATCCCCAGCCCAAAACAACATACCATATGATAGATTATTTTTAAATTAAAAAGAAGTTTCAGGGCCAGGGATGTAGCTCAATGGCATAGCACTTGCCTGGCAAGCATGAGGCCCAGAGTTCAATTCCTGTACTTAAAAAAAAAAAAAAAGAAATTTCATCTCCCTGTGCAAAAACAGGAGTAGCCCTTTCTGTTAGCAAAACCCAAAAGAAACTTAATAGAGCAAAATCTAGGTTTGCTATAGGAGGGTAATTGCTAACGTCCTCTCAGTGTTCTATTGCGTAGAAATCAAACTGACACATTTCTGAGGGTGACCTTGTTGCTCTCTGTATTTGTGAGTCTGGGATGCAACTGAACTCTGAATGTCAGTCTGAGTGGGAATGTGGTGATAACTACCATGTAGGGTAATGGAGAAGGTTTGGAGAAAAAGTGCTATAAAGTCCCAAGTACTGCGGCTGGTTCATAATCCATGCTCAAGAAGTATTAGCTCCTTCTGTCTTTTCAGAATTCTTAACTTGACTGAGCATCACACACATACATACACACACGTTTTTGAGAATCATCTTCACTATGTCCTAGTATAGAAAATAGTCCCCCAAATCTTCTGTTTATTCTATTCTTAAACATGTTGTTTAAAGTATGCTTAAAATACTCAACAATGAAATTTAGGGTTCAAATCGATGGTCTTAAGGTAGTGGAAAGTTCCTAGTTATCTCTGTTTGGTTTAAATTCTACTTACTAAGGAAAAAAGTAAGATAACAGATATGACTTTCAGCAACAATTTTTAAACAAATGTTTTGCTACTCGTGTTTTACTCAGAAATTGTCTCCAAGCAGTGTTCGGTCTCAGAGCAGCCCATGCCTCTTGGTGCTGCTGGGAGTGTGTGAGCAATATTTAAATGTTCAGGTTCAAAGTCAGGAAGTCTTGTGTTTTTGTCTCTACTCTGCCACCTCCTTCTAGGTTATCTCAGGCAGGGTATTCAACCTTCCTGTGCCATCTTTTCCTTATCTGAGAAAATAGGAATAATAATTGGGGCTATCTCATATAGCCCTTGGAATAATTAAATGAGACAATCTACATTCCTGGCATTTAACAAACACTAGTAAATGATTAACGAAAATTAGTGTCTGTTGAAAGAGTATCCTTGGGAAAGAAAGATCTTGGCATATAATGAGCAGCGGATGATGAAAAAGCAGGGGGGAAATATACAGCTTTGTAGGTTGTCTTGTGAAGATATGAAAAGGCCTCTTTAGTTTCTGAGTCATCTGTGAATTGTCTCAAATTCACATTTCTTTGCCTGCTCCAAGCCAGCACGCACACTGTGAACAAGAAAAGGATGTAAAGGCAGTTTAGGCTCCTTTCTGTCCTTAATTTGAGTTCAGAGTGAGGAAAGCTGTTTCACATACAACTCTAGGAATAAAGTAGAAATATTTCTTCAACCAAAATGAAATTAAAGTCCTGTTTGATAATAACCTACCACTCTGGAAATGTTCAGTGGAGTCCATCCTGCCTGAGAGACCCTGTGAGCACCATTCAAGGAGTGAGAAGGAAACCCTGGGCCCCCAAATGTGAATTCCCAGGGTCCTGTCCTGCCACATTGTGGCTCATCAGGTTTCAGGGGCTTGTGTGGCTGCCTCTAGTTGTCTAATATGTTTGTGACCTTGGGTGCCAAGAAAGGAATTGATGTGCACATTAAATGGCCCAGAAGAGACTCTTAGATTTAGACAGCAATGTAATAAGGCTCGGTTCCACTGCAGTTCTAAGTTCCCATGAGGATGTATCACTGTTTATTCTTAGGTAAGATCTAGTTTGAATGACAGATGCTGGTTTCTTCAAACATGTGTGGGAAAAATAAGAGATCGTAAGAGTAAGGAAACAGTGTGATCAAATTACTGACTGGTCTAAGAAGTTCCCAATTTATGCCTTGTGCCAAGATGAAAAAGACGAGGGGCGGCCCACTCTCTTTAGGGTGAACTCACTATGCAGACATGCAGGGTTCCCTGTGCACCAGGCCCTGTCTTCCCCCCACCAGCAATATCCAAGGAACATCATCAGTATCCAGATGATCTCTTATCATTGTCTCCTCCCATCTCCTGCTTGTAACCTGAGTTCTGGAATCTTCACTCAGGGACCACAGTTATGAGGCTTCCCTAGCTCTGGCAGAATGAATACTCTAATCCTGATGTGAATGAAAGACAATCTGATAAATTGGCACCACGCTGAGAGGCTGAGAGATGGAATATTGCTATTGTGATGGCATCGATACACAATTACGACCCATGTTTTGAAAATTTGCTTTGAAATGAGAAACTTTGATACTTGAGGCATAAAATTGGACCAATTGAGTTTCTTTTAAAGACTCATCCAACTCTTATATTCCTGTTTTGCAAGCTCAAATATCATGAAATCCTACCAGTGCTGAAATCATTTGCACGTAACAGTTGGGCTGATATTAAAATACTTGATGTAAACAAATGCATACCAGCTAGCTGATATGGAAAGCCAAATCCAATTTAATTACGTCAGGCTAAATTTGGGCATATTAATGCCTCTTCAAATTATGCAGCCTGTGTGGAAACATTTTGATGTTCTCCTAAAGCCTGAAAAAAAGAACCATTTGAAATTAGTTCAGAAAGAAAGTTCACTTTGAAGACTATGAAGTCAGTTTTTTTTTTAAGAGTTGTTACTTTAATATTCAGGAAAGTTCCTGTACTTTCTATCTTCAGTACTTAGAAATACTAAAGTAAATTGGCAATCTGGAAGTTATATTTTATTTCTAGTATGTGGTGCATTAGTATGTACCATGGTACCTCTGAGCTCTCGTCAGCAGTATAGGTCCCACTGGGCATCATTATCCACAGCATCACCGAACGGCAACTGATTGGTGGCTGCTGAGGAATCTGGAGCTTCAAGGCTCAGATTTTCTCTCTTAAGAATTAGCTGGTCAACCTTCACCTTCAACTTTCAACTCTGATCACATCCTAAGCAATGAACCAACTGACGGACTATAACGGTAATAATTTATCATTGTCTCTATCATGTGCCATTTGCTAGAGTATGGTATGTGGGGCTAGAAGTAAGACTTTGGAAATAATTGTAGTCATACTGATATTAACCCACCTATAAAGTATAGTGAAATCTGAAAGTTGGTACCCACTTTAGTCATTCTACACTAAATAACAGAAGTGTTTGGTGGGTGGGGTATTATTATTACATACATGTTGTGATTGACTATTGATATAAAAACTTTCTTTCCTATTGCAAATTGTAATGTTGAAAAAAGCCCTGTGAAAAATATACATTTTTTTCCTAACTTAGAACAAGATAGTAAAGGTAGTTGAAGTTTGATTTATTCATTGTGTCTTCACTCATTAAATGAATACAACCAAAGATCTGCTATATGCTAGTCATTGGCATTGAGGATCCAATGCATACAACATAGTTGAGGTTCCTGTTCACTGCTTACAGTTTAGCAGAGAACACAAATTGACATCAAACCCATAAATTACGATACAGTATACCAAACACATATTACAAAGAGAGAACTTGCTTAGCCATGCATATCAGGGAGAGCTAATGTAGATTGGGATTCTAGAAAGTTCTTTATGGGGAGGCAATATTTAAACTATGTCCTAAAGATTAAGTGGGAGCTGCCCCAGGTGAAACCATCATGTCTCACTACATACTTTTCCTCCATTGAATGTGGTTATATGGTTGTTTAGCTTTCCAGATAGAAAGCTGGATTTTCCTGTAGACGTTCTCATGAGCTATCTTAGTTACTTTCTCATCACTAAGACACAATACCAGACGTCCACAAATTAAAGGAGAAAAGGGTCATTTTTACTTACGATTTGTAGAGGTTTTGTAGAGTCCATAGTCAGCTAGCTCCAAGGCAGAGCAGCATGGCAGAGGGGCCAGCAGCTCATGATATGGCAGCAGGAAGCAGAGAGAGGGAGAGAGAGAGAGGGAGAGAGATCAAGGCAGGAAGAGGGAGATACACCCTTCCAGGCCAGGTCCGCACTGACCCACTCATCAGTAGACTAATCCACGGAAGAGTATGACACCCCCATGATCCAATTGCCTCTCAAAGCCCCACCTATAAAAGTATGAGAATTTGGGAAGGGGAGTCTAGCTATAAACTATTCATGAGCTGTTATGTTTCCTGTGATTTATCCTCAAATTCACTGCTTAGTGTGCTGAGTAGAGACAGTTAGGCTATATGTTGCACTAAGTATGCCTTTTTACACTGAGTGTGCTGATTGCCTTAGGGCTGTCTTCTAAACTGTTAGAAGAACTATCCTAAGGCATGTAGTAAGAATCTAAGCTGCTATCATCGTACTTGCTTCCTACTGAAACGCTCCTATCTCTATGTAGCCAGCAGGGTGACCATCACCAGGAAAAACAAACAAAAAGGCAAAGCTGCAAACTGTCAGAGAAACTAAGGGAGGAAGCTATGCTCTCATCTGGGTCAAGTGTGTCTGACTCCAGAATGAGGGCCAGAGGGGAGAAATAAGTTGTGTGGACAGGGGTCAGCAGTCATTTTGGCCAAAAGATGAGGAAATGGAAAGTGTGTAATCTACTTCCATTGTTCCAGATTTGATAGTGGAATCTGAATGAGGAATAGCTTTTGAGTCTTTACTCTCTGAGCAGCCCTCTCCTCACATAAGGTGATTTTTGCTAGCTTGGTGTTTTATTTTACTTAATTGTTTTAGCTTGGTGTTTTAAAAGAATATCTAAGGAGTCATTTCACCTTGATTTTCTCCAGGTAGTTCTTTGTAACAGTGGGCCCCAAGAGGGCTGGTTGTTAAAAACAAAGGAACTAACAAACAAACAAACAAACCCAAAATTCTACATGGGTGTGGCTGTGCAGGCAGTGTATTGCAAAAGGCACGGCCTGAATGAGAAGCTCAAGTTCAAGCTAGCCAGAAGGAAAGATGCTTTTCTGCAGCCTGTTCACCCAGAAGGGGTACCTTTTTGTAATCCATACAAAAGCACCATATGGACTAGCTGCTGCCTTGCTTAGCTGCCTTTGAACTCATGCTCACAGTTAATTCTGAGACTTAAACAAAGAAAAATGGACAACACTATGTAACTTTTTGAGTGTGGAGAGATATGTCTGTTCAATCCAAATCCCCTGCTTTATGGACTGCTTGTTTTATTCTAAAAAATATGGTTCAGATGTTGTATAGCAATATTTTCACCATGAAGCTTTCCAGATGAATTGTTGGGATTTCCTGTGGGAGAGAGTATCTGAGTTAGGCTCACAGAGTCTCTCTTCCAAGGCTGTCCTGTCTCCAGGTTTGCATGCAGCTGACTGTACATGCCACACTGTACCGGATTTCAGGGGCAGACGCTGTTTTCCCCTGGAATCTCCCCTGCACAGTATTGGACTAGGTCAGGTGCTGCCAAGTCACTGCTGGTCATGTACAGTTCTCCTTTCCCCACCTGGCTGCAATGTGTCCCGTAGTCTCCAAATTAACATCTGGCAACTCTGCATGTATTTAGCAACTTATAGAGTTTTCCCCATTGATTTACACAAGGGTTTAAAGAAAACCCAAACAACAAAAACCCTAACATTCATTTATCAAACATTTATCAGATATTTACTCCACATAAGGCTTGGAAATGGCTTTGGGGACCATACAAAACATGAGATAGTATTCAAATAATTTCACATGAGAAGCAATTATGAACATCAGCAGTTTTATGTGAACCCACATCAGATTACCAGCCCTGAGTCAGAAGACCTACCCTGAAGTCTTAGGTGATATGTTCATGACAAAGGTGATGTTGAGCCGGCGATTTAGCTCAGTGGTTCTGCTGCCTGCCCCACAAGCACAAGGACCTGAGTTTGATCCCCGGTATCAAAAAAAAAAAATGTGATGTTGAGCAAGTTTTCTTTTTTAAAGTTTCTTTTCAATAAAAAGAGGAAGTGGCCTAGATGATATTAAGGTTCTTCTTTCAGAACCTTCAGGGCTCTAAATTGAGCAATTATGAAGGAGTATTTTATTGCCAAAGAAACCATGTTGGTGGTAGATATGGAGAAGATAAATGGTAAAAGATCCATGTATTCGGGAGTGATTTCAGAGGGCATGGCAACATTCTTAAAATAAAATTAACCTTCATTCTACCTAATTTGAAAGTAAGTATGTACTATGGCATCATAAACCATCAGTGTTAAGACTTTCTTTCGTATTCATATGTAAAAGCTGAAAGGTTAGAAAACTTAAAGTGTAGGACCATTTTCATTATATTTAGCCTAAGAAGAGTCATAATATCTGTATAGTGATTGATGTTATTGAAAGCACTTTTTACATACATTTTCTAATCTGATGCTCACAGTGGCCCAGTAAGCTAGGTTATATTATTTTTCATTTGACTTTTAGGAAACTAAGGTTTAGAGAGCTTAAGTAAGACCCCCAGCTAATAAGTGGCTGAGCCAGAATAGAAGAGCCTGGGATGGCCTGGTTGCTATGCTTGTACCATTTCTAAACTCACTTCCCCTAGTAAATCTGAGAGAAAAAGAAATGCTACTGTGTTAACTGGAAGCTGACTAGAGGATATTTGTGTGTTGATGCTTCAGGTGATGAGGATTCCAGGTCCTTTATTAATTATTCTTCATTCCAGCAAAGTTAGGGCGAGTACACTCTGCTTGCATCATCGAGGGATACAACCACAGGAAGGGAGTGCTAGGCTGGGACTGAAGAGCCTTCTCCATACCCGCTTCCCTACCCCATAATTAATCTTAGCTTCTAGGGGAGAAGGGCATGATTCTCCCCTTTCTGAACTTATGGCTGTCATGTCATCCTAGACATTCCAGATATTATAGCTGCTGTGACTACAGAGATCTCATGGATTCCTTCACGCTTGCTCTGAGGCTTTGTTACTAAAAAGACTGTCAGATGGCTCAAGAGGAGGTCATTATTATGGTTCTGCTGCTGCCAGGCCCTATGCAGAAGCTTTCAGGACTCAGTAGCATGATGTTGTTTTATTAGCCCTGCTGTGTTATGGCCCTCCTAGGATTGCAGTCAGATGGTAATGTGTGCATGAAATCTTAGACCCAAAAGAGACCTTTCTTAAGACTAGTGTAACCCATCTAGGCACTTGATAGATGAGGCAGGTGACCCAGAGGAAAGAGGCCACTGTGGTGATCCCCTTTCTGACTGTAACAGAATCACTAGAGAGCTTTCAAAATTCCAGGGCCCACATGAAGCCCCACATAAATTAAAGCAAAACATCTGGGTTGAGATCCTGGTACCACCATTTTTAACATGTTCCTGCAGACTTGAACCATTGGTGGTGTGTGCATGACTATCCCGTTAGGGACAATCTGCTACAAGAAGCTACTTATAATATGTAGTAAAGTCTGCAACTCATCCAAGATAATGCACTCAGGAGTGGGAATATACCTTGGTTCAACTTTATTTTTGGCCACACCTGACCTTGACTTTAGGACATGATGGGAAATGAAAGATGAGTAGATACAGTAGAGAAGCTGCTATAAGATGATGTGGCAGGCAATTTCTATTTATTATTCCTGTTTCCACACCTCCCCTTCAGGGCTGGTGCATTCACCCCAGTTCACCATGAGAAATGCAATGGTGCTTGCATTTGGCCTGTGGGTCCTCGCCAGGGTGATGGGAGACTGCAGAGAGAGCCTTGGTGGGGCCTCCAGTCCTCCTCATTCCAGTTGTTGAACACACAGAAACTTTCATTCAGCGAGTGTTTATAGAGGACTTACTGTGTGCCGGCCACTGTCCGAGGCTTTGTGGATAAAATGGAAGTAAACAGGTCTGTAAGGCTCTGCCCTCCCAGAGTTTGTCAGTGAATAAAAGGCCCAAGACAAAACTCAGCAATTACAAATATCTCAGGGTTAAGGCAGCAATGGGAACTTGCTTTGTTAATTTATTTTGAGCAATATTTCTTCAAGAGGATTTGTGGCAGCAAAAACACATAATGAAGTTGTTAGAATATAAATAAGAAAAAGAAATCAAGATTAAGGAATATATAAATTTGAGAGTCAAGAACAGAAGAAGGAAAATTCATAGTTATGCAAGTCATAAGGACCCACTTGGACTGAACTTCAAATTTAGCATCAAGTATCCTGGCAACCATATTGAAAAGGGAAATACAGTTGGTTACAGAATACTTATTGTCAGAAAGAAAAAGACTAGTTCCTCAGGGAAGGAAAGGCTTTCCTAACATTTGCCTCTTGAAGAATTGTGTCAAATGGAGCTTCCTACCATCTCTAATAGTCCTGTAGTGACTACAGAAGTTGACTTTATATGACAGTACCTTGTATCATCCTGCAATAGAAGTGAGACTGTGATATAAAATGCAATATCATCAATCCATTTTGTTTGGGAGTGGTTGGTCAGAAGTACAGTCATTTAGAACACGAAAGAGTCCATATCAATCTATGGCTAGAAGCTGGAAAACTTGGGAAATGGAGGGATTGGATAACATTCTCCATAAACAGAATTTCTCAACCAAGATTTTTGTAAGGCAGATGATTATCTTTTCTATTTCCTGCTGTAGGGTTAAAGGATAAATATTCTATGCTGTGGATAATGTAATGTTTTACATCGTGGGTCAGTAAAGGACTAGGTAGTAAATTCTTTAGACTTTGTAGGCCAGTTGGTCTCTGTCATGGTTGCATAAAAGGCAGCCATAGGTAATATGTAACTGAAGGGCATGGTTGATTTATAAAAACAGGTGGCACATCAAATTCTACCTACAGGTCACATATTGCCAACCCCTGGTATAACCTAAAAAATAAATGTAAAGCTTATTGATATTCTTTTGTTAAAATTAAAGAAGTTAGAAACTTGGCAAGTCTTGGTCAGTGGTGACTTTGGCCCCATGGTTTAATTGATAGTAGGTGATGATTCATGCTGGAAAGAACCCGGCTCATGTTTGGGTTGCAAATTCATTAGCCTTCTTTAGGAAACATGCAGCTCTCAAAACAATGCAGTACAACTATTCATACTTCAGAGTGGTACTGAGCAGACATGTATCTGAGATTGTTGCAGCACAAAACTGGGATATGATGTGTCCAAAAATTCTTGCATTCCCTGTGGAGAAGGAGAACTGTGATGTTTGTCACCTTTGGTAGTCTCCTAAGCAACGTGGATTCTCAATTAAGTTCTCATGGTTGGTTTTCTAGGAAAGAAAGGAGATGCTGGGATGTTTTCAATAGGTTGATATGTGATATTCACTCTTTTATCTTTCGAAGTGCAAAACATTTGTGCCTACCCAATGTAGATTCTAACAATCTACATGTGAGTGTAGTATGTAATGTAACTGAAGATACTATGGCTACCCTTAGGGAAAAGATAGCATTACTTTATTGTAAAAAAAAGTTTAGTTATGAGCAGATAAAAATGTTGATGTTTTTATTCTGAAATACTTCCCACTGGCTGTAAACGGATCTAGGTGTTTGTTGTGTAGTAGATGTTACCTTAAAGGGTTGAATCCAAGAGGTTATCAGAAGAGGTGGCTCCAAGTGATTTGGAATCTACAACAGTGGGTGTGTTGGGGCTTCAACCATAGAATGAGTTATATACTCGGTTGTCTCATATACAGTGGACCCCCAAGTTACGACCAGCCTAACATATGAACATGGAAGATTCATCTGGCTCTTGTTGTCTATAGCGTGTACCCAGGTAAACATCCAGGTCTCAGTTGTACTGACTTAGCTACAACCAGCCCTCAGGAACCGATCAAGTTCGTAAGTCAAGGGTCTGCTGTGTAGTGACAATAGGTATGTCAGCTTAAATATCAACAATAGCCTCAAAAGTTTGTAAAATCACTGCTGTGAGCAGAATTGTGGAACTGTTGGGGCTTTATTTTCATTTTGAACATAATTTAGTATGTGATGCTTTTGGATAGTAGTAGATAATTAGTTCTTTTGGTCCATTTGTAATTGTGTTGAATATTTCTCTGGCAGCAAAAGGTAGTTAAGAAAATGGTTTCTGATAATTTTGATGATCATAAGAGACCACACTAGACTTATGGAGGGCATATATAGTGTCTTTTTTTTTTTAATATATAGAGTGTCTTTATCTTCACCTAACCAGGGCTTAGCCCAGTACCTAATCTATAAGGGCCATTCTAAAAGATTTGTTTAGTTAATGAATCCTAGGAAACATCATCCTATTTGCATAGCCAGCCAGAGTAACTGATTGCCAATAAAGGAGCTGGCTCCCTTTTGCTTTTATTGAACCACTCTAAAAGAAACTTAAGCTTTTTGTTTGGGGATTAGAACAAAATGTGTCTATAAAATGTAGAAAAGTAGAAAACCATTTAGATGGAATCATCATGTCCCTTTCCCCATGAGATTTTATCAGACGGAATTTGGAGTAAGGCAATAGCAGTCAAATTTATGCAGCAGGTATAAAGGTATAATATGAACTTAATCATCGCTTATTCCTTTTTCTTTTTGGTACTGGGGATCGAACTTGGGACCTTGTGCTTATGAGGCAGGTGGCAGAACCACTGAACTAAACCCCCGGCCCTCATTGCTAATTCTTAACAAGCAGGATTTGAGGCAAGAGAAGTTTCAAGGATAAATTGCTTAGGGGAAATGTCTAAAGCAGGAGAGAACCAAGAGGATGAGGTTCCAGTCCTGAGCATTTTGTTGTAGAGTTCTGCTGCTACCAGATGAATGTGGGGCAGTGGAGGAGGGAGACAAAGTCTCACATTAAATTGGGTAAATTTTTTTTACTGTAATAGATAAATTGCCTACCCTATTATAGTCACAAGACTTTTAAGTGAAGAACTTTGACCCAAGAAACATTTATTATATATCATCCTATCCTTGCTGCCTCTGCTTCTTTTTGATTCCTACATCACCAGACCAAGGAAACTTGAGCATCTGTTAATAGTTTTGCTCCAAATCCTCTGCCAATATTAACCACAAAGAAACATAAATAGAATAAAGAGACACATGGGTAACCTCAAGTAGCTTTTAGGTTTACCATACTGTCCTAATTGGATGAGTGTCCATAAACTGTCATGACTTGATGGTTTTTATTTTATTTTATTTTTTAAATTAATCTTTTTTTTTTGTACCGGGGATCAAACTCGGGTCCTTGCGCTTGTGCAGCAGGCGGTGAAACCATGGAGCTAAATCCCCAGCCTTTAAATTAATTTTTTAAAAATTAATTTTATTGGTACATTTTGGGTATACAATATAGTGACATTCATCATTGGAAATTTGCACCTTTACATAGTCTCTCTTGGTTCTTATTTTTGCCCCTTCCCCTGCCCTCCCTTCAACCCCTCCATCCCCTCCCTATTTACAAAGACTTTGTTTCCATTTTTCCATTTTCTCATATTAATTCCATTCCCTTCTTTCCTTTCCCCTAGCCCTCTCACTTCCCCTTCCCCTTTGCCCCTTCTCTTCCTATTTCACATTATCCATTATACCTTTCATCCTTATTTACACTTTCAGTTTCTCACACTAGAGAAACTATTCGGTATTTACACATGTGTGTCCTATTTATTTCACTTAAGAGTATCACCTCAGTGTGCATCGATTTAGCTATAAATGTCTCTGATTTCTCATTTTTTGTGGCTGAGTAGTACTCCATTTTATTAAAAAACCACATTTTCTTGATCCAGTCTCCAGTTGATGTGTAATTGGGCTGTTTCCAAGCTTTAGCTATTACAAACTGTGCTGCTATGAACATGGGTGCACATATATCACTGTGGTATGACTCTTTTAATTCTTTGGGGAAGATCCCCAGCAGGGGAATAGCTGGGTCAAATGGGACTTCCAGTCTTAGTTCTTTGAGGTATCTCCATACTGATTTCCACAGTGGTTGCACCTGACTTGATGGTTTTTAGATCATAGATCCATGCTGATTTCCACAATAGGAACTAGTTATTGCTACCTGTATATTAATTTGCTCATGGATCCATTTTGCAAATTTTCTGGCTCAGGGCCTGAGGATCATTTTCTCGGATGCATCACGGCTCATCTTCCGGCTCAGCTCCTCCAGTGGTGTGCGGGCCACCATCAGGCTGTATGCAGAGAGCTACGAAAGGGATCCCAGTGGTCATGACCAGGAGCCACAGGTACAAAACAGCTGGGATCTTGGGCCTGTTGTCTCACCACTCTGGGAAAACTTAGGAGCTCCAGTAGGTCTGTAGCAAAAAGGTGCATCGTTAGCTTTGGGTGAAGGCAAGCTTAGTGTTTGAGATAGAAAAGTTGCCTTCTATTATCTGTAATGAGTTCCAACTAGCATTGTGACTCTCCAGGTGTTTGAAAATTCTAGTTGGATTTTGACCTAATATACATGTGATTCTGGGCTTCCTCTGAGATTGTTGCAGCAATAACTAAATTAACCATGAGCCCCCCCTACTCCCACAGTCATTTAAGCTCCAGACAATATTAATGCCACAAAGAACCCATTCTAATATTAAGCATATTGTGCTATATTGCTGGATGCTCCTGTCTCCTTGGTCTTTATTTCAATCTGGGTTTTTCGTGGTTCTCAGTGGTATGGTTCTTTTGGCTGAAACATCTGCAACACTCCTTTTTGAAAAAGATACAAAGTAATGTACTCCTCATTGTAGAGTTGTTCAAAATTTTCAACTATAACTTGCCCTGGATGGAATAAGACACCAGAGTTTTCTTTGTCTGTAGTTTAAGTTTGTTTTTCATAGTTTCCTTCTTCAAAGAATTTTAAAGAACTTGGTAAAGATGGCACTAATTACATCTGATCCTTACCTCTGACCCTGTCACCAAAAGACGTGTCTGGAGTAAGATGGTCCCAGTGGAGAAGCAAAGGCCCCAGAGCTGTGCTCAGGGCTCCAGCAGCATGAGTGGGCAGCATACACGGCAGCATCCAGTCATTGGCCCTTCCTCTCACGATCACAGGCTTTCCATGCAGGAGATTGGGCCATGCTCTGCCAAAATAATTTGTTAGTGAGTGTATTTCACCCAAGAAGTACCAAATCATGCCAGAAGGGTCTTACCCTCTCTTTCCAAATAAAACTCTCTTCTATGTCCCATGTTGGGAAGGGAAATTAAAGCAAGGCCTGGAAGCCCAGAGCTTCCCACAGGGTGAGGAATGATAATTCTGGCCTCTCTGGCTCTGACTCACTCTGACCTGAGGCTCTTTCTCTCTACATCCTTTTCCCTATTTGCAGAAGGTAAGTGATTATAATACTTGCTTGTTTTTATTTGTCTTCCTTCCTGGTCTGGGTCCATACCTTTAGGCAAGTTTGAAAACTATTCTATACACAGATGACTTTCTGCCTCTATGACTCTGAGGTGGTCCATAAGGCAAACTGGTACTTTTTAAAAGGCTTTCTTTGAAATAAAAAACCTCTATACCCCTGCTTTTACAAGGTTGTGTGGGTAAAGAAAGCATATATCATGCTTATTTTAGTTCTCATTGCTGCATATTTTCCATCTTGCTGAAGTAGTGTGCCAATGTGAATGGCTGGGGAATCCCTTCATTGATATTATTCTTCTGATCTCTGCCTAATTATAAGTAAGAGTTTTCCCAGACCTAGAACCTAGGTGCATCTCAGATATGTAGCACAGGATCTAAAGAATCTATATGAAAACAGAACTCCATTTTATATATATATGTACCTAAAAGAAAGGAAGAGCATTCAGCAGTCTTTCCTGTGTTAATTACTGCTCAGCTTTACCTGGGCCCTTCCCATTGGAGCATTTTGTAGCTCTTTGTAAATGTGGCTTTTCAGGACCACCTGGTTCTGCCTTCCAAGAGCTCTGTAAGGAAAAGTCTTTGGTTAACTGTTAACAGGGATTAAAGATAAGACATACTCTGAAGCTTCTGGTGTTATTAGTGATCCTGGGCCTAACAGCGAAGACAAGCTTGTGTTGCTTTCTCAGCTGCAGATAGAACTCCCAGATTTTCATCTTGTTCTTATTTGCAGCTGTTACCATAAAGCAAAGAGTACTCCCATGCATAAGCACACACTCAGACATTAAAGAAACTCTCTAATCTGCAGAGATTCCAGCGATGATCTTATTCCAAATAATTATGTAGTTTATCTACCCTAATTAAGTAGTGATCTACGTTCACATTATTTTGCAAGGATAGAGATTTCCTTTCAACTGACCTATCAGCATCTGACCATTCTACTTTGCACATGAATCTTTCTGTTTCAGGCATTTTAAACAGATGTGAACACACACTTTGAACATTTATACTGGTTGCCTTGTGAAAGTATTTGTAACTATCCTAGTGATTCAACTAGGAAAACTTGTGTTATAATCACTATGTGCATGAATCTCTACCCCTACATGTAGATTTTCCATTTGTGTCCTTTTATATAAGTGATAGTGCCATTTGTTTTTAGTTTGCATCATATAGTTTCTTACATAAAAATATTTAAAAATATTCTGTCCATATTTACCTATGAATCGGTTGCAAGAGGAGGAAGGAGTTGGGGAAGACCCTTAGGATATAAGGTGTTTGCTTTGTCCTCCCTCTGTGTCCTAGCAAGTCAGGAAGGAAGCATCCAAAGGCCAATTGCCAGAGGATTATACGAGTTTTAACAATACAAGATTACTTTAATTTTACTGGTAATCAGTAGTCCTTCAATGAGTTCTCAAACCAGCTGGTAATAATTTGGAAAAGAGGATGCCCCAGAGGGTTTAAATTTACAGGTAATCACAAACAGTATGATTATTTCCATTTTCCTTCCCACCAAACTTATTAGTAGGGCTGCTCAATATTTTCCTTACCTTTTTGTTCATCCCTCTGAGCCATGGGTGGAGTAGCTAATGAACAACAGAAGTCCCAAAAAGAAAAGTTTTGTTAAGGACTAGGATAATCACAGACTGATGATCAGCTTGGGGCCAATCTACCATTGGCTTTGGCACTTTTATTGTAAAATAAAATCACATCCCTTACCACCCCAGTCCTTGAAAGGCACCTGCCTCTCCCCAGCCTTCCTCGCAACTGAGGAATTTATATATATTTCTGATAAGCTGTATCTAGAAGACTTTAAGGATTAATATCTAAGCATCAGAAGTCCCTCTATATTTGACTCATCTGTCAAACCAAAGACCATCAATCATTTTGTTCTACCTGTTCTTAAGATTTTACAATCCAGAAATAGAATATAGAGCCATTTTTTATATGGAGAAAACATGCAATTTGTCTAAACCAGAATACTTTTGAGAGTGAAAGCGGGTGGCATTAGTACTTATACTGAGACTCTCCTTGGTCAACCAGGAGATGCAGTTACTCTATTTACACACCCTTGACTGGTTGCAGAACTGCACATCTCTTCAGAGATGGGGTCCTGAAAAAGAGGGAGCAGGACAGGAGTAAAAGGGGTGACATCAGTGGTTCCCAGTCCAAATTTCACATCAGATCCCCGTGGAAATACCCAGGCCTACACCCCCCACCCAGAGATTCTACTTTATTTGTTCTGAGGTGAAATTTGTAGCTTTAAAAAGCTTCCCAAATGGGCCGGGGATTTAGCTCAGTGGTGCTGCCGCCTGCCTTGTAAGTACAAGGTCCCGAGTTCAATCTCTGGTACAAAAAAAAAAGCTTCCCAAGTGATTCTAATTAGACTAGGGCTTATCCCGTTTTAATTACATACTGATCAACTGGGAGTTTTGTTGAAATGTGATTCTGCTGGAAGTTTGAGGAGGGCCAGCAGTTTTGCATTTCTAACAAGCTGTCAGGCCCTTGCGCTGCTGGTCTGGGAGCCACACTGGGCACCCAAGGAGGTGGGTGAACTGTGAAGTTCAAGCAGCAGGGCCTTGTATTTTGTTTTGTTTTGTTTTGTTTACTTTTATTAGTACATGTTTATAGTACATAATGATTACGTTCACCGTGGGGGATTTGGTACATGCACATAACAAATTTTAATTTCCTTTCCCCTCCCCTCCATCCCCCTTTTACTTTTCAAGCATCAGTCATTTATTTATTTTATAAGACATTATAAAGTTAATTATCATATATACAGATTGAAAACCAAACTAATACGTCAAAGAACATATAAAACATGTAACACAGTTGTACTAAGTCAAGGTACACTTTTAGATACATTGTCTGTGCGGGATTACAATATTTTTTTTAATTCTCTTTTTTTCCATTATATGTCTTCTTTTAGTACTTTACATATATGGAATTTTCCACATAAGAGAAATCACGCAAGGCTTAAGCTTGTGTGTCTTGAGTTACTTCACTTAACATAATGGTCTCAAGGTGCATACATTTTCCAACAGATAACTCAAGTTTATCCTTCTTTATGGCAAAGCAGCACTCCATTGTGTATAAATACTACATTTTTTTTAATACTACAATTTTTTATCCATTCATCTATTGATGGACATTAAGGCTGTTTCCAAGATTTAGCTATTATGAATTGTGCTGCTATAAATATGGATATGCACACATCACTGTGATATGTCTTTAGCTCTTTTGGGATGATATTTAGAAGGGGAATAGCTGGGTCAAATGGAATTTCTACTTTTAGTTTTTTGAGGAATCTCCCTAGTGATTTCTATAGTGGTTGTATCAGTTTATATTCTCACCAACAATGAAGGGTTCCTTTCTCCCCCACAGTCTTGCCAGAATTTGTTGTGTTGTGCCCAGATCGCGATGTCCCAAAGACCACCAGGAGACCGTTTCCGATGTAAGCACACGAGGGTCGTTTATTCAAGCTTAAGCAGGGACTCTCAATTGTCACCGACGCAGCGGATCGAGATTGAGAGCCCCGAGCCTCGAAACTAGCAGGGTTTTTATTGAGTATACATCAAGCTTTGGTTGTTAGTAGCCAGGTGATTGGTTAATGCTAAATACATATGAAGTGTAGGGTTTTGATTGGTTAGGCTCGGGGGGGGGGTTAAGGGGGTTACGTATAGATTTTTGCAAGGGAGAAGGGGGCAAAGGTTAGGGGCCGACTGTCATAAGCTGATGGTTAGCAGGTCCACTGACTAATGGTCACATCTATCTTTTGTGGGCAGTTAGCCATTAACTGTTTACCTTATAGGTAGTGTGTCCGGAATGTCCTTCCTGAGTACACAGATGGCTGGGTAATAAACTTAGGAATTTTGAGTGGATAAGCACAAGTTTGAGAGAACAAAGGAGACAGCTCCAAAATGGAGTCACTTTGAGAGAACAAAGGAGACAGCTCCAAAATGGAGTCACTCTGGCTCCACATTCCCCCCTTCTCAGGGTGCTGTAGAGGGCCAATCATGGGCCTCTGGGGGTTAATTCTGTCAAATCAATAGGTATTGGCTGGTATTGGGACCTGAGTACCATTAACTGAACAGCGTTAATTCGCTTTTTAATGAACGAAACTAGTCTATTAAGTATGCAAGGTCCAAAGGTTAATAGTAGCAACATGATAAGCAAGGGGCCCAACAGGGTAGAAATTAGGGTAGTGAGCCAAGGGGAAGAATTAAACCAAGATTCGAACCAGGTTTGAGATTGTTCTTTTTCTTGTTTACGTTTGGCGATGCCTTCTCTAACTTTAGCCATGGATTCTTTGACTACTCCTGAATGATCTATATAGAAACAGCATTCTTCACCTAGTGCAACACAGAGCCCTCCTTGTTGAAGGAAAATTAAGTCCAGCCCCCTTCGGTTTTGGAGGACTACCTCTGCTAGTGAAGTTAAAGACTCTTGGAGGTGGGAGATGGAGCTTTCTAGCCTTTCAATATCTATATCTATGGCTGTCCTTAAGTCATTATAATATTTATTGTGTATTAGTAGCGATGAAACTCCCGTTCCTGTCCCAGCTAGTCCTAATCCTAAGAGAACGGTCAAAGTAATGGCCGTTACAGGTTCTCGTTTAACTCTGACCTGGGTTTCAGCCAGGCGGCTGGGGATGTCTTTTTCTGAGTGATATAACAACCGGGGGACTAATTGTACAAGTACACAGAAATCTCTTGTTTGTTTTAACACTAGCCCATGTACACAAGGGGTAAGTCCAGAGGAACAGGCCCACCATCCATCATAAGGGGGAATGAGATATTTAGGCCTAGGTCTAAGGACGGTTTTGTTACAAAGGTGTTGGTGGGAGACCGGGACACTGCCGACACAAGTTCCTTGCCCAGTTACTGATTGTAGGGTCAGCCTAGCTGTCCCTTTTTGTTGCCATCTACATTGAGTCGGGCTGTCTGACTCAGTGAAATTGTCTAGATAAGCTACTGCTTCATAGTATGGGGGCTTAGTATCATAACATAGCCAGCAGGACTGAGTGAGGTCTGGCCTAGATGCATTTAGGGCTTTAAAGGTGTGGACCATCAGTTCCCAAAGGGGGTCCTGGTCCCGGTTATGATCGACTTTATCAATCTGGGTGATCATTTGAATCAAGGGCGGGGATGTGGAAGCGGAGGTTAAGTCTGATGGCCGTACGGAGGCGTTTGGTTTTGGTGACATAGGCGAGCTTTTTGGGGAAGGGGGCTTAATAGGTCTGAAAGGGGCTATTGGAGCTAGCGCCAAGTTTGGCCCTATTAATTGGGGAGACCCTATGGTGAGCGGCTCTGCCTTCAGTTTTATAGTGAATAACAACCCGGTATCATAACCATCTTGATATAGACGGAGTCCCCAAGTCTGGCCTGTTTCCCATTTAGTGTACCTTTTACCTGAATCCGTGAATGAAAGTCTGACCGGGTTACAGAGGAACCCGGTACAGGGGCCACTAAGAACTAAGAAATTACCACCCTTTTGATTTGTCTGCAGGCCAGGGGGCCCAGGGACTCTTTTTAAAGAAATAAAATCGTCCTTGACAGGCGGGGCCCAGGAGACGGTGCCCGTGGACTCACATCCCCATTTGGCACAATAGAACTGGTCAGGTCCCCCGCACTTGTTTATCTGAGACTGTGTGCACCTTTCTCCCGGACAAACATAAAAGGGGGTGCTTTGTAGGATGTTTCTATCAAGAGAATGGCTACACCCAGGGTCAAATCTAGGAGGGGCCATGGGTACTGGAGCCATGGGCAGGGATGTTCTATTAGTATTACATTGGCCTATGCCTTTTTTACATATTGGCTCTCCTCTAGGCCCGATTTTCCAGTTTCCAGTGTTCCAAGTCCCTGTGGCGAGCGAACACAGGTCAAAGTCTAGGTCTGGCCACCAGGTAAGTGGTGGAGCCACTTCGGATGAACTATTAACAATGTTGCCCGTAGACGTACTAATGATCATCCAGGTTAAATTTAAGGGAGCATATGGGTTTTGTCCTCCTAGTGTCGGTGTCAAAAGTACAGTTACCATAATCACGATCGTCGACGACGTAGCTTGAGTTTGAGGGGACTGTCTTGGTCTCTGGACACCTGCCATGATGGAACGAAGTCTTCTAGGACAGTGTGAGGATCTGCAGGGCGAACGTGGGTGTAGTGTACCCACGAAGCAATCCCGTCGACCTTGAGAGCAGTGGGCGTGGTCAGGACTGTGACGTAGGGTCCTTTCCAACGGGGCTCAAGGTCTTTCTGCCGGTGTCTCCGAACGAAGACCCAGTCTCCAGGTCGGTAGCGATGGGGCTCAGGAGGTGGTCCGGTCTGGTGTAAGGCTTCTAACTTAGGCCAGATGTCTTCGTGTACACTTTGGAGGCTTTTTAAAGAAAGTAACAACTTTTGGTCATCAAATTCAACAAGTACATTTGAGTGAAGGTTGGGGATAATGGGAGGGGGAATTCCAAACATGATTTCAAAGGGGGTCAACCCCATTTTATAGGGTGAATTGCGCACCCTATAAAGGGCGAAGGGAAGGAGAGTCACCCAGTCACCGCCAGTCTCTAAGGTTAATTTAGTTAAGGTCTCTTTTAAGGTTCTATTCATCCTTTCTACCTGTCCTGAGCTTTGGGGTCTGTATGCACAATGTAATTTCCAATCTGTCCCCAACACCTGTGCTAGGGTTTGACTCACCTTGGAAATGAAGGCGGGTCCATTATCTGATCCTAGCATTACTGGAAAACCGTACCTTGGCAGGATGTCTTCTAGCAGCTTTTTAGTCACACTCTGCGCTGTCTCATGTTTGGTAGGAAACGCTTCTATCCATCCTGAAAAAGTATCTACGAAAACTAACAAGTATTTATAACCGTACTTTCCAGGTTTTACCTCGGTGAAGTCCAATTCCCAATAGGCTCCAGGTCGGTTTCCCCTCAGCCTATTTCCTGGGTTGGCCCTATTGTGGGTGGCATTTGTCAATTGACAGGCTTTGCAGGTAGCAACAATATGTTCAATTGTAGAATTAGCATCACGGATCTTAATTTCAGCATGTCTCAGGAGATCTTGCATTTTCCGAGTGCCCATGTGGGTGGTCCGGTGTATCTTGGAGAGAACTTGTTCTCCCAGTGTCTTAGGCAGGATGACTTTACAATCAGAAGATTTCCACCACCCGTTGAGGCACTGGGGCGTAGGTAATTGTTTTATCCAATTTAAGTCCTTTTCAGTGTACTGGGGCTTTTCTGGGAGGGCTGCACTTCCCGGATCGGGCAGCTGAGTGGCCAGTGTCAGATCAACCTTTAAAGCTATTTTTTGGGTCGTCTGGTCAGCTAGATTATTTCCTCTGGCAATTGGAGTGTCGCCCTTCTGGTGTCCTGGGCAATGGATAATGGCTAATTTTTTCGGTAGCCAGAGGGCTGTTAAGAGGGCAAGGATCTCTTCTTTGTTTTTAATAGTCTTTCCTTCAGCTGTCAAGAGTCCCCTTTCTTTGTAGATGGCCCCATGGACGTGCGCAGTGGCAAAGGCATACCGGCTATCTGTGTATACATTTAACTTTAGGCCCCGTCCTAAAGTCAATGCCTTGGTCAGGGCTACGAGTTCTGCTCGTTGTGCTGAGGTCCCGGTGGGCAATGGTTCTGCCCAAATGACCTCAGTTTCTGTCACCACAGCTGCCCCAGCATACCTGTGGCCCTCACGAACGAAGCTGCTTCCATCAGTGTACCAGGTGTTGCCTGCGTCTGGCCATGGTTGGTCACTCAGATCTGCTCGAATTCCGTGTACCTGGGCCAGGATATCTGTGCAGTCGTGAAGCGGAGCCTCTAAGTTCGGGTCTGGTAACAGTGTGGCTGGGTTTAAAGCAGCCGGGGCCTGAAAGACAACTCGGGTTGGATTTAGGAGTAAGCTCTGGTAGTGGGTCTGTTGTGCCCAGATCGCGATGTCCCAAAGACCACCAGGAGACCGTTTCCGATGTAAGCACACGAGGGTCATTTATTCAAGCTTAAGCAGGGACTCTCAATTGTCACCGACGCAGCGGATCGAGATTGAGAGCCCCGAGCCTCGAGACTAGCAGGGTTTTTATTGAATATACATCAAGCTTTGGTTGTTAGTAGCCAGGTGATTGGTTAATGCTAAATACATATGAAGTGTAGGGTTTTGATTGGTTAGGCTCGGGGGGGTTAAGGGGGTTACGTATAGATTTTTGCAAGGGAGAAGGGGGCAAAGGTTAGGGGCCGACTGCCATAAGCTGATGGTTAGCAGGTCCACTGACTAATGGTCACATCTATCTTTTGTGGGCAGTTAGCCATTAACTGTTTACCTTATAGGTAGTGTGTCCGGAATGTCCTTCCTGAGTACACAGATGGCTGGGTAATAAACTTAGGAATTTTGAGTGGATAAGCACAAGTTTGAGAGAACAAAGGAGACAGCTCCAAAATGGAGTCACTCTGAGAGAACAAAGGAGACAGCTCCAAAATGGAGTCACTCTGGCTCCACAGGTCAGGCGAGCATTGCTGAGCCATCGATCTGGAGGCTGTTTTAGGACTCCCTCAATGGCGTGAGGGGTGGTCACGCATAGTTCTTGGCCTAATGTCAATTTGTCAGCGTCTTTGACCATTAGAGCTACTGCTGCAATCATTCTTAGGCACGGGGGCCATCCTGACGCAACTGGATCAAGTCTTTTTGATAAGTACGCCACTGGGCGGCGCCATGGCCCTAGATACTGGGTCAGGACGCCCTTAGCGACTCCTTTGTTTTCATCAATGTAAAGGTGGAATGGCTTAGTAATATCAGGCAAGCCCAAGGCTGGTGCCGTCAGCAAGGCTGTTTTAATTTGATCGAAAGATTTTTGTAGCTTTTCTGTCCATTGAAAAGCCTGACTGTCTCTAGTTGCCTCGTAGAGGGGCTTTGCGAGCTCTGCGAACCCTGGTATCCATAGGCGGCAGAAGCCCGCCGATCCCAAGAATTCTCTGACTTTTCGAGGGGAATCTGGTGTGGGTATCTTAAGAACTGTCTCTTTTCTAGCATCCGACAGCCATCTCTGCCCTTCTCTAAGCACGTACCCCAGGTAGCTTACCTCGGGTTTGCAGATCTGGGCCTTTTTAGCGGACACCCGATACCCCAGCTCTCCTATGACCATCAAGAGTCTCTTGGTTCCATTTAAGCAGTCTTCCTGTGTCTCAGCTGCCACAAGAAGGTCATCTACATATTGTAACAGAGTTAGTTGGGGGTTCTGGAGGCGAAACTCACCCAGGTCTTCATGTAGGGCCTCGTCGAAGATGGTGGGAGAGTTTTTGAATCCTTGAGGTAATCGGGTCCACGTCAGCTGTCCGTTGATGCCTTGCTCTGGATCACTCCATTCAAACGCAAAGATGTGTTGGCTTTTAGGTGCCAGTGGAAGGCTAAAAAAAGCATCTTTGAGATCTAAGACTGTGTACCAGCGATGGCTCGGGGGAAGAGAACTCAATAGGGTGTATGGATTAGGTACTGTGGGGTGGATGTCCATAACCCTCTTGTTTACCTCCCGGAGGTCCTGCACTGGCCGATAGTCATTAGAATGAGGTTTTCGTACTGGCAACAAGGGGGTGTTCCAGGCCGATTGGCAAGGTCTGAGAATCCCCTGAGCAAGTAACCTCCTGATGTGTGGAGTTATTCCTTTCTGGGCCTCCAGGGGCATAGGATATTGGCGAACTCGTACCGGATCTGCTCCAGGTTTTATTTCTATAAACACCGGTGCCCTGTGTATAGCTAGCCCCATGCCTCCAGTTTCCGCCCATGCTTGTGGGAACATGGAGAGCCATTGTTCCATATCAGGATCAGGAGGGGCCCTCTTTTGATGTAGTAGATATTCATCCTCCAGGTTTATGGTTAGTACCTGAATGGGCCTTCCCTCTTGATTAAGGACTTTTGTGCCCCCGGGTTGGAAATGAATTTGAGCCCCTAATTTAGTAAGTAAGTCTCTTCCTAATAAGGGGTAGGGGCAGTCTGGTATAACCATAAATGAGTGGGTTACTTGGCCCACTCCCAAGTCTACTGTTCTTTGGGTTGTCCATGAATACTTTTTCATGCCTGTAGCTCCTTGAACCCAGGAGGTTTTATCAGAAATATGGCCACACGGTTTGAGTAGAACTGAATGTTGAGCCCCTGTATCCACCAGGAACTCGATAGGTCTCCCCTCCACTTTTAGGGTTACCCTGGGCTCGGGGAGGGGTGCCGAACCCCGTCCCCCCTAATCATTTGATTCATCCATAGCCAGGATAGGGGTCTTGGGGCGTCCTTCTCGCTGTTTCTTTTTAGGACAGTCCCTGGCCCAGTGTCCGTATTCTTTGCAATAAGCACATTGATTTTTCCCCAACTGGGGGCGCTCTCTGCGTCTCTCTTTGTTTTCTCCTTCCATCACAATCTTTTTTAGTCTACGTTCACATTCTTTCTGCTCTCCCGCAGTGGCAGCCAGAAGGATCCGAGCTAAGTTTCGGGTCTGGCGGTCATCAGCTTTTTCTCGTTTCTCCTCTGCGGTTTCTCTATTGTTATATACTTTCTCTGCCACTGCCACTAAGTCCTGAATACTCTTTTCTCCTAACCTATCTACTTTCTGTAACTTTCTCTTAATGTCTGGCGCCGCCTGGTTGACAAAATGTATTATTACAGCTGCCTTTGTCTCAACTGCTTCTGGGTCCATAGGAGTGTACCTACGAAAAGCTTCCTGAATTCTTTCTAGGAAAGCAGCAGGGCTTTCATCTAACTTTTGTTGTACATCCCCTACCTTAGCCAAATTGGTGGGCTTCCTCGCCGCTGCTCTGAGACCTCTTAATAAAGTCTGGCGATAGACTCGAAGTCTCTCCTTACCTTCTGCCGTATTGAAGTCCCAGTTAGGTCGGGACAGAGGAAAAGAAGTGTTGATGGTGTCTGCATTGGTGGTGGGCTGACCACTGTCACCAGGAACCAATTTTCTGGCCTCATTCTGGATTCTCTCTCGTTCCTCAGTGGTGAACAGAACCTGCAGAAGCTGTTGACAGTCATCCCAAGTGGGCTGATGGGTAAACAAAACAGTTTCTAACAGGTTAATCAAATCTCTAGGGTTATCAGAGAAATTGGCATGTTGTCGGCGCCAATTATAAAGATCACTGGTAGCAAAGGGCCAGTAATGATGAGGCTGGTTTCCATGTTCATCAGGGGGCCCTATTGCTCGCAGCGGGCAGACAGTTGAATCTGCCGGTCCTGCCGGCGAGGCGGCGCGCCGGTGACGAGTATTTTGGGCGGGACCATCACGGTTGTCGGCGGCGCCCGGGGCGGGCTCCCCAGCCCCGGCTGGGACTGGGTCACCTCCTCCAGCCTGCTGTGGCGGAAGAAAGGGGAGGGAATAGGGGGGAGGAAATATAAGATCTTCCTCGGTCCCTCCCTGGAGGACAGGGTAAAGTGGCGCGGTTGGCTTGGTTTCGGTTTGTTTTTCATCCGCGCGCTTTTTAGGAGCCTTTTCTTTGGCCGTCAGGATTAACTCCGGTTGCTGCTGCTGTGAAGGCAAAAAGAGCTTAACCCATGGGGGCGGGTTAGAAACCAGAAATTCCCAAACGGCGATGTAGGGTATCTGATCGGGGGGGAGGATGGCTTTACGAACTCTGCGAATTATCTGCAAATCAAAAGTTCCCTCGGGGGGCCATCCTACCCCGAGGGAGGGCCACTCTGAGTTACAGAGGGTGATGAACTTAGTCTTCTTAATTTCTAAACTTAAGTTATGAGCGCTCTCTTTAACTTCTTTGAAATGGTCTGTTACAAGGGAAAGAGGGGTAGTCACAGTCTGTCCCATCGTCTCGGTCCAAGTCAGCACAAACAGACACACAAACGCAACAGAGAAGCACAAGGTGAGACAAAACCGTCCTCCGCGCGATCGGAGGCAATGCAAATGGGACGACGGCCTCCTGCCGTGCCGCGGGAGCGACCCGCACCGTCCCTCCAGGAGTCTCACTGACCCGTACTCTTGGGGCACTCCGTCCCCACCAGTGGAATCCGGAACGTCTTCCAGGATTCCGGGTCGGCGGCCCTTGCAGCGCGTCCGCCTAGACCGTCTGCCGACCTTCCCAGAAAATAGGCCCAGACTTTACAAGCACAAAGAAAACACTCACCAGCCGGCGTTGACCCTCCGGTACGGGAGTCCTGAAGGTCTTGGGATCCCGGACGAGCCCCCAAATGTTGTGCCCAGATCGCGATGTCCCAAAGACCACCAGGAGACCGTTTCCGATGTAAGCACACGAGGGTCGTTTATTCAAGCTTAAGCAGGGACTCTCAATTGTCACCGACGCAGCGGATCGAGATTGAGAGCCCCGAGCCTCGAAACTAGCAGGGTTTTTATTGAGTATACATCAAGCTTTGGTTGTTAGTAGCCAGGTGATTGGTTAATGCTAAATACATATGAAGTGTAGGGTTTTGATTGGTTAGGCTCGGGGGGGGGGGGTTAAGGGGGTTACGTATAGATTTTTGCAAGGGAGAAGGGGGCAAAGGTTAGGGGCCGACTGTCATAAGCTGATGGTTAGCAGGTCCACTGACTAATGGTCACATCTATCTTTTGTGGGCAGTTAGCCATTAACTGTTTACCTTATAGGTAGTGTGTCCGGAATGTCCTTCCTGAGTACACAGATGGCTGGGTAATAAACTTAGGAATTTTGAGTGGATAAGCACAAGTTTGAGAGAACAAAGGAGACAGCTCCAAAATGGAGTCACTCTGAGAGAACAAAGGAGACAGCTCCAAAATGGAGTCACTCTGGCTCCACAGTTGCTGGCTGATTTCTTGATGGGAGCTATTCTTTCTGGGGTGAGATGGAATCTCAGTGTTGTATTAATTTGCAGTTTGCAAATGGCAGAGATGTTGAACATTTTTTCATGTATGAATTGGCTGTTTGTATTACTTTATCTAAGAAGTATCAGTTCATCTCAGATGCCCATTTTTTAAAATTGAGTCTTTAAATTTGGGAGGTCTAATTTTTTTTGAGTTCTTTATATATTGTAGATAGTAGTCCTTTGTTTGAAGAGTAGCTGGCAAAAATTCTTTCCATTCTTTAGGTTGTCTTTTCACTCTGTTAGTGGTTTCCTGTGCTGTGCAGAAGCTTTTGAATTTGATGCGGTCTCATTTGTTGAATCTTGGTATTATTTCTTGTACCATCGGGGTTTTGTTCATAGTCTTTACCTAAATCTATGTCTTCAAGAGTTTTACTTATTTTGTCTTCTAGCAGATTGTGTCTGTTCTAATGTTTGGATCTTTGATCTATTTTGATATTAGTTTAGTGCATGGTGAGAGATATGGGTCTAGGTCCAACCCTCGGCATGTGGAAAGCCAGTTTTCCCAACACCATTTGTTAAAGAGCCTATCTTTCCTCCAGTGAAGGGATTTGGCTCCTTTGTCAAAGATAATATAGCTGAGTGTGCATGGAGTTGTTACTGTGTCTTCCTTCTATTCTGTTCCATAGATCCATGAGTCTGTTTTTTTTTAAATTTTTTGTTTTTTGTGTTTTTTTGCCAATACCATGCTGTTTTTATCACTGTAGCCTTGTAATATAACTTGAAGTTCAGGATTGTGGTGTCTCCTGCCTTGCTCTTGTTGCCTATAATTCCTTTTGCTATTCTAGGTCTCTTCTGGTTCCATATGAATTTTAGAATTGCTTTCTCAAGTTCTGTAAAGAATGTTATTGGAATTTTGAGTGAGATTTCATTGTATCTGTATATCAGTTCTGGAAGTATAGCCATTTTAACCATATTGGTTCTGCCTACAGGAACAGGGGATATCTGTCCATTTTCTGATATCTTCTTCAATCTCCCTTTTGGAGTACTATAGTTTTTCACTGTAGAGATCTTTTCTTTAAAACTACAATGAACAACACCTGTTCTTAGTGCCTTCCTGCAAAGGCCTCTGTCCTCTAGACTTGGATCTCCACTGCCTGTTGGATACTCTACCAATGTCTTACAGGCATCACAAACTCCACACATGCAAAATGGAACTCCTGTCAGTATCCCCCAAACAAAACTAAAACAACAACCAACATGCTCCTTCTTTCATCATCATCTCTATCTTAGCAGGTGGCAGTTCTGCTCTTCCAATTGGTTCAGCAATATAACCCTACGATTTGTCTTTGACAACTTTCTCTTTCTCATATCCCACCTCCAACATAAATCCCATCCACAAGACCTTCAAAGCACATCCAGAATCTGACCCTGTCTCATCACCTCTACCATCTCCGCCCTGGGCTGAAACATTGCTCTGTATTTTGTATTTCTGCAGCAGCCTCTTATCTGTCTCCTTCCCACCACATTTGTCCATTCCCCACCCCCATCATGTTTCAGCACAGCAATCAGAGTGATTCTTCTAAAATATGTTAGAATACCTCACTGCTCTATTAATATCTTTTCCCTTTCCTCAGCTGTCTCCCTCAGAGAAGAGACATAACCCTTTCTATGGCCTTGAACACCCTGCTGAAAATGACCCCCTCGCCCTCTGACCTCTTCCTATTACTTTCTCCATTCCAGGCTTTGTTCTGTGAGTGTGAGCATCCCAAGAACACTCCATTTCATGGCAGTTACAATAGTTGTTCCCTCTGCCTGGAATGCTTTTCCTTCTGACCTCTGCAAGGCTTTCTCCCTACTACTCAACAAGTGAGGGCTTCCTTGGCCACCTGTCGTACAATAGCCCTCACATCCAGGTGCTTCTTACCCCCTTTGCCCTGTTTCACTCTTCTCTGTAGCATTCATTCCTGTCTCACATGTATGGTTAATTGTTTATTTATTTTGTTGTTTGTCTCTACTAAGTAGCATAACATGGCAGGAGGCTAGCACTTGGTCACTTTTGCTTACCATATTACCAGTGCACAAAATAGCACCTGGTATATGGCAAATGCCTAATGAAATTTTATCAAATTAATGAAATGGGACTGTTAGTTACTTTGCAACATCCCAGACTGATTATATCACACAAGAACCTGAAATACTCAGTGTGAGCCTTGGCACTGCCATCAGGCTTCCTCCTATCATGGAGGCATTGAATCAGATAAGTTGTCATATTTAAAGTACCTACTGTGTGCCAGGCTCCATGAAACAAGCATGCTTGAATTGCTGTTGTTCCTGGTTCCTCAATGTCTCCCCCGCCTCAAGGCAGTCCAGTCTGGTCCCAGCTGATTATTCAAATTTTTCCTACTTAAAAAACTCAGACCTCCCAAATTTAAAGACCCAATCCAAAAATGGGCATCTGAAATGAACAGACATTTCTCAGACAAAGAAGTAGAAGTAGCAAATAAACATATGAAAAAACGTTCAACATTACTGGCCATTTGAGAGATGCAAATGAAAACAACACTGAGATCCCACCTCACCCCAGAAAGAATGGCTGCTATCATGAAATCAACCAATGAAAAATGCTGGTGGGGTTGTGGGGAAAGAAGAACACCGCTCCACTGCTGGTGGGAGTGTAGACTCGTGCAACCACTGTGGAAATCAGTATGGAGACACCTCAAAGAAGTAGGACTGGAAGTCCCATTTGACCCAGCTATTCCCGTGCTGGGGATCTTCCCCAAAGAATTAAAAGAATCATACCACAGTGAGATATGTGCACCCATGTTCATAACAGCACAATTTGTAATAGCTAAAACTTGGAAGCAGCCCAACTGCCCATCAACTAGAGACTGGATAAAGAAAATGTGGTTTTTTAAATAAAATGGAGTACTATTCAACCATAAAAAATGAGAAATTAGAGACATTTATCGCTAAATGGATGCACATTGAGGCCATACTCTTGAGGACACACATATGTAAATACTGAAACTGCAAGTGTAAATAAGGACTAAAAGGTATTATATATAATGTGAAATAGCAAGCAAAGGGGAAGGGGAAGTGGGCGGGGTAGGGGAAAGGAAAGAAGGGAATGGAATTAATATGAGAAGATGAAAAAAATGGAAAGAAATCTTTGTAAATAGGGAGGAATGGAGGGGTTGAAGGGAGAGCAGGGGAATGGGAAAAAAATAAGAACTAGGAGAGATTATGTAAAGGTGCAAATTTCTAATGATGAATGTCATTATACTGTATACCTAAAATGTACCAATCAGTTTAATTGAAAAAAACTCAGGAATTCCTGAGAGAGCCCCTTCAGGCACAGTGATTCATTAGCATGACTCAGCAGCACTCAGAAAAAGTTTTAGTTAGCATTCGTGGCTTATTCTAGAGGAGTCACTCACAGGGTCACGTGGAAGAGACACACTGGGCAAAGTTAGGGGAAGAGTGTGAAGCTGCTGTGACCTGGCGCAGGACTCCCCTCCAGCCCTCTGACATGCTCGCAGACCCAGAAGCTCTCCCAGGCTCATTGTTTGGGGTTGTAATGGAGTTTTTATTCCGTGAGTGTGATCGGTGAACTCACTGGCCTTGGTTATTGGATTCAGTTTCAGCACTTCTCCCTGGAGGTCAGGAGGTATAAGTTCCAGCTCTCCTCCTGAGTGGCCTTCGGCAGCCAGCCCCCGGGGGGAAGCTATTTAAGCACATATCAGAAATCACTGTGTTAGCATGAACTCAAGCATGGTTGTAATATGAATAACAAACATTCTTATCACTCAGGAAATTCCAAGAGTTTCAGGAGATCTGTGCCCGGATCTGGGAACAAAAATGAAATACATTTTTTATCACCCCACACTTAAGAAAGTGGGCAAATGACCATTTTTCTCTTCCTTAAGTTGAAATAGCAATGAATAGGCTTTAAAAGTATTATTAAAAGAATAATTTTCTAATAATACATATTGGCTATTTTGTATAGCTAATAAGGGATCTTGAGTGATTGGCCAAAAACTTGGACTTAGACTTAGAAATTGAAAAAAAATCCATGCTGTGTAAGAGGTGGAAACATAATAGAATTCAGAAGTGATGTGTGAAGGCTGGGCACAGTGGTACATGCCTGTAATCCCAACTACTTGGGAGGCTGAGGCAGGAGGATTGGAAATTCAAGGCCAGTCTGGGCAAATTAGCAATACTGTGTTTCAAAATTTAAAAAATGTAAAAAGGCTTTCTATAAAATGGAGTACTACTCAGCCATAAAGAATGAGAAACTAGAGACATTTATAGCTAAGTGGATGTACATTGAGGCCATACTCTTAAGTGAAACAAATAGGACACATGTGTAAATACTGAATAGTTTCTCTGGTGTGAAAAACTAAAAGCATAAATAAGGATCAAAATGTATAATTGATATTGTGAAATAGGAAGAAAAGGTCTAAAGGAGTAGGGGAAGTGGGAGGGGTAGAGGAAAGAGAAGGGAAAAAAAAGAGAAAAGGAAAAAGTGGAAACAAAGTCTTTGTAAATAGGGAAGGGTGGAGGGGGTGAAGGGTGCAGGGCCGGGGAATGGGGAAAAAATAAGAACCAAGGTACATCATGTAAAGATACAAGATCCCAATGATGAATGTAACTGTATTGTGTACCTAAAATGTACTAATAAACTTAATTTAAAAAATGTAAAAAGGCTAGGGATGTAGCTCAGTGGTAGAAAATTGTGTAGCATGTTTGAGAGCCACTACTGCCTCAAAAAATGTGACATATATTTGGAGATTTACATGTTCAATTTTCATGACAGAGTGAAAATTTACATGTATATTTGTATATATATATATATGTGTGTATGCATGGGAGAATATGATTTTGGAGTCATAGTAGAAAAATACATATCAAAAACATTCTGTAATTTAAAAGAAACCCTGCACTTGGCTGTCTTAATAGCCATATCTGCAGGGAAAAGCATGAGGAAGTTCTTCATTTCAGTCTCCTCCTTAGAGTTTAGTCTGTATTGCTGCAAGCTGGAACTATAGGGGGAAGGTGGAGCGATGCCCAGAGAGTTTAGAAAAGAAACATGTGGTGAAAGACTTGAGCTGTAAAATCTAAGGGCAAGTTAAGGAGCTGGCTCATTCTGCTAGGAAAAGAGGTGTGACGTGGAGGTTGTAGGGAATTTAAAAAATAATAAGAGGCAGAAAAGGATGGCCAGCTGTTCTCCATAGCTAATGAATACGTAATTTGAAGAAATAAACTCAAGCTGCACTGGAAGGGATTCAGATTGATGTTAAGATAATTTTTCAGTTGTGGATGCTTCTGCCCAGTTAACAGAGCTGATTTCTGCTTTTCTAGACATTTCTGAGTACATAGAATCGAATAATTTATAAATATGGGAAAAGCTGGAAAGGACTGAGCATGATAATCTCTCAAAGTATCTTCAGTTTTAAAATTTTGGTTCTGTGATTATATATATATATATATATATATATATATATATTTTTTTTTTTTTTTTTTTTTTTTTTTTAGGAAGAAAAGAAACAAATTCTAATCAGATGGCTTAGATTTCCCTCTAGTGGTGTAGAAAGGAACTTGGTACAGTTGTCTTCCTACAAGTCGCTCAGCAGAATTAAACTTGGGAAAAAAGCAAAGATACAGTTTTTTAATATTTCTGCTAATCTGTGGAAATTATTTCCTGGAAGAAAACCCCCAAGCCCATGGTCCTCCTTCTGCTCGCTTGGATGTTGAGATCTGGACTCTTGCTGTGCCATCACTTTGCAGTGCTTTCCCTCCAGCTGAGAAGGGTTCTGGCACGGTCCATGGTGTTAGGTGAGAAACTCTCCCGGGCTAGGAGTGTGGCGGAAGTTTCCCAGGGACTAGTGTCTGCTGCCCTCCAGGGCTGTTGAGAGTTCTGATGACAGTTAGCCTTTTCCTCAGCCCGTCATTGTGACCAGAACTCCCTTCCGGGGCCTGTCTGCCCACGCTATGCACCCCCGGGGACCATTGTTCAAGCTAAGAAAAGAGAAGCCTTTGTGGTTTAAATAAAAATATTTCCCCAAAGGCTCATGTGTTCTAGGTGGGATTTTGCAAGGTGAGCACTGCTGTGCTGATGTCAGTGGATGAAATCTATTGACATGTTCGTAGTTCAATGTGCTTTTAGGAGGTAGGGCCTGGTGGGGTTGGAGGAAGTAGGTCACAGGGGGTGTAACCTGGAAGGGTATATTATTGTCCCAGCTCCTTCTCCTCTTTGGCTCTTTCCAACCCTCTCTGCTTCCTGGCTTCCAGGGATGAGCAGCTTTGCTCTGCCAGCCCCTCCTGCCATGACGTTTCTGCCTTGCATCCAGCTGATCATGGACTGAAACCTCTGAATCAGTGAGGCAGAATAAACCTTTCTCTTTTGGGGAGGATCTCAGTTCCTTTTCTCCCCAGATTTCTGGGCTCCTTCTACAATCTGCCAGCCCTCCACAGAAATCTTCAAGCTCCTTGTGAGAATCTCTATATCAGAAAAAGAGAAAAAATAAATTAAGATGCCCTAGATTTTTTGGATATGTAATTAATCAGATAAACCCATGTTCATTAATATTGAAATCATTTATGAATTTTGCTCCATTATCACTTGTTTCAATGTTAGTTAATTCAGATGTCAACAAAATAGGCAGTAAATGTAGATTGTGACAAGTTGAAGACAGTGACATGATGGCAACTCAGGACTCTCAAATAATTGCCTTCTTAATATATGGGCTAGATGTTTCAAGGTTGACAAAATTTTCTGGTTCCAAATGAAACAAAATATTTGGATTTTCAAAGAAATTTTTATTTTCAAAAATTAGCAGGGCAATGATTAAAAAATAAAACAAACCCTGTGTGAAGGACTTGTAGCTTCTAGTAATGGTAGACTAGGTGATTCAAACTAACCCTCTCTCTCAAAAGAAAAAATACTAAAAGACATGTCTAAAAGTATCTTCTTAAAAGCATCAGTGACCAGATAACAGCACAAAAAGGAGGATGAAGCCTGGGGAAAAAAGCCAGGAAGAAAGATTTTGCCTGCCTAGGAGAAATGCTAAGGAACAGTTGCCTCTAGTGTGAACTACGCAGGGTATAGGTGGCAGACATTGGGCCTAGGTGGGAAAGTGTCTTCTATTATGACCTGGCCCTGCCACAGAAAAGATAGGCCAAAGAGGCAGTTAAGAGGCAAACCTGTGTGGCAGATTCATATGGCTGAAGGAAAAAGGGTAAAAGTTCATTACTCGCCAAAGGCAAAGATCCTGACATAACAACCCCTGTTCTAGGTCATAAACTTGAAGGAAACCATTCTAAAGGTAGAGCACAGATTCTAATCCACGGATATAAATCCATGAACTGCCACCTCTGAACTACTACTTCCTCAGAAGCCTCAAGAAGGAAATGAAGGAAATGAATATCCTAGGTCTCAAGTTATTTCTATATGTAATTTTCTAAACAAAATAGCCAGCACACAATAAAAGGCTATAGGCCACTTGAATAGACAAAGTATTACGTAAGAGAATCAACAGAAATAATGTACAGCTGAAAGAAATCCACAGATACTGAAATTTATTCAGTACAGACTATAAAACAGCTATCTTTACGGGCCGGGGATTTAGCTCAGTGGTTCTGCTGCCTGCCTTGCAAGTGCAAGGTCCCAAGTTCAATCCCCGGTACCAAAAAAAAAAAGTTATCTTTACAATATTCAGGAAGTAAAATACCACATACAGAGAGATAAATATACTGAGTATACAAGACAAAGCACATAACTGGAGACTATAACAAGATATCAAGATGTTAAATTAGAGAACTGAAAAAATTAACTGAAATTAAGAACATAATAAATAGGTTTAACAGCAACTGAAGAGAGTATTAGTGAACTTAAAATATCCCAGAAGAAATTAGATACAATGCAGCTGGAGAGAAAAAAGTGGAAAATATAATACAGGGTCAGAGACATGAAGGTTACATGAGAAGGTCTAATATATTTTAGAGTCGCAAAAAAGCAGGAGAGAGACGCTAAGGTAAGCAAAACTTGAGAAGGTAATAGCTGTGGATGAAGGAAATTAGTTCACCAATTCTAGAAGGCCAAGCAGGAGATATAAACATAAATTCATATCTAGATACACCAATCTAAAATTGCAGAAAATCAAAGACAAAGCAGCAGTAGTTTGTCAACTAATTTTTCAACAGCAACCCTGAAATCCAGAAGACCAATTCACTATCAGCTTAAAATTCTCAATTTACTGAAACTCTTCTTGTAAAATGAAACCAAAATATATTTCAAATAAACAAAAACTGAGAGAATAGTGGACTCATACTAAAAAGAAAACTGTCAAAGACAGTCTTCAAGCAGGAGAAAAATTATCCCAGGTGGATATTTGGGATAAAGTGCAACAAAGAATGGAAACAAAGAAATGTTAAAAGGAGACATTAGCTACATAAAATACTAATAATAATGTCTAGTGGTGCTCTAAATATTTTACAGAACAGAACTAAAATTTACAAACACAATAAGTCTAAGAGTAACTGTAGATAAAATCCTGAACTACATTTCTTGCATATTTTGCAGGAAACGAAAGTATGGAAATATACTACAGGTAGATAAATTAAGGTGTCATGTTGTGATGTCTATGTAAACAAAAAGATTACAATTTCCTCAGAGAGGAAAATACAGAACAACTTTAAAAATAACCCAAGAGAAAAAAGAAAAATAAGTGTGTCAAATAAAAAGATATAATAAGAGATTTAAACTCAAAAATAGTATTCCTTTAAACATACATAAGTAAATACTCCAAGAGAAAGATGAAATTTGGATTTTAAGAAAAGACAAATTTAAGCTTAGAATAAAAGACATCTCAAGCAAAAAATACAGAATTTGATAGTTTAAAAATGGGAAAAAAATATATAAATAATTTTAAAATTAGCTTCATTAGTTTCAGATAGAGTACCCTTTTAAAGTGAAAAGCATTGCTAAAGATGAAGAGGCACTCTTCAAAATATTAACAGGTTTAATTTTCCCAGATGGCATAATTTTAAATTTACAAAGCAAAAACTGACAAAAAGATAAGAAGAAAATAGAGAAGTTTCAGTAATCCTCAAATATTTTAATACTTTGTTCAGTAATTGTTAGGACAAGAAGTCTCAGCAGTTAGTAAGAATGGAGAATATTTAAACAGTAGTAGTTAACATCCCCAACTTAATGGACATGTGCTTGTTTGTATATAGGGTACTATTACAAAGGCATTTAAGTTAGTAAAATCAAAATGAACACAAAAAGGATTTGATAAAATGCAACATTTGTTCATCATAAAAATTATTCCAAAAGGAGCCAATCCTTTTCATGTCATAGTGCTGTTAACAAATTTTGGATTCAGGCAATATACGCAGGTTGTATTTCAGCTACGAGGAAAAAACAATTTTGATGTGCTCATTTAAAACTCAAGCTGTGTTTTCAGCAGTACAAGCATCACTTATACAAATAATCTGAATATATTAAATTGTATGCAATTTCCCATGATTACTGTACTTCATAATTCTGAAAAGGGCAGTTTTCAGTACTGTACCTGAAACAGAAACCTTTCATAACAAAGGCATTAGCACAGAGATCTTTTAAACTTTCAGAAAGTAAAATTCTTTCTGTATAAGGGCTGTCTAGGGTAATAAGACACAGCCCAACTGAGCAGTTAAAATGATAGCACTGGCTGGATTTAGAGCTCAGCTTGGTTTTCATTAGCAATGAGATTTTGAGCAAATAATGCCATGCTTCCAAACCGCGGTTTTCTTATCTGTAAAATGGGTATGTTATCGCCTGCTTCATGGGCTATTATTACAGTTAGCTTAATAGATAAATTTGGGTTAGTACTTGGTACTTAGTGTCAACTATTAACAATTGTTAAGGAAGGATCAAAGCTTTATAACTCAAGGCACAAACTATGGATGAGACCAAGAGAAGATGTTTCTTCTTCCCCAAACTGTTGCAGATCAGTCAATTCTCTGTTTTGCTGTGGAGCCAATTGTGTTGCCTGTGACCTGGATGCAGCCAGGAAATGTGGTATTTTCTGGTTTCTGAGTCTGCTTTGGCAAGCACAAGACTGTGTTTGGTGTTCATTCCTATGTCCATGCTGCATATTTGCACATTTGTCCGGGTGAGGCCTCCTGCCTGCCATGGGTGACAGAGCCACGAATCCGGGCTGGGGATGCTGCACAGGGCCAGGCTGTGTAGACATCTGCCTGCCTGGTGACCACTGTGTGCACCTGTGTCCGAGTGCTGTGGAAAGTGGGTGAAGAGGACCCCCTGCCATGTGATGATATGAGCAACAGATCCCTCCTCTGTGCTCATTAGCACTAATTTGCAGCAACAGCTCTGAAATGTGGCATGGTGGTAACTCCAAGGCAGACAGAGTGTGGCTTTGAGATCTGGATTTTAACTGCTGGTCCATAGGGAAAAGGGCCAGCCAAATAGAATCTGTGTCTGTGAGTTGCTTTTATGCCTGTAAATAATCAGGCAATGAAAACATGATTTAAAATGGATAAAATGATAATTATGCTATTAAAATCTACTATTATTTACTATGTGACTATCACTTTGCTAAGTGCTTTAAATGTATTTCATGTTTACAACAACCCTGTGAGATAGAAACAATTAACATTGAGGTATACAGGGATGAAGAACCTTGTTTGCTAGTGCTAGAAATGGAAATGAAAGTAGGCCCTACTGATTCATGCGTTCAGCCAACATACTGTCAAGCTTTTCACATCATCTGTCCTTTAACCCACCTCTTGGACGTTCAAACTGTTTAAACTTCAGCCTAAACAGTAAGCCTGAAGCACTGTGTAAACTGCTTACCTTTTGCATTTGTCCTTAGCTGTTGCTGCTTTTAAAACTGCCTCAATGTGAAAATACCGAATAGTTTCTCTACTGTGAGAAACTGAAAGTGTAAAAGGACTGAAAGGTATAATAGATAATGTGAAAGAGGAAGAAAAGGGGCAAAGGGGAAGGGGAAGTGGGAGGGGTAGGGGAAAGGAAAGAAGGGGATGGAATTAATATGAGAAAATGGAAAAATGGAAACAAAGTCTTTGTAAATAGGGAGGGATGGAGGGGTTGAAGGGAATGCAGGGGAAGGGGAAAAAATAAGAACCAAGAGAATATGTAAAGGTGCAGATTTCCAATGATGAATGTTATTATATTGTATACCTAAAATGGACCAATAAAATAAAAATTTAAACAAATATAAAAATAAAACTGCCTCAAAACCTAGTGGCACAGTAATGAGAATTTGAACATTCTCATGAATGGTGGGGGCCAGGATTTGGACATGGCCTGTGAGGTGGCGTCTTGCCCTGTTCCATCATGTGTAGGGTCTGATGGGAAGCTAGAAAGATGGGGAGTAACTCAGACAGCTGGAGCTGGGATCTCTGGAGGCTTCTTCACCCCACACTGAATGCCTTTTGGCCTAACAATAGACTTAACATAGCCGCTTAGGGATCTATGGGTAGGGTTCAGGGCCTTCTGTGACCCAGACTCAGAGGTCATGTAACATCACTGCCCCTGAACTGTATTGGTTGGTATTCACAAGCCTGCCAAGTTTCAAGACAAGAGAAAGGAAATGCTCCCTTTAATGAGTTCCAAAGAATTTGCAGCCGTGTTTTAAAGCTGCCACACCATTCTTATCCTTTTATTTGTTGTATTTAGTCAGTTTTTTTTCACTATAATAAAATGTCTAGAATAATTAACAGAGAAAAGGTTGACTTGGGCCCATAGTTCCAGAGGTTCCACGGTTGGATTGGCCCCTTGTTTTTACTCTGAAGGGAGTGCCAGATGGCAATAGTTGGGACTTGTGGTAGAGTAAACTGCTCATTTCATGGGCAGGTGGTGAAGGAGAAAGAACAGAATAAGGAGGGACTAGACCGTCCCTTCAAGTGCATGACTGTGAGGACCTCAGGACCTCCCACAAGGCTCCATCTCTCTAAAGTGCCACCCTGGGTACCCAGCCTTTAACTCATGGACCATTGGGGAACATTCATCTCAATATAGCAACTGGTGTTGGAATATCCAATGTAATAATGATGACTCCATGTCTAAAAGCAAAACATGCTTCAGGAGCATAGGCTCCCCAGGATAAAGTCTATTTCTTCATACTTTTAATTGGAAAATGTTTTTGAAATGGTATTTTCCACTTCAAATTAGTGAAGAGCTGGGCATGGGGTTGTAGCTCAGTGGCAGAGCACATCAAAAAGAAAAGAAGAGAAAACAACAAAAACAGACCAACCACAAAAATCTCAGTAGCCTGAAACTATCGAAGACAAGGTGTATTTCATATTTGCACTTTATGTGTATCACACTATGGGTGGATGTGCTTCTCCATGTTGTGCTTTCTCCAGAGTTCAGGAATATGGAACAGGAACCTGGAACATTGCTGATCACTGTGTAGAGGGAGAAGAGCTTTGGCTAAAAATGACCACATCTTCTCCACTTTTAACCCACTGCAAATAGTCTCAGTGTCCCTTGTGACCAGGAGAGATCCTGGAAGCTCAGTCTCCCTATATTAGGGAGGAGAAGAAACTAGGTATTGGTATGTGACACTAACAGCTGCCACAGATCAAATAATGCCATGCAGGAAAGGGACCTGCGTGGAAAGCGACTTATTCTGAAGAGCCTTTCTGAGCTGAGACTAGCAAGGGCTTTATAAATAAATGTTTGAAATTCATCTTTTACAGAGTTAGTTTGGGTAAATGTAAACCAGTATGTGAATGTGTTCAGATTCCTATTTTACACAAACCAAATTAAAAAGTCCTGTAGAGTATACATATCTGAGTAAATAAGGAGAGGCTGGCTGGAGCTCTCACCATAAAGCAATCCCATGACCATCTATATCTAAGAAGCACTGATTTCCAGGGATGCCTCCTAGTCCTAGTGCAGTTTCCATATTGGGTCCAGGTCATGCTGATTAGTTTTTCATATTATAACAAAATAGGCAAACCACTTATAAAAAATACTTAGTTCAGCTTTGCAAGCTAAAAGTCTGAGATCCCATGGCCCCATAGGTTTAGCCTCAGGTGAGGGTCTAATAGAAGGTGGCATCATGGTGGGAACGTGGGCAAAAAGAAAGAATCACATCACCAGACAGGAAGCCAGGCAGGCTGGGGTCCCACAGACTCTTCTGACACAAAGACATCCCACTAAGTTCCATCCCTTAAAGGCTCACCATTTTCTAGTGTCACCACCCTGGGGACCCAGCTTCCAACAAACAAACCCTTTGGACTGAAACCATAACCAAACCATAGCATGGGCTGCATAGCCATAAAATCCAGAGCTTTTTTTTTAGCTGAGGAAAGGTGAAGATCTGGCTTGAGGGCTTCTGGAAGCTCAGAGGCTTTCTGGTACGTATTTCCCCATTGAGCCACGTGTGATAGCAGCGCTGTGGGTGCACCACACTGCACCACTCACACACGCAACACCTACCACATCCTCACAGAGGCCAGCTTCCCACGAAGGGGCCAGGGTGACTGCAGGACAGGATTCCTTGGCAAACCCCAGGGGTCAGAAGCACACAAAACAGGCTGACACCACAGTGAATAGGGCAGCCAGGCATGTGACAGCAGAAAGCTGCTGATTTGAATGGGAATGATTTCTCAAGGGATTCACTTTGAAAAAATATGTATTGATTTTTAATCAGACAGAATAAAAGATCATAGAGTGTACTGACTAGCCGCTGGACTTCAGGTTTCATGCCCTCCGCTAGCTCTGTGGGTTGCTATGAACATGTTCAAGTGTTAGCTCAGTTTCACCCTTGGTTTGTATGGTAATAGCAAAGCCTTATACACCCTCCCTTTGTACCAAGAGCTATTCTGTTTCCTGTTCTTAGCTCATTTAGTCCTCACAACTGCTCTATGAGGTAAGTGTGCCCTATTTTATATAAGAAAAATTAATGCACAGAGAGAGTGAGTAACATACCCAGATTGCACAGCTCATAGAAGGTAGATCCAGGTTGTGATCCCAGGCAGTGTGGCTTCAGAGTCCATACATAGCCACTGTCCTCTACTGACTGTCCTAGGATAAGGAGCATAGCATTTTCTGAGTGGTTCCCAGGCATGGCCAGGCATCAACACCATTTTGGGAGCTTGTCAGAGCTGCACATTCCCAAAGGGTCCATAGAAATGATGAATATTCCACCTCTATGGCTAGGGCCCACATCCAGTGTCTTCAAGTGATTTGTAGGTAGTCCTCATGTGGCAGCCTGCTGGCCAATATTTTAGAGACCTGTGGATGCTTCTACTTCATCTCTCAGGAGAAAGACTTCCTGGGATCTGTAAACAGAAAGCCAAGAGGAATCATATCATTTTTCCAAAACAGGAGCTCAGATTTTGAAAAATAATAGTAAGGACTGATAACCTAGATCCCCTAGGAATCTTTTAGAAAACACAGAAAAAAGAAGCAAAAGAGTCTCTTAGCAAACTGTCAAGAGACTTTTGTTTTCTAACCACTGGTTTCAATCATTTAGTTCTATCTCTGCTAACAACTTTGTAAAGGGCTGGGGGACTCATTTCCCACTAAACTAACAAGTATATTCCACATGGAGACCTTTGAAGTCTATCATGGATATGTCCAATGAAGAGAAATGTGAGAACATCTAAACCAGCAGTAATTCCTCATCCTTTGGCAGTGATCTTGGTGGCAGAAGGAGTGGAGGGGTACAGAAATAGAGAAGAGTGGAAAAGAGAAACAGTGACCAGGGAAGCATTTCTGGGATATTTGAACTGTGAACTCCTGCAGGTTGGCTTATATTTGTACAGCAAGATGCTAAAAGAGCACAGAGCTCTTGCCAACCACCTGTGCCACAGAGGCTGGCCATGTATTTGTGTGCTTGCTACCTGCTCTTCCCCTCAGGAAACTTTCTTGGGGAAGCCTAATGAAGCTCATGTTTGAATAGGGAAGTTGGCTTCATGAGTCTTCCATTTCATTTTGGATTTACGAGCTAAATGCCACTTTCACCTCTGAACGGCCCCAGTTAACTGTGAAAGTGGGGAGGGTAGCATAGGAGGCTGTGCCTGGCTGGACAGTCTGTTAGTGGGTACCACAGTCCCAAAACATTGGCTGATTTTTGGTTAGATGAACCTCTTGGAGAATATGTTCTCTACTTCTATTTGGAATGGTTTTTCCCCTCAGAAGAGAGGTTCTGTGGAGGCTGATTTTTCACATAGGCCTCAGAGCAGTGAGGTGACATGCACCAGAGTGGAGAGAAAGAGTGTGGAGCTGCCTGTGGATGAGAGATCACCACTTAAAGGTACCAGGGTGGGATGGGGTGGAAATGGGGGACTGGAAGGAAGAGTGGAAAGAGTGTATTCGTTTCCCATGGGTATAAAACAAACACATGAACTGGGTGGCTTAAGAGAATAGAAATATATCCTCTTACAGTTAAGGAGGCCAGATGCCTGATATCATGGTACAGGCATAGCTGCATTCCCTGTGGAGGCCCTCAGATGGAATCCCTTCCTGCCGTCTTCCAGGTTCTGTGGCCAAAGGCCACATCATGCTTGTCTCTGCCTCCATCTTTATATGGCTCACTCCTCTATGTGTGATCTCCCTAAGATTTTTTGCAGTGCTGGGGACATGAATATTATGCAAGCTCTCTACCACTAAACTACCCTTAGCCACGAGACACTCTTATAAGGATGTGATAGCATTTAGGACCCCTCAGGATAATCCAGGATACATCATCACAAAATCCTTAGCTTAAGCCAAATGACCCAGTCAAAAACATGGGCTAATGAACTGAATAGGTTCTTAAAAGAAGAAGTACAAATAGCCAATAAGTACATGAAAAAATGGCCATCATCTTTAGCCACTAAGGAAATGGAAATCAAAACCACTTTGAGATTCCATCTTACCCCAGGTAGAATGGCTATCATCATGAACACTGAAAGCAACAAATGCTAGGGAGGATGTGAGGAAAAAGAAACCCCACTGTTGGCGGAAATGAAAACTAGAACAACTACTATGGAAATCCCCTGCTGCCATCCCAGGCTCCTAGGGCACAGAAGGTGAGCCACATGGGCAACAGAAGCCCCCACCCCATCCCGTGGAAATGAGAAAACACATAAACAAGCCTCAAAACACAGACTTCCAGATCACCTACAGCAACCCCAAAGGGAAACGAGATGGAACAATCTGATACTCAACCACCTGGACTCTCTGAACTGGCAACAAAAGAGAATCTGGGAAAAATGAAATCAGAAATAATTACTCAGATAACAGCAAAGATTTTGCTCATGGTGCAAGACATGATTAATAAATCTAGAGAGGACACAGATAAAAAAAATAGAGGATCTGAGGAACATGATGGAATCCCAACATAGGAAACAAATGGAATCCATAAAACAGATACAAACAGATTTCCAAGAGATTAAAAACTCCATTGAAAGTCTGTGCAGCAGAATGAACCAATGTGAGGACAGAATTTCACATATAGAAGATAAGATTGCAATTAGTGAGGAGGAAAAGAAAAATTGATTTAAAATTGTAAGGGAACCCAAGAAATCAATCCAGCAGCTGCTAGACAATGCAAAGAAGAATAACATATGACTGATTGGTGTCAATGAAGAGAGAGGAGAGAGTGCAGATGACATAAAAAAACTGTTCACAGAAGTGATGGGAGAAAACTTCCCAAGCAGAGGAAAAGAACTTGACATACAGATAAGTGAGGCATATAGGACTCCAGCTAGCCTTAATCAAAAAAAAATCTACACATAGGCATATAGTAGTTAGGATTTCAGAAATCCAACAGAAGAACAAAATTCTACCAGCAGTGAGAGAAAAGAAACAAATCACATACAAAGGAAAGCCCATCAGAATCACAGCAGACGTCTCAATGCAAACCCTCAAGGCAAGAAGAGCTTGGAGTGATGTATTTCAAGCCCTAAAGCAAAACAGCCTCCAACCCAGATTGATGTACCCTGCAAAACTATCTTTCAGAATTGATGGAGAAATAAGATACTTTCATGATAAAGAGCACCTCAGGAACTTTATGAATATCAAACTGGTACTCCAAAAACTTTTAGACAATATCCTAGGAAAAGACAATGAGGATCACAACCCCAGGAAACCCAGCAGAATGAATCCATTGGGTGTGACAAATTAAACACAAAAGGGGAGAATCCAACAAAAAGAAAAAGTCATAACAAGGCTTTTAAAACTTTTAACTTCATCTCCCTAATGAGTGTATAATTCAATCTTATTATTGTACTGATTAGTATTTTTCTGATTCTAGAGTTGCACACCATTCCTTGTGCTATACTGGCTATTTATCATCTTATGTCTACATTTTAATTGGGTTGTCTATTAATGAGCTCTAAGAATTCTTTATATATTCTGGCCATGGGTTATATGCATTGTAAATATGGTCTGTTTAAGGACTACTTTTCATTTTAATGATGTCATTTAAAGTTCTAAATTTTGATGGAATCTCATGAATTTTTTTCTTTTATACATCATATTTTTTATATCCTAGGAAATTCTTGCCTACCCTAAATTCATGAACATTGTCCCTTATAATTTCTTCTTAAAGTTTTATAGTTTTAGGCTTCCATATTTAGGTTCACAGATCCTTTCGAGTTATTTTTATGTATAGAAATAAAGGGTTGAGATTAATTTTTTACATACGGATACCAGGTGTTCTAGTGCCATTTGCTGAAAAGACTATCTTTTCCTCTGCTCTTGAATTGAGTTTATGTTCTATAAAATGTTAATGTTAAATAATCTTTCAAAACTCAGTGGACCATATATGTGTGGTTCTATTTCTAGATTCTCTGTTTTATTCCAATGATCTATATGTCTTTCCTTACACCAACACTGCCTTGATTACTGTAGCTTTAGAAGAAGTCTTAAAATTAGATACTAAATATCTTCCAACACTGTTTTTGTTTTTGTTTTTAACTTTTCTAGGTCCTTTGTACTCCTACATAACTTTTAAATTTCAATATCCAATTCTTCATTTATAGCAAGTATACACAGACCTGAAATTTTATATATACCTTGTGTTTTCTAATCCTGCTAAATTCAAGTATAAGTTCTAGGGGCTCCTAGAGATTTCTTAGTATTTTCTCTGTAGATGATCATTTCATCTACATATAAAGATTTTGCTTCTGCCATGTCAATCCCATCCTAGTTGCATCATTTTATTGCCAGACTATTTTGGTCGGGCCTAGATTTCAAAGTTTAATGGACAGTTAAAGAGTAAGCATATCTGCCCTTGTTCCCCACCTTAAGGAGAAAGCATTGTATCTTCTCCATTTATATAATTTGTTCTCGCTGGAAGTATGGAGTACATGTCTTTAATCTGTTGAGAAGTTTCTGTTCTACTTCTAGGCTCCTGATAGCTTTTACCATGAACAGCTGTAGAATCTAGTCCAATACTTTTTCTCCGACTAGTAACAGGATCATATGGCTTTTTCCTTTCCTCTGTTTAAATGATGACTTTTGCGGGTGGATCTTCCAATGCTGAACCAACACTGCCATCCCTATAACAAAACCACTTTCTACATCCTGCCAGATCTGACTTCCAGTAGTTTATTTTGTTAAACAAATTTCTATCTATGTTCATACTTTTTTCTTCTATTATCTTTATCCAGTTTTAGGATTAGCACAATGTTGAGTTCCTAAAATGAGGGGAGAAGTGTTCCTTCTTTTTTCTGCTTTAATTGTTTGATATAATTTATCAGTTAAAATGTTTATGAGCCTGCTGTTGTCATATAGGTAGGTTTTCAAGCTAGGAATATACTTTCTTTAATAGGTGCTACTCAAATTTTATATTTCCTCCAGAGTTAGTTTCATTAATTCGTGTTCCAAGGTACTTCTTAGAAGTTGTCAAATTTATTTCAAAAAAGATTTTTGAAATATGCTTTCTATATCCTTTTAAATTCTGTAAAATCTGTGGTAATGTCTCCTAGATCTTAATATTGTAATTTTAAAAATGTATAACTGATATTGTGTAACAGGAAGAAAAGGTCTAAAAGAGCAGGGGAATTGGGAGGGGTAGGGGAAGGGAAAAAAGGGAAAGGAAAAAATATGAAAAGTGGAAAAGAAATGGAAACAAGGTCTTTGCAAATAGGAAAGGGTGGAAGGGGTGAAGGGAGGGTAAGGGAAGGGGAAAAAAATAAGAACCAAGATACTCATATAATGGTACAAAATTGCAATGATGAATGTAACTGTATTTTATACCAAAAATGTACCAATAAACTTAATGGGGGGGGAAGACATCATACTATAGTGATATATTTATACTCATGTTTATAGCAATACAGTTAATAATACCTGAGCTCTGAAAACAGCCTTGATACTCATAAATTAATGGTATTATAGGCAGTGTGGTATTATAAGTATGGTATTACAGACAGTGGAATATTATACAGCCGCAAACAAGAATGAAATCATGTCATCTGCAGAAAAATGGATGGAACTTGAGACCATAATGCTATGTGAAAGAAAGCAGACACAGAAAGTTAAATATTGCATGTTTTCTTTTATATGAGAACCCTAAAGAATAAATAAATAAACAGAGAGATGGTAGGAAACAAGAAGGCAGACTTGTAGAGAAGGGGAAGGAGATCAAAGGCAGAAGGGAGGAAAAGGAGAGGGGGTAATCAGATTTTAAAAAACGATTGATTTGTTATGTGCATATACCAATTCCCCAAAATGAACATCACTATTCTGTATTGCAGACATATGCTAATTTTTAAAAATCCTTATCTACATGTACAGAAATCCCTTTGGTCCCAGTAAGGTTCCAGGGATTAGGAATTAGTACCTTTAGGGGCTATCACTCTGCCTACCTCAGAGGGTCTAAGCTACATGTCAGGAACCTGGCAGCTGTGCTGAGTAGCTGACCATACCTTCTGGGAAGCCATCCAGGACTTTTACAACACGGGATCATGTGAACACTTCCACTGCACAGAGACTTGCTCTGGAGAGGTGGAGAATGGTTGGCAGACTCCTGCAAGCTAGGAATTCAGGCAGCTGTGTTAAGGAATAAACCCTGGGAATAAGGAGGAGAGAGAGCATGGGGAGTCCTTGTGAGAATATGGACAGAAGTTTGACAGCTGCTTTGATGTGCAGGAAGAGAAAAAGACTTAACCAAAGAGTGTTTCCAGCCAAGCTGATGGAGACCTTGATAGAATCGTCTAGTACAGGTTGTATATCTCTAAAATGCTTCAAAATTTGAAACTTTTTGAGAGTGACACGATCATGATACCACAAGTGGAAAATTCTACTCCTGACCTCATGGGAGAGGTTTCGGTAAAAACAAAAGTGCGCTGAAGACATTGTATAAAATTACCTTCCAGTTATGTACATATGGCACAGGTAAAACAGAGATGAATCTTGTCTTTAGCCTAGGCCCCTTTCTAAAGATATTTCATTATATATGCAGATACTCCAAAATCCAAAAAATCTGATATCTGAAGCCCTTCTAGTTCCAGGCATTTTGGATAAGGGATATTCACCCTACAGCAGAAAGAACATAGCACCATGAACTGACTTGATGAGGAAGTTACTTTTGGTTTGCAAGAGTTTTAGTTACGAAAGGAAAAAACTTTTCTCACTGAAGGTAGAAAGCTGGACAATGATAGTTCCTCAAAATGATCCAAGAAAAATGTACTTTGGATATGTTTATTTTATTTTAAGTTAATTTTTAAAAAATGTTTTATGGGGCCTGGGATTTAGCTCAGCGGTTCAGCTGCCTACCTCCCAAGTGCAAGATCCTGAGTTCGATCCCCGTTACCAAAATAAAAAAATGTTATTTTATTTTAGTGCACAAAGAAATCAGTTAGCTCATAAAATCCTGGAATGGGGTCCACCATGAGCCAAGTCACAAAGTCAGTAGATATGGAGTGTAGTTGTCAACTCAGGCCTTCTGAGGAGGAGTTAACGGATCTTTACTTTAGAGGTTGTTGCAATTCATGCCATTCTTTCCTATTAACTCTTTTATCATTTCTCTCTGCTCTGTTTACTTCTCTTGGATTCATTCTCCTTTCTTATGATTTTCATCATCCTTCTTATAAGGATGATAAAATTCTCTGCTTCCTCATAACTGGATTACCATGGAGCCTTATGCCCTAAAATTAATTAATTATAACTGTATGCTTTAGTTCCTACTGCCAGCTGCCTGTTCTCTCATTACTTACCAGGTCAAATTCCTGAGAGGGAGAATCAATCCATCCAGTAGTTCAAGTTTTTGCCACAGGCTGCCTATAGACCTACAGTCTCGGTCCAGGCATCTATGGCCAAGAGCTGGAAGCATGTGATACAAACAAGGCAACCTAGACTTCAGCAGGAGCCAAGTATTCGAAAGGAGCAGTAACCACTGTGTCTTAGAACAGTGGCCCTCAAAGTGTGAGCCTTGGACCAGCAGCATCAGGATTGCCTCAGGAATTGCTAAAATGCCAATTTGGGGTCCTGTCTAAGATCTCAAGAATCAGAAGCTCAGAAGGAGGGGCCCAGAAACCTGCATTTTAAGAGACCCTTTGGTAATTCTAGTGCATATTAAAGTTTGAAACTACTGCCTCAGAGTCAGCAAATAGCACATTAAATAAAAACAAATGTTTGAATGGAATAATGAGAGAATGCCTGGCTTTGCAAGTTTAGTAGGTGGTCCTAGAGGTCAGGAGAAAGTGGCATTTGTTGTAAATCCCTGTTTTATAGATGCTAGGATGTCCGTGTTTTCTGATGCTGGGTGGTCGGCCTTCTCTAGGCTGTATTGCCTGCCCCAAATGATGCACTGTGATAAGCACCGTCATCCCAGCCCACCTTTTCTGCATTCCTCACCATCATTTTCCATCCCCTCCTCCCCACTTGGATATTACCCTGATCCTACAAATGTACATTCCTTATGGAGAACAGCCTTGTGCTGGATTCCCTTCACAAATGTGACAAGTTTTGGTTAATAAGTGATTGTATTTCTGGTTAGGATTTTGTTTTTCTCTAAAAACTCAGCTATTTACTTTGAGTCTTGTAACATTCAGATCATTTATACCTCTCCTGTCTACTGCTATCAAATTTCCATTTGTTAGATTTTGTTTTATCTAATTTACATAAATGTGAATTAAAATACCACAAACATAAAGCAAGAGAGAAATGAAGGGGGAAAAGGCTTAAGGAGCAATCTCCTTTGTCTTCTGAGGAAATATAAACAAATTAAAGCCTAACACAGGGCTAAGATCTAGTCGGGTAGAAAATTTAAGGGAAAGAGTTGTTACATTATTCAGTAATTAGATAAATGTTACAAAGGAAAGTTTGAGAAATCAAAATCAATACAAAGATCCATGCTAAACACATATCCACATTTTATTTATTTATTTTTGGTACCGGGGATCAAACTCGGGTCCTTGCGGTTGTGCAGCAGGAGGCAAAACCACTGAGCTAAATCCCTGGCCCCATATCCACATTTTAAATACAGACAGAATCCAATTCCCTTTGCAGCCCGGTATGCTTTTCAACTCAAAATGAAAGTAAGCATCCACCCAACCCTATCTATTGGTCAGGTTATTTTTTCATTGGGGCACAATAGTTGGCCCTCATAACTTAAAGGAGTGGAGGAGTAGAGGCACATGTTTCAGGGAATTCAGTCCATGGTTGGGTGGCTCCAAGGCACAAACAGTATGGTGGAAGGGCAAAGTGGAGGATAACTGTTCACTTCCTGGAAGCCAGGAAGTAGAGAGAGAAGGGAGGAAATTGAGAGGGACATGCACCCTCCAAAGGCACAGCCCCAGTACATACCTCTTCCATTAAGGCTTTACCTTCTAACAGCACAGCACATGTAGCTATAAATGAATCAATGAATTGAACACTGATGAGTATAGCACAGTATGATCCAATTTCCTCTTAAAAACACCACCTCTGAACACATGAGATTTTTGGGAGACATTCTAGACCTAAACCCTAATATTCTACCCTAGGCCTCTAAGAAGCTCATGCCTATCTAATTATATAAAATGTTTTTAATTCATCTCTTAAGAGTCACCAAAGTCTTAACAGTTTCAGCATTGCTGAAAAGTCCAATTCCAAATTCTTCTCAGAGACTCAAGATAAACTCTTAGCTGTGGTCCTCAGTAAAACTCAAAAAGAAAGTTAAATACTTCCAACATACAGTGGCACAGGGTGAGCATTTCCACTCCAAAAGGGAGAAATTGGGAGAAAGAGAGAAATCATGTCAAAACAAAACAAAAAACAATAAGGTAAATATTAAATTCTGCAGCTCCATGTCCAGTACCTAGGGTAGGTTGTACCAGATGTAAATTTCAAAAGGCTTGGGCAGCCCAGTCCATTAGGGCCTTACTAGTTGCAGCACAAATGGCCTCTCTCTTCAACTGGCTCAACTCACTGCTTGTAGTTTTCCTCAAGAGAATTTCCATGTTCCTAGCACCTCCAACCTTCTGGGATCTCCATTGCACCTTTGGCTTCACTCTCACAGCTTCCAACATTGCCCTCTCAGGAGCACATTGCTTGGCCTTTGAAAAGCTGAGTGGAGGAATCTATAACCCTAAAATTCTTGCATCCAGAAAACCTTCAACCACAAAGTCTGCGTCCAGATCAAGCAGTATCCTAGCCTCCTTGGACCATTGTTGCAGAGGTCTCTGAGTTCCTGGATAGCTAAACTCCTCAAAACACTTCTCTAGGTAGCCCTGAATGAATAGGGAACCCTGAGATTCTCTTCTCAAGGCAAAGGAGCTTATTTTTCAAAGGAGCTTATTCTTTTACGCCCTTAAGCCTGAAATGGGTAGGGTCTTGTTGATTTCTGAGATGCCCTCATGACATTTTTCTTCTTGTCTCTGAACAAACTACTTGGTTTCTTTTTAATGTGACTAATCTCTTCAGCAGCCACATCTCTTTAGCATACTGGCATATACTTCCTTTTGGGCAATAATTTAAGTTTTTCAAATTGTTCTGCTCTGCTTCATCCTCATAATTCTCATAAATCTGACTAAAAGCAGTCAGCAGTACCCATGCCATAGACTGAACATTGGACTGTCTTGAAATTTCATCCACCAGATCAATCAGTTCATTGCCTTTAATCTCAGCCTCCTGCAGAGTCTTAGGACATGGGCAAAATGAACACAATTTTTTTTTTTTTTACCAGAGTATAACACTCATGGTCTGTAGTCCACTTGCTAATAGAGCTCTTGTTTCCAACTTAAACCTTCTGAATTCCTATGAGCATTCTGACCTTCTGAGCTCCAACCAGAATCACCTATCAGGCTTTGCTTACTGCATTCTAAGGTTTCTCTAGCTTACATCTCCATACCTTTCCAAAATCTTCCCACAAACAAGTTCCAAAGGCTTCTAAACCACATGGTGAGGTACAGTCCCAACAATGACTCCATTTCTCTGGTACCAATTATCTGTATTAGCTTTTCTCCACTGCGACACAATACCCAACACCCAACACCCACAGCTTAAAGGAAAAGTTTAATTTAGTTCATGGTTCAGGGGATTCAGTGTAAGGCCAGCTAGCTCCAAGGCAGAAACATCGTGATAGAAATGGATGGCCGAGGAAAGCTGCTCATGTCATGGGGCCAGGGAGGGAGATATACCCTCCAAAAGCACAGGCCCAGTGACACACCTCTTCCAAACAGGCCTCACCTGCTAACAGCACATTTAGCCATGAATTAATCAATGGATCAGTCCACCCATGAGTATAACACTCCATGATCCAATCAGCTCCCAAAAGCCCTACCTCTGAACACATGAGAGTTTTGGGGGAGCCTTCTAGACATAAACCATCACACCCTGCAAGGTGCAAGAAGGGTGCTAGAGCCACATTGTGAATACTATTGAATGGATATATTGCCTACCTGGATCCAGAGGAAGATAAGCATTCACTGGTTGAACCTAGGCCCTCATGCATGGCAGGCAAGTATTTTACTACTGAGCTATACCACCAGCCTCTGTTTCCACTCTTGACTATAGAAAATCCATGTCAAACACTCTAAGAAGTACTGGAATAGGCAAGAATTCTATATTCCTAACATAATTGATTCATTTCTATTAATCAGAGTCCTTTTTCATGTTATGTTAGAACTTCCAGTGCAGTCATCATAGCCCACATGCCTGGGAACACCTCTTTTCCTGCTATCCACTGTTTGTGGTTGGAAAGAATGGTTGTTCAGTCCTGTGCAACCCTTGCGCAGGTACAGAACTTTTCTGATACCGTGGGGGGAATGATCCCATATGCCCAGGCTTATTTTGTATTCTCTAGTTTTCCTTCTCACAGATCTTATATCAGAATTATATCATGGAAAGAACACTAATGTCCATATGTCCATATCACAGCTCAGCCCGTGAACAGTTATATGACCCTGGATCAGCCATACCTCCTTGCTGGGCTTCAGTTTCCTTGTCTAGCATGAAGAAATCAAACTAGATCATCCCATGGTCTTCTATGCTTTCTAAACTTGGCTTCCATTGTCACCTAAGAAGTCTCCCATCTGGAGGCTTCTAGTCTTTAACCCCTTTTCTCTCACTCCCTTCCATGGACATTTCCCACTACCTCAGAGAAGTTACTCCTCCACAAGTCTTGGTTGACATGAGAAAAATATCTTAAATATGTGTATCAGAGGTGTGGTTCCTGAAGAAGTACAGGACAGTAAGAATACAGCACACTTACCCCTCCCACATGTCCAAATGACCTTCATGAGAAGAGCCTATCTAGAGAAGATCTTATCTTTCTCATCATCTTTTCCTTAAACTCATATGTCATTGTTTATTCCACAGATATTTATTGAGTTATTTATTGAGTTATTTATTGATTTATCCTAAGCAGCAAGCACTTTTCTAATACCCAAATACGTCAAAGTTCTTGCCCTCATGGTATGATCATTCATTCTGACACACATACATTTATACATACTTAAGGAAGAAAAAGTACATTACTTTATTATTGTTAAAAAATGGAAGCTTAGCCTGGTATTGAGGTGCATGCCTATAATCCCAGCTACTTGGGAGGCTGAGGCAGGAGGATCACAAGTTTAATGCCAGCCCAGGCAACTTAGTGAGACCCTATCTCAAAATGAAAAGTAAAGGAGATACATAGCTCAGTGGTAAGGCACTTGCATAGAATGTGCAAGGTCCCCTGAGTTTAATCCAGGTGCCACCAAAGAAAGGAAGAAAAACAGGAAGGAAGGAAAGAAGGAAGGAAGGGAGGGAGGGAAGGGAAGGGAGGGGAGGAGTGAGGGAGGAGAGAAGAGAATTAACTGGTAGACTGGATGCTCTTTGGTTGAATGCAAGTTCTTTAGGAGCTTCCAAAAGTTTGATTTCTTTCCTTCGGCTTGTATCATTACCTCTGAAGCTCTCTTCTTTGACATGATTGGGGCAAAGGAAAAGCACTTGTTTCATTAATACACAAAGAGAGTTAAAAGGAGTTATCAAGTACATACATATATTGATAATTGTATTTCTAACATAAACATATATGTCCATTTTCCAATCAGTTAATTTTAGGCCAGCACCTTTTAAAATGTTTATTTAGCATTGTGATTCTCCTTCTTCAAAAGATTCTCACCCAATATTCGTCCCCTATAATGATTTTTCTAGTACAGTGAGAACTTAAAGACAATTGTGAAGCAATCTAAGGAAAAAATTCCTCTATATATTAATTTCCACCAATATTTTATATTATCACACATGTAATCTGACAGGATTAGCTCATCATTATTACCAATTCTTTTTAAAACACTCAACTTCATTTTCATAAACTACCTACTTACATTTCATTGAAATAATTTCAGTTTGATTATGTCAATGAAGTGAAGTTATTTCATGTTTTTTCTGTTTTATTTTGTTGGTGGTGGTAGTGGTGCTGGGGATTGAAGCCAGGGCCTTCACACTGAACTGCATTCCCAGCCATTTTTTATTTTTTTAATATTGATAGAGAATCTCCCTAAGTTGCTAAGTTACTCAGTCTGAGATTGAACGTGGCATCCTCCTGTCTCAGCCTCCCAGAGTGCTAAGATTATAGGCATGCACCACCATGTCTGGCTTCCCTTTGAGCCTGTGAAAGTTAATTTTGCAAAAGGTATGAATATAAATTACCAGACTTGTTTATAAATCAGTCTTTTCAAAGTATGGGTCCAATCATGTTACCTTTCAGCTCAGAGAACTCCAACATCTCTCCTTGCCTAAGGAATTAAATCTTTGCACTTTTCCCTGACCTTGAGGTCCCTCCAAGCAAGGCTGACTTACAAAGTTTTCCTGGTCCCTCTGTGTCTGTCCTCTACTCAGGATGCCCTGAACTGCTTGTGCCATCCTGCACTTGCTTGTGTTGTTGTTGTGGGACTTGGAATGCTTGTACTCCTTTCATGCTTGTGTCTGTTTAAGAATTAGGTTAGATTGCAAGAAACAGAATCCCCGCTGCCCATGCAATATAGACTTTATTTTCCTGAATTATGGAATCCTTGTTTGTTCTCTTACCCCAAATTTGCCCAACCATCCTTTCTATCAATATTGCAGTATTAATGGATTCACTTTGTTTTCATGTAGAACATTTATTAAATAAAGTTTACACTAGCACCCTACATGAAAAAAATACCACTTGATAAATATAAGCACATTGTAAAAATAAAGTCAATAAAAATCTATGATCTCAATACCTTGTAGTCAGGTAATTCTTTCCTGAGACATATGCTGTCTTGGTTAAAGTGCTCAAGATCAGCAGCAAACAGAGCTTCTCCTTGATGGAATCAGAGAGATTGATGAAGGGAAACAGATTGACTTTCTCACTGTTTTATAAGTAATACTGTATCTGTGAAGGCTCGCTGTGAATCGAGTATGCTTCACAAGTGGGAAAGCAGTGCCTCACGCATATGATAAAAGCAACTGAAGGGCAAGAAGTAATTTTCACCCCTCTTCATGTCACTCACCTTTGCAAGAATATAAACCTCCCCTACCTTCCAAGGAGCACTGAGATGCCTCGTGATGGGAAGAAAGGATCTGTCACTTATGCAGCCTTTGCCAATGGATTGGTCTGTCTGTCATCTTTGAAACTGCAGGATGACATATTCTTTAGACCTGTGGTCTTAGGATGAAGAATGAGCTTTTTATCCTCAACTTGCATGGGGTAGAGGCTGGGAGCATGTAGTTGGAAATAGGAAGAAGACTGGAGTTTTTTTGAACTTTGTTTTTTTGTTGTGGTTTTTGTTTTTTGGTACCAGGGATCGAACTCGGGTCCTTGCACTTGTAAGGCAGGTGGCGGAACCACTGAGCTAAATCCCTGGCCCCATAAACTTTCTTAATTCACTCTCCTTTTTTTATGAAATGCTCTCATGTTCTAATAGTTGGCTTGTGCACTTCACTGTCTCAGGTAAATTTTGGGGGGAGCTAGGTAAGACTTGGGAGATCATCGTCTTCTGCCTGAGCTGTATCCCTACGTCCTCTGCCCTGCCCTTTCCAATCTCCTTGAAGGAGAGGAAAACAGAAGTCCAGAGCGGACAGCTCTCCTACCCTCCATGGCTGCCTGTGAGTGGCAGCCTGGAAATCAAATCCAGATGCTTGCTGCAGAGCCCTTCACAAGGCCCTGGCCTGTGACTGATTCAAGATGCTCACGAACGTTCTTCCTCTTTTTCCAGGCAGTGCTGAGCCCTCTCATAGCCATCGCGCTGAAAATATCCCAGATTCACGAGAGAACTGGCCGGAGGGGACCCACTGTCATCACCTGAGTGGAGGGAGATCACTCACCAAGGCCAAAGAGAGCGCTCAGTGGTGGACACTTCACTGTGCCTTCTTGCTACCTGTTTGTGCCTCTTATGACATTGAAAATGACAAAAGATATTTTGTTGTTGGGGAGTAGGGGGTGGGTGGGGAAAAATCCATTTTGTTTTGCTTTTGTCCAGTTCCTCCAAATGCAACAGGATCTATAGCTGCCTGTTGAAGCTGCACATCTATCATTTGATATCTATATTTTATCACACAAAAGGGGCTCCCCTTTGGAGAAAGTGAGTGGGCCAGGAAACCATTAATTGCAGCTTCTGCACATCACCAGTGCCACATGAGAAAAGGTTCTAAAATTATTCAAGAGAGAGCAGTGTCAGAATTAAGGGATCCCAAGCCACAGCAGCCCGAGCAGGGAGAAGACCTCCCCCTGTGTAGAGGAAGAGTCAACTTTGCATCCTCGGCTGCTTCTCGACTCCTTACAGCCCACCCCATCCACACAGTGGCCCATGCTTCCCAGCCTCCCAGCACCCTAGTCCCACTTCCTTTCACATCTTCCAGATGGCTCTACAACCCACAATGGCACACTTCCAACAAAACATATTAAAGGGTGTTTTTCTCTCTCTCATTTTGTAAATATTATTTTGGCTGTCAAGCTGGTTGCACTCCTTCAAATGCAGCCAGATTTCTTTGCAGGTGGGAAGGAGTTTCTTGACAAGATTCTGCAAATGAATGCTTAAAATGTGGGGGCCCTAACTTGATTATACACATAGGTTGATACATGACTTTATATAGATTGTTCCCGAGAAGACAGAAACACCACTGTGTGCACTATGTCTCTGATTTTCCCAGTAAGGGCAAGTTTTCATGCACTTGTTTGAACACAGTTCTGATCTTATTTACAATGGCCATGAAAAGGAGAGAATGAAATGCTGTGAAGGTAGGAAATGCAGAGGATGCTGGAAGAAAACATTACTTGCAGGACAGTCGTGAGGCTCATGAGATGCAAGAAAGGGCTGCATTGCCTGCTAGGAAGCAGGGGATCACAACAGCCTTTGTTTGCTGAGGATAGAAATGGATACGCAGCTCGAGCAGGCTCATCTGTACTCAGCCAGAACGCTGGGGGCATGGGACCTGTTTGTGTACGTTTGCTTTCTGGGGAACGGCACACTCTGTTACCGCGTCATTCGCCAAGATGACCTAGTGCACTTTGACTGTTAAGCAATGTATTGTGGCTGTAGTCAAGGTTAGTGCAAGCAAGGAAACATGTCCAGGAAAGTAATTGTTTTGCTGTCTATGTTTCTGTCAAAAACCTGCTAGGACATTGCTAGCCAATAAAAAGAGAAATTCCCTATTTTAACCTGATTCAAGGATTGTAGGTTTCAACTCATTCGCTTCACCATTTCAGCAGCTCGCGTAATGACCACCTATCTGACACACGTGTTTTCAGAATACTTGCAAGGACTGTTTTTCATGATTATAACCTGGGGAATTGGTGAAATAAATGGAACAGAAAAAATAAAGTGCTCAAAATTCCCTATGGGAGTCAGCAGAAGCTAAACACATCTAGACATTCATTGTAACAGTCTTTATTTTGAAATAATAAGAAAGTGACTCTGACCTGAGACTTAAAAGAATCAGTTATGAAATGTATCACCAATGGAATAAAATTTGCCTTAAATCTTTGATACTTCTTATCTCTTGAGTAAAAGCCCCCGACAACCATCCATCTGCCCATTAATCATAGATGTTTTATTCTGGATAATAATACATTCTGTGTAAGAAAATACTTTCAAGTTTCCAAACTTTTTAGTCACTTCTAACATTTAAGTTCAAATGTAACTTATTCCTTACTTAAACATTCTGTTTCTTTATTTGACTATGGAGTCACATGCATCCAATAGCTCAAATATATATTCACTCATCAATTCACACATTCATTCATTTAGCAAACATTTACTGAGCAACTACTCCACTGAGACTCCTATTTTAGATGCAGTGAGAGGTCTGCTAATACAGGCAGGGTCGAAGCAGACACAGGGTTGTGAAAATCGAGACGAGCAAAGCTGTACATTACTTTATTTTTCCAAAGCTTTTTCTAAAAAGAAAGAAAAAAAGTGAAAGGTCTTTTGGGCCGGGGATTTAGCTCAGTGGTTCCGGCGCCTGCCTCGCAAGCGCAAGGTCCCGAGTTCGATCCCTGGTACCCAAATTAAAAAAAAAAAAGCAAAAGTCTTTTTGTGGTTCTAGGGCACAGCCTCTCTCCAGTACCTGCTCAAATTCACATTGCCAAGGTGTCATTTACACAGAGACCCAGCTTCTTCAGTTCAACTTTACATGTATGTCCACTTCCCTCTTCTCCAGAGAGGTGATAGTCAGGAAGCCATTCTTCTCCACATAATGTTCTGAATGTTCTTAAAGACAGAACTTCAACCACCAGTCTTGAAAAGTAAATGACTTGAGAGGTCTGAGAATTTTGTGGGAATCACAAGCATCCATCACAGAAGAGACAGAGTGTGGTAACTCTCGGGGCCACTCTGGTGATCTAAACCAAGGCGTTCACTCATGGCAACAGGCACCTCCAGAACAATGACAAGGTGCAGTTGCATTATAGAGCAGTAGTTCTCAACCAGGGCGGTGGCCCCACCCACCCAGGGGGTGTTTGGAAATATGTATGTGTATGTGCCAGGGCGACATTTAGTGGGACAAGATGGAGGATGCTGAATGCCTTGCTAGGTGTTATTTTGCCTCACCCAGGATTCTGTCCTTAAAAATCTGGTAGCCATCATTGCAATGAGATCATTTATTAGATCTTAGCGATCCAGGGTACACTATACATTCACAATATTTGAGGGACAAATAGTTTTTCATGACGTTACAAGCTAAAGGACTTGAACGTGACAAGAATATTTTCTGCACAGGAAGCCTTGGACTGATGCAGAATCCCATAGCAGTCCCTTGGGCTGAGAGTTGTCTGTGCTGAGCCACAACAAAGATAATGGAATGATGACTTCTAACTGGCCACCCATGGGTTAAAGACATGTGCTCCCTTAGCTATGGCAGGTGTGAGGAATTGAAAAGCACTTGTGGGGACTGGTAAAGACATAGTAGGATGACTGCCCCATTCTTGGATCATGGACCAAGTCCTCTAGGGTGAACCCTGAAATCCCAGACATGTGCCTCGGGGAGATTTCCATTCCTGGATGTAGAAGGGTCTGAGAAACTGTGTGGCTTGGGAAGTGATGTAGCTACTAGTAAACCAGTGTTGAGATCCTCAGTAGTTATGAACAACAAGAGATTATCTGAGGTAGCAGAGCTTAGCAGAATGCCTGTTCCACTTTAACTTGGATTCTTTACCTGTAGAAATAGCTCATGCAGCTGATAGCCTAGGTTAGTGGTTGCAAACCTATGGCACATGTGTTTTCTTTTAAGACAAAAAATGTTAATGTATGGGGTTTTTTTTCTAAACTAAAACTTCAATATTTAGTTTTAATTGCAGTGTTGGCACTTTTCGACAAATGAGTGGGTTTGGGGTTTGGGCACTCATCTCTAAAAGGTTCGCCATCACTGGCCTAGGTTATCCTGGAACTTTTGAGGATTCGTTGAAGATGTGGAATATTACTCTACATCTTTATCATCTCTCCATGTCTTTTAGTACCTAGTTTGTTCCCTGCAAGTAGGTGAGCTGGAGTGATACACCAAAGACAGTATAGTTAAGTAAAATCTTGAGGGATAAATGTTGTATCAGTAAGAAGTACTTGTGAGTTTTTGCATGGGGGAGTGAAAAAATGAACCCAGCACATATCAAATATACAAAAGATACAGCATAGTTTATCGCATAACTGATCTTGTCATCCTCATCTCTGGGGTGGTAGAGATGATTATTTAAACTTGCTGCTCAAAGGAACATCATGAGATCAAGATACTGCAGGACTAACAACTTTGCAAAATTCATTTCCCCATTGCCATGTCAGCCTACCATTCACATTTGAGGGGAAGAATGAGCTGAGATTTTCTTAAAGGAGACTTTCCTCTTTTCATTTCCTCACAGTTCCCAGCATTCATGGAATTATGCTTGCCAGTCTATTACCATTCATTTTATCATAAACTTGAGAAAGAAGGAGAAATACAGTGTCTATTTTCCCTAAGCCAACCTTCCAAGGGATGGCCAATGTATTATCACCTATCTTTTGTTTGACTTGTATGGTAGATTTTAGTTGACGTCTCAAATATAGGATTTGCTTTGGGTAATATCCATGTTCATGATGCTTAATTCAGAGTGCAGATGTTTTAAAAATGAATAAGTCCCTGTTAGTATTTCTTTTCAAAAAAAGCATCCAAGTTACTTTGTGAATCTTCAGTTGGTACTGAATAATGTTTGGATTTGCAGAAAAATGAACTCATCTTGTTACTGTGTTAGTTTCACATGGAGAATGATATTTTGACTAACATTCCCCTCATGATTATTCCCGATATAAAAAAGGCAAAGAAGGAAAGTTTGAGTACAAAATGTATTAGCATAAAGAAATTAAAACAATTTCTTATGTAAACCAAAGTTAACATCTGTTTTCTTTGACTCTCAGTAGTTGGAAAAGCCATCTATTACACATATAAACTCTGGATGAAAGCCAGGTCAATAAATGTGCTCAGAGTCCCAGGCATATTTTCTTTGTAGAAGGATAGGAAGAGATGACAAGAAAGGAATAATAAATTACATTGCTAATAAATGATCACCTTCATATTAAACAACCACAGGTGACCTTCATATCTAGCAATGCCCTCCTGGTCAAGGATTCAAATTAGGTTTGTTCCCAAATGCATACTTCATGGAGGAATTTCCTCTAATAAGGCTTCCTGGGACTTTGTCAGGATACATTCAACTCTGTGCACTCAGAAATGATGGCGATGAGGAGGCCATAGAGACCTGTTCCATCTAGATGACCCTCTTCCTTGAAAGATGATGTACTTCCCTCCAATTATTGTGAGCCTCTGTGCCAGGCACCGTAGCTGTCACCCATTAATGTATCCCGTGTCATCAGAACAATGACCAGAGGAAGGAAGGTGAGGCCCTGGCTCCCCGGAAGAAAGCATAGCAAGTGTATTTACATTAAAAATTTTTATTCGTATATATTTGTGATAAATAATGAATATATTCATCTTGGGACACTGATATATATATAATGCGTCTTGATCATTTTCGCTTCATTTTTACATTTTAAATGAGAAGTCCCTTAACTCTAAAGCTACCTCTGCTGCCTCCCCAAGGGCTTAAAGATATTTTAGTAACCCTAGATCTCCACTTTCTCTAGGACCCATTTTCAGAGTGGGAGAGAGAAATCCAAACTGCTTCCTAAAAGGAGGAAAGTAAGACAGGGCTAGCTTAGCACAAGAGCTTGAAGTGGACTCTTCTTCGCCCTCCCTCCTGGAAGTTCCCATGTATTATTGGACAAGTTTCTTTCCTTCCCAAAGCCTCGGTTTTGTGCCTCTGCAGTGTGGGAATAATCATAGCACCTGTCTCTTGAAGATGGAATAAAGACTAAGTAACATGCACGAGGTCATAGCGCAGAGTTTGTCTTATAGAAGGCTTGCCATAACTCAGATATTACTCTCTGCGTGGACATCTCACTTGACAGAAGAGGAAATGGAAGCCCCGAGAGATGAATACCCTTGTCCAAGTGTAAAAGCATCAGGTTGCATCTCATCCAAGGACCCTGCTACCTGACTTGTCCTCTTGCATTAAAAAAAACTACAAAATGTAAGGAAACTAACAGTTGACATTGAGTATTAAAATAAATGCCCCTAGTCTAGAAGTTAAAAGCTCTATCTTGAGACACAAAGAATTTCCTAGTAAATTAAAGTCTCTCATTTTTCAAATTCTGGAGATTTACAAGGAGATTCTTTGCATTACATATCAATATTTTAAAACTTCACGTGATTTATATCAAATTGTGTATTAATATTATCTGTGGCTAATGCAAATTCCACTTCACCCTGAATTCTGTGTATTATGAACTAAGTACTTGTCTATTCTATTTTAATCTATAAGAAACCTTGTATCTGCTTGTATGAGGACCTCTTAAAAATAACTCATTCAGTATTTGTGTTTGAATCATTTTAAAAGCCCAGACTTTTCCTTTCATATTAGAAAAAACCGTGCATAATTACAATAAAATAGTGCAAAATAATAGTCATGGGTTCCAAGAGCCTGTCTCTTATGATGTGAATTACTGCAGTTGCTCTGGTATCGTAGTCTATGCGAGGAACCATGAAGCCAGCTAACAAAATGCTGAGCCACATATTGAATGACAATGACTTTTCCTTCCCAGAACCCTTCCATTTGGGATTCTCAGGTAATGTCGTGCATGAAGGCCACAGCTATCCCAACGAGCTCCCTGTGTTCCTCCCTGCTGGGGGCTGAGCTGATTAAGGGGGTGCTGAGCTGGACAGAAAGCCTCAGGGAGAGCAGAGCCACCCTGGACACCACTTTTGCGGTGCCAAGGCTCACCTGGCTCGGAATTAGTGAGAATCCTCTGAAACGTCTGCCGGTGCTGGCCATGCCCTGCCAGGGCCCCCATGCCGCCCTTGCGTGGGTAAGCAGCTCTGGGAAACTTCGTGGCTGTCCCGCACAGCGTGGCGGCTCAGGCTCTGGCCCACCTTTCTTATGAGCTGCTGAGTCCCACAAAGGTGCATCCTGCGTGCTGGACAGCATGCCCTGCCTTCAGCTCTGGGCTTGGCCTTGCAGTATCTTCTGACGTCACTGCAGCCACCAAGTCTGCCATGGACTCTTGGTAGGAAGGCGGGGCCTCTGGGTGGGCTTTGTTTTCATCCTTGAGCTCAAGGCCGGTCTCTGTGTACAGCGGTGGGGGAGCATCCAAGGCCTTTACCTCCTCAGCCAAGGCCTGTTTCTCAGCATCAACACTCTCTTCATAAGCTGGAGGGTAAAAGTCCGGCCTGTAAGACAAAATTTCATAGTCATACATGTATTATTTCAGCATTAATGTCAAAGGGGCTTATGTCTGCCTTTCTCAACTCACATTGTGTGGTGTTAAACCAAGAAACACTGTGCTGAGAAACACTGATTTTTTTAAAAAAACAGATGCACTTCTTTTCTGGCATTACCAGGTTTTAAAAAATGGCTCCCTACCAGAAGAATTCTTTATTAGCCTTGGGATACATGTCTTTAGTCTTTTTTTTTTTCTTCCGTACATGCCTCTAGTGAGATATATTTTTTTTCAGCAGAGTATTCAAGGCTATTGCTTCTTGCTCATTCACTGATAGGAACAGAGCTATTCGGTGTGAGATCCTTATCAGCGGGGAGAACACAGGGGCTTGGACCGGACCCCTTTCTAGCCAGTACTGAGCCCATTCACAACCACAGTCCCAGCATGCACATTTCCTACTCCACTGCAATCACTCTATCCGATTTTCTCAGCCAACAAAATAAGGAATGAAAACCAACTACATGGCCATCCCTGAACTGAACCAGATGCCACACCACTTTTTTCCTAGCACCCTTTCAAGTCCCACCAACTGGTTTCTAAAGAAAGCATACCAAGACCCTCACTTCTCAAACCATGTCAGCAGACAGCTTGATACAGACTTCAGTTGCAGGCTTTCTGTGCCAACAGGCCCATAGCTCAGCATGGTTCAAGAAGCCATTCACAGCAGGGCTGATGTCTCATCGGTCATCTTGCCCAGCATTGCTAATTGCTAAATTCCTTCTGGCTTCTCAATCGTGAATGGGATCGGAGGTGGTGGAGATGAGGAGAGCCCGGGCAAGGAGCTTGGTTGAGATGAGTATTTATAGAGCAAGCAGACCCAGTGCCCACAGGGAGTGTTTATGGTGTGTAACCACAACATGACAGGGACTGCCATTTGTGGCCACAGCTCCTTTCCAAATGTCACCAGGTGCAAAGGCAAGTAGCTGAAGGGGCTGTCTACTGTACAGCATAAATCTCAGCCTTCACTCAGAACAGCCAAGGCTGAGTCATGGGACGTTTGTAAAGGCCCCGGGGACAGGAAGGTGAGCTATTCCCTGGAGCAGTTTGAGAGGCTCCAGGATGACTGCAGCCAGCCCCAAGAACCATCCACCTTTCTCAATCCCATCTTCCCTGCCACCTACTGCAATTCCCATTCCCAGGCCCCTGCATTCCACCTTCAGAGAATCATCTGCTTTGGCATCTCTACCTGGCTACCTATTTGGGTGCAAAGCTTCTGAAGAAAGCAACTTTCCAATTTGACTTGTAAGCTATTCTGAGGGGCTGCGAATCTCAGAATGCAACATAAGTGGCAATAAAATGGGTGTCATGTTATCCATGATTCACTTTCAAGTATTCCAGTACAGGCAATATAATATTATGCATGTGTTAATAAATTGAAGCTACATTTTAAAGGTACTTAGTTATTCTTATCATCTAACATTTAGTCAAAAATAGAAATCAACACTCTAGATGCATCTTCTATAATCACCTAAGTTATCTTACTTTTGGATCAAACCCAGAGACCTTGCTGGTTTCTCTAATAAACATGGGAAATGGGTTTGGGTTATACCCCTGCCCGAGGAGGACTGTCCCAGGCTGTACTTTAGGGGCGATCCTGAGATTTTTATCTCAGTGCTCCTGCGTTCAGCTGAGAATTACAAGGTTTATGGTCTGCTAACCCATAAGGTTAATCCAATCATTTTTTTTCTTGTGGTAATATTAATGTTATGGTGGAGCGACTTACATATATATCTCATGTATAATTAAATATACTATTTTAAGTGTACAGTGAGTCACACTAAGTATACTCATATGGTTGCACAACCATCTGAAACTCCTCCATCACCCTAAACTGAAACGTAGTCATTAGACAATAACTTCCCATATTCTCCTCTCCCCACTGGCCTGGGAACCACTGTCCTACTTCTTCTGTGAATTTGACTGCTCCAGGTACTTGAAATAAGTGGAATCATACAATATTTGTCCTTTATGACTGGCTAATTTCACTAAGCTAAGCATAACTTTTTCAAGGTTCACCCATGTTGTAGCATGTGGCAGGATTTCGTCTCCTCTGATGGCTGAGCAGTATCCCATTGTGTGTGTACACCACATTTTGCTTGTCCATTCATTGTCGATTAACCTTTGGGTTGTTTCCGCCTTTTGACTCTTGTTTGTGAACAATGCTGCTGTGAACATTGTTGGATAAAGATCTGTTTCAGGTCCTGCTTTCAATTCTTTTGTGTGTATACCTGGAATAGAATTGCTGGATAAAATGTAATTCTACATTTACTATTCCAAGTGTCCTTACACTGGCAGCATCATGTTACCTTCCTACCAAACATGCTTAATGGTGCCGGTGTCTTCCCATCCTTGCCAACACTTACTTGTTTTCCTTTGATAATGTACGATTAACTGAATCTTCACCTTTAGAATATGATTATCTTGCCCTGAATGAGTTTTTCAGATAAGGTGAGACCAGAACGTGTAAGAGACCAGTAGCTGGGACTTTCCTGAGTCGTACAGGTTGCAGGACTGATCTTGTGTCTGCATACCCATAGGTCCTGTGGCCGAATTTGGTCTGGGATTTATTTACCTTGTAATTTGGTAACCAGGTTAGAGGGAACAACTAATCATCACCTGCCTCTGACTAATGACAGCCTCAGGGATATAATACAAGAGCCTAGAGTTTGGGCCACTTAAGCTAGCTTTAGAAGTTGTTCACCAAGAGTGACAGTGAAAGTGGTGGTGTTTCTTTAAGAAAATTCCTTTTCCTCAAGTATTTCTCCCAAAGACATCACATTCTTCCCTAATGACTAGCCCCAGAGTCATTAGAAATCACTCAGCTTCCCACACCTCAGCCCATCTCAGCCCTTGCCATTCCCTCTGGCTCTCAGCACGTACCTGTCCACTGTGGCCAGGGGCAGGTCCCTGTGAGCAAGGTACTGTCTGAGCACATGGCTGAACACCCCTTTGCTTTTGCTCGCTTGCTGGTAGGTGCTCCAGAAAATGCCACTCAGAAGCATCACAAACCCTAGAGGCAGAAGCAAGTATGCCAGGACCAGGTTCTTCTGACAGTGGAATATGGAGTCAGAGGAAATGAAGAAAGCTCCCAGGCAGATCATCAGGAAACCGACCAGGAGGGTGAGAGCACAGAGAACTAGGCCAGTTCTGTTCTGCATCCCTGCTCCTCAGGATCTCAGCAGCTTGACCTTGCCACTCCTCTACTTCCAGGCTGGCTTAAGGAGAATACACTCATTAGCTGGCTTGCAGCTTTATATGCTCTGGGCCCAGCTGGCCTTTGGACAATTAAATGAAGCAGAAACTGAGAAGCTACTCATTAACCACTGAAAGTTACTGTGATATCCTGGGAGGGTGAGCCTCAAAACATCACATTGTGTACTACAGGAAGGGGTGGCTACATGGAACCTAAGGCATTTTGGGCTGATGGGTGAGACCACCAATAGCTCACAGGTATGTGAGGAGAAGTCTCTCATCTTTTGACTCAGAGGGCATTGGTCTCTTAACCACACACCCCCCAAAGGGTAATTCCTCACTAAAAGCTAGAAAAATTAGCATTCCTTGATGAACTAACTTCTTCGTGATGTGGCCAGGACTCCTCTCCCAATTTCTTTTTCCCACTTGACACTGAAAAGGTATTTCTTCTAGTCTCTTTAGCATTTTGTCTCCCCTACCTCAAATACCTCACTTTCCCAACAACACACTTTCATTCTGAAAAAAACACTAAGAAAAAAGTTCAGGGTGTGAACTCCTTGAGTCTTTTTCTGTTGATAAGAAGAGTTTTATAGGAGGAGAATGCTTTTGAGGACAGTAGGAGACAGAGCCTTGGAAATCTGGAGGAATTCCTGGAGATGGTTGTAAAGGAGGATACAGTTTCTAGTTTTGAATCTTTCTTCTACTAATGCATGCAAGTTTGTTGCATATTTTTTGCTTATTGTTCAAATGCTGGCCACAATTCCTGGCTCACCACAAATATTCAAACTTGCTCTCAAATGAGACCATTAGCATTGGAGCTAAGAGTATTTCCTAAAGAGTGTCCTGTGTTACCTTCTCCATGCAAAACAAATAAATACATTGTCAGAAATGCTTCTTATTGCTTCCCCACCCTACCTCCCACACACATTTTGGAGTTTCTCATATCACATTAGCATATTCAGTGCTCCAAAGAATACTGCAATTCCTTCTTTCTAAGACATATATTTAGTGAAATTTATTTTAGTAGATGTTGCTAAAGAATTTTTACCTGTTTTCTCTTATATCTTTGCTCTATGTAGCATTCGGTTTAAAAAATCTTTCCAGAAGCAGCCTTCTTTTCTCTGTCTGGAAATTGCTGACTTCTTTTTGCAGATACCTTATTCCAGGTCTGGTTCATGCCCTGATTCCTCCCCCTACCTTTTTTTTTTTTTTTTTTAACCTGAAGCTTTGTCATATCCCTGCCAAAAGTCTCCTTCCTAGAAGGACCCTGAGCCATGTATGTCCAGAGAAGTTACCTACAGTTTCTCTTTGCTTCTCCTCTCCGCTCCACTCCACTACTATTGTTTTCCATGTGCTTTCCCAGTGGGAAAAGCAGTTGTGCAATGTGCTAGTAGTGCTGTGAATACTCTTGAGCCTCATACCCCCCATCTCCTTAGCTCCAGCTTTATTTCAGGGCTAGAAATGAGAAGAAGACACTATGGATTTAAAAATGATGCAAGGATATCAGACACATCCACATTCCACCACTTAATACGGTGGTACCTTGCTTCACAAACTTAATTCATTACATGATTCTGGCCAGGTTCATGTTTGTGCAGGAAAGATGGTCGTGGTCATGTTCCTCACCCGATGCCGAGTTCTCAAACAAAAACAAAACTTTGCCAAACACTTCTGTTTGTGAACCAAGTTGTTCACAAATAAAAGCGTTCAAAGCATTCATGAGCTGAGGTACCACTACACTTATTTGTATTAGTTTCAAATTTCAATCCTGATTTACTTCCATTTTCTATACTATCTTTGCTGTTTTAAAACAACTTTTTCTCCTTGCTTCTCCACTTGGTCTTCAGATAATTGGTTTGCTTTTTCTTTTCTTTTTTTTTTTTTATAATTGGTTTTCTAAGATGATTCCTGCTTCCTGGTATCCATATCCACATGTGAGTAATTCCTTCCTGTTGAGTGTGGGCTAGGCTTTGTGACTTGATTTTAGCCAATAGAATATGGCAAAGAAGATACAATGTCACTTCCACGATTAAGTTACAAATGATTATGACTTCCATAGTCTTGCCAGCTATGAGTCTCTTGTCTTCTTGGCTCACCCCCTTTGAAGAAGGAGGCTGCCACACTGGAGATGCCCATTTGGCAAGAACTGGAGGAAACTTCTAGACAGCAGCCAATGAAGAACAAAGGCCCTTAGTCCATAAACCCATGTGGAACTGTATCCTGTCATCAAGCATATGACCTTGGGACCAATTCCTTGCCCAGTTGAGCCTCGAGATGAATCCTGCAAGCAACACTTTTGTTGAGAGATCTTGAAACAGAGGACCCATTTAAGTCATGCTTGGATTCCTGACCCATTGTCTTAGTTGTTTTTCTTGTGGCTGAGATAAAATACCCAACACTTGCAAGTTAAAGGAGGAAAGATTTATTTTAGCTCATAGTTTGTAGACATTTCAGGGCAGGGTGGCATGGCAGAGGGGCATCACAGAGGAGAAACAGTTTATGGCCTGGCAGGCAGAAGGCAGCAAGCAGCAAGACTGCCTTCTTTCTGACCCTTTGTATTCTATCCAGGCTACAAGACTATTGATTGGTACCACTAATGCCTGGTGTGAGACTTCCATTATCCACCCTCAATTCTAGGATCGCACCTTTCATCCACATTCACACACCCTAATCCAGTCACCTTTGGAACTCCCCACCTATGACCACTGAGCTCAGGGTATTTGAGTTTATTTGGGGTGAGACGGGGCACCAAGAGGGAATGTATAGGAGAATCTATAGTATATGAGGGAAGTAGAGAGGAAAAGGAGAAAATGAAGTGTAACTGAAACTATGTGTTTCTTTCATAAAGGTTAATAAACACTAGGGGACTGGGGATATAGCTAGTGGTAAAGAGCTTGTCTCCAGTGCTGTGTTCCATCCTCAGCACCAGAGGGAAGGAAGGAGGGGAGAAAGGAAGAAAGAAAAAGAAGAAAAAGGAGAGAAAGAAAGGCAGGTAACGTTGAGGTTATTTGTGTTGTGTGCTGTGTGTCTTTATTACTATTAAGAATATGTTACTAAATCTACTATTTTTACTGTGCCTCTGTTTCAGTTATGAGCCACATGGGTCACTGTTCTGTAAGCATTATACCCACTTTGATGCCTTAAAAATTATCAAGAATTAGGCCGGGGATTTAGCTCAGTGGTTCCGCCGCCTGCTGTGCAAGTTCAAGGACCCGAGTTCAATCCCCAGTACCAAAAAAAAGAATCACTAAAACCAGTACCTTATAGTTTTTAAAAAAATTGTTATTACTGTTATTACATAGAGTTTTCCTACTATCTGTGTTCTCTTTACTTAGAGTCACTAGCAATAAAACTATTTTTTTAAAAAGGAGGCAAATGCATGATTGCTTTAATGATGCTGAAATGTCACAAACACTAAGAGGACGCACCCTGTTCTTTGGGCATCTGAAGGGAGTCGAAAAAACCCAATCAGAAGAACAGGTGTAATGACAGAAGAGAAAAGAAGACAGATCACCAGAGCAGGGGGAAATAAAAACAGTCCAGGAATGATCAGGCAAACACTAAGCTGCCGCCTTAAAGACTCAGTTTCAGGGTCTCCTTGGCCTTTGGCTGAGCTTTCTGACGTTCACCTGCTCTTCTGGATCTGCCTTTTCTCCTAGACTGGCTGTCTTGTCCTTGCCCTCCTTGCCACAACTCAGCACTGATTATGGAATAAAAGTGTGGAGACTGCAGGAAGGAGGGATAGATGATCCACTATGTTCACGTAAACAGCACGGTACTGGCAGGAAAGTGGAAAAGAGACTCTGGGAAAAGAGTTATAAAGACCCAGTGGAAGCCAACCCAAACTTCTCGTCCTCGTTCCTATCCTCTCCACAGGGACCCAGTGAGGAAATAATGTCTTACTTTTAAATCAGTCTATTTCTTCTTCTTTTAATTTTCTTTTCTCTCTCTCTTTTTTTTTGGTACCGGGGATCGAACTCGGGTCCTTGCACTTGCACAGCAGGCGGCAAAACCACTGAGCTAAACCCCTGACCCCCTATTTTTTCTTCTTAAAAGTTTACCAGCCTTGCCAGTAGGCAGAAAGATGTTATTTAGTTGTCAGGCAAATGTCTGAGAACATCACGACTCTTACACTCTCTATTCCTGTGAGCATGGCAGACCCATGAGCACTGTTCTGAACACTGTGTGTGGCCAAGTTCCAGGCACTCTTTGGCCTTTCTGTCCACACCAGAGGCCCCAAACCATCTCCTTGGCATGTGCTTCTTCCCCTTGAAAGCAGAAACAGCATATGCCTCCAAGTAAGACATCTACGGGGATTTTGGAAGAAAGCTGATGGCTTGTAGAAGCTGTAGCCTAGAAGAAGCCAGGACCTAGAGCTGAGGCAGAGCTACAGATTTCAGAAGTTCACTTTTGTTCAGGAAGCAAGCTCGTGGGTGTTGTCGGAGAGGTGAGCGTGTGTATAACTGGAGATGTTGCCCAGCGTGACTGAGCGATTTCTGGATTAGCTTTTCACACTTGAGGGTTCATTGAGCACTGGCCACTTCCTCCTCCTTGTTTTCTTTGCTTTTGAGTCTTTTTCCTCATCACCCATTTATTTGTCCCTCTCCCAGTCATAAGAAGCTTTAAATGGAGGGATTTTTGAGGTTGGCAAAGGAGAAACAGCTCCGCAGAAAATGCAGGTGCTAGGTAGCAGGTGAGGGTCCCGCTCTCCCCTCCCGCAGTGAGCCCCATAGGTCCCCGGGGTAGAGGCACTGAGCCAAGCCAGAGCTGGGTGGGGCCCTCAGGCATTTGCCCAGGGTGTAAAATTTGTGGATGAGAAGAGTGGCCAAAAGTTAGTCATCAAGAAAAATCTTTGTATATTCCAGTAATTAAACTGGCAGACTCTTGCTCCTAGGCCAGTTGCTTGTTTCTGTAGTAGTTTTTGTCAGGAAATTGGCTCATGTCTGTGGACCTAACAAGAAAACAAATTCTGTTGCAATGAGAGCTCCGCTTCCAATGTAGTCCACAAATAACCCAGAGCAGATTTGATTTCATTGAGGATGCTTGGGAAATTGAAAAGAGACCACATTTCTGTGGCTACTTTGGAGCAGAGCAGAGCCCCAAGCCAGGGCAGAATTTGACAACTTGAGTTTATACCAAGGAGCCTAATTGCCAGTGATTTGTAAATAGGAAGTAGGTTCTGTGTCCCGGCTCATGAAATAATATTGATTCCTATTTCTCCTTCTCCTATGTGCAAGTTTTTAACACTCTTGAATAGCATAAATCATAACAAAATTTTTGTGTTCCTCAAAGATTTGTTAGACTTCACTCATTAAACCACTGAGTCCACAATTTTCCCCCTCTCTTTTAAAAGAAAACATTGTAATTTATTTTTGAGTTCCAAGTACTAGGTGGAGGACTAGAGATTGAGATAAATACTATGTATGCCGTGACTGGATATGGGTATACTTCTTTAACTGCCCACTGACCAGTAAAGGAGGGTGAGTGACTCCAATCAAGATTTGATTTATTATTGTTATCTTCCGTGCACTACTAGCTTCAAATTCCTTTTGTGTTCATTGGTGCTTGAGGTGAGGGTTGAACTACTAGAGGATTTTTTTCAATGTTTCTCCTTTACTCTAACTTTACATCTTCATTGAGTATCTGAACTTCAGGAAGGATCTTCATACTCTTTTCCGTTCCCTCAGCTATAAATTGCTGTTGTCTGCTGCTTGTTGACATAATGGTGAGAGCAGAGAATTTCTATTAACCTGGTCTACCTTAGTCATAGGCAGCCTCTCCTGGATTGTGGAGGAGGGAGGTCTTTCAAGGACTCTACCCTTTCTCCAGCACTAGTAGCCTCTAATGTTCTGGCCTCAAAATAGTTTCCCGACCCATTCCTAGAAGTGGAGGATTCTTTTCTTTCACTATCCCCATCGCATACACTGCACCTATGCCCTAGTGGAAAGAGGGTTTGTTCCTCGCTCCCTCTGAGTCCTGGTACCTCCCACAACAGGTTAATGGACATCCACGAAGAAGAATCTAAACATGAGTTCTTCCTGTATTTGCAGTTCCCAGTGGTTTTGTGTCTCATTTCAGCCCACCTTTGGCATCTAACAATTCATTAAAATTTTTAGCTGAATTCTTCTTACACTCTTGTATTGCACTCATCTTTTTTTCCTGAGCTCTGCTATAGGTTACCCAGGGGTTTTGCCCCAGCTTCCCTTGGAGCCTCCTGTCTTTCTTTAGATTTTAGTATATTTTGGTTGCCCTATAAGCTCAACTCTCCACCAGACTCAAGAGAAGTTATGACTACTTGGAATTTTCTTATTACAGGGAGCATGATGCTCTTTCCAGCTTTTTCCATTCTAGACAGAAGTGGCATATCCTAGACATCACTTTTTTGTTTTGTTTTGTTTTTTTTCCTGTACCGGGAAACAAACTCAGGACCTTGCGCTTGTGAGGCAGGCGTGGTACCACTGAGCTAAATCCCCGGCCCTGACATCACTTTTTTTTTTTATTAAATTCTTTTATTGGTACATTGTAGGCATACAACACAATTACATTTCTCATTGGGAATTGTACCTTTATATAATGCATCTTCGTTCTTATTTCTTCCCCATTCCTAGCCCTCCCTTCACCCCCTCCACCCTTCCCTATTTACAAAGACTTTATTTCCATTTTTTCCATTTCTCAGCATTTTTCCTTTCCCCTCTTTCCTTTCCCCTGCCCCTCCCACTACCCCTACCCCTTTGGACCTTTTCTTCCTATTTTACATTATCGATTATTCATTCTAATCATTGGTACATTTTAGGTATACAATATAATGACATTCATCATTGGAAATTTGCACCTTTACATAGTCTCTCTTGGTTCTTATTTTTCACCCTTGCCCAGCCCTCCCTTCAACCCCTCCAGTCCTCCCTATTTACAAAGATTTTGTTCCTATTTTTCCATTTTCTCATATTAATCCCATTCCCTTCTATCCTTTCCCCTAGCCCTCCCACTTCCTTCCCCTTTGCCCCTTTTCTTCCTATTTCACATAACCTATTATATATTTAGTCCTTATTTACACTTTCAGTTTCTCACACCAGAGAAACTATTTGGTCTTTATACATGTGTGTCCTATTTATTTCACTTAAGAGTATGGCCTCAATGTGCATCCACTTAGCTATAAATGTCTCTAATTTCTCATTTTTTATGGCTCAGTAGTGCTCCATTTTATTAAAAAACCACATTTTCTTTATCTAGTCTCCAGTTGTTGGGCATTTGGGCTGTTTCCAAGTTTTAGCTATTACAAACTGTGCTGCTATGAACATGGGTGCACATATATCACTGTGGTATGATTCTTTTAATTCTTTGGGGAAGATCCCCAGCAGTGGAATAGCGGGGTCAAATGGGACTTCCAGTCCTAGTTCTTTGAGGTATCTCCATACTGATTTCCACAGTGCTTGCACCAGTCTACACTCCCACCAGCAGTGGACTAGGATTCCTCTTTCCCCACAGCTCCGATCAACAAGTGGGATCTCTTTTTATTAAAAGGCTTCTGCACAGCAAGAGTAACCACCAGCAGTGTGAAGAGACAACCCACAATGTGGGAAAAAATCTTCACCCGCTCTTCCTCAGACAAAGGTCTACTATCTCGAATCTATAAAGAACTTAAAAAGATCAGACCTCCCAAATTTAAAGACCCAATCCGAAAATGGGCATCTGAAATGAACAAACATTTCTCAGATAAAGAAGTAGAAATAGCAAATAAATACATGAAAAAATGTTCAATATCACTGGTCATTCGAGAGATGCAAATGAAAACAACGCTGAGATTCCACTTCACTCCAGAAAGAGTGAAAAGGCTGCTATCATGAAATCAACCTGACATCACTTTTAATGAGTAAATTTTTATCACTTTTTTCAAATTTTAGGAACTTTAAGGTAATCTCTCCTTCTTGAATTAATATTCATAATTTGTAATTTCCTGGAAAACATTCTGTTTATATACCTACCAATTTTATTGGTTTAGTATACACATATACAAATACAACTATACATATAGCATACTATATTGATATATACTTAATATTCACTTATAATATTCTATATAGAATTTACTGATAATTTTTAAATCTCCTCAGACACTCTAGACATGTCATCTTTCTAATTAACATTATACTTAGTTTCTTTATGCTGTTTTCCTTGCTGAGATTAGCAAAAACTATTTTATCAGATTTTTTCAAAGCTTGTTCATATATTAATCTTTTCCAAGATCCAGCATTTGGTTTTATTATTCAGGCCTCTTTTACAAGAACTTTTTATGTTTATATTCCATAATTTTCTGCTTTATTGTTAATAATTTCTTTAGTCAACTTTGAAAGTTTTCATTTTTTATTTAATCTTTGTTAATTCTTTTAGTACTATCTCCTTTAAATCAGGACTCTGTTAAAGGCTTTGTTTCATTAGCTTTATATTTCATCATTTTTGCTTTTATCTTTAATAAGTCCATCCGTTGACTTTAATGGTTGTTTTGTCATTCCTTTGTAGTATTTTCTGTAGAATACTTAATTTATTTCCAATCTTTATTGTTCTATAATGAATAGAGCTACACATTTTCTTCTGTGTCACTTTGACCCAAATCCCATAAGTTTTTATATGCTATGCTATCATTGTCATTTATTTCCAAATAATAAGTAACTTCACCTAATATAAAAATGAGCAAACTAGAGAAACATGTAATAGAAAAACAAATGAAAATAGCCTTTAAAAATGAAAAGATGTTTAATCTCACTCATAATAAGGGAAACATTAAACTGCAGTTTATCACCCATCACATTGGCAAAACTCTGACAACATGCTGTTCTGGCAAAGCTGTGGGGGAAACATTTCTTTTCTGTGTTGCTGGTGGGAATATAGCTTCTAATAAAATTATATTTGCATTTTCTTTCTGATCTAGAAAGCACACTTCTTAAAATCTTTTATTTGGAATACACGGGCAAAAATTTAAATTATAAGGTACAGATTTACTTGTTGCTTCAGCACTGCTTATACTTACATAAAATTATAAAAGATTGGAAACACTGAATGGCCACGAATAAGGGACAAGTTAACAAATAAATGTGCATTAAGCTATGCACTGTGGATGGAGTCATGTGCAGTGCACAGTTACACACTGCAGCTGGAGCCTCATCCACTCCACACCTGTGGATTTGGCTCGCTGGGCTTGGGCACCCACCAACTCCGAGTCCACTCTGCATTTTGTTTCCCTTTGGCACAGGGGAGCAGAGGTGCTGATCAACCAACTGACTTGATCAGGGATGAGACCAATGCCCAGGGAGAGAAGGTAACCCTAGAGGGTTGCAGGTTCAGGGAGAAATTGTGGATAAGGCCAGCAGCACTACCCCAAGAAAAGTCTGCAGCTCTTTAAACTACAAAAGCAGTGTGGAGTTTTACTCTGAAAGTGACTCCTTCATGGCAGTTTAGAGTTGAAGAAATCCAGTGAAGCACCTGCAACATTTGAGAGAGTTTAGTCAATTAATTTGAGGAGCTATTTTGGGAAGGGGTTAATTGTTTAAGCCTGAGCTATAGAACAACTACAAAACAATTTCACTTCAGGGTTTCAAGTATTACCCTACCATAGTGACTGGGAGAGAGATAGCACAAGAGACAGACTCAGAGAGAATGCAGGCCAGACATAGCCCCCCCCGCCCCCGAAAAGTTTAATCTGAAGCCCCGCTCTCCATGGTAAGAAACCAGGCCCAGTGAGTGTGGTTTTCTGGCAGCTAGATCATTAAGCAGAGACAAGTAGTCTAATTGCTTCCCCATCTACCAACATGAGCAAGGGCATGCCTCAGCTTGGACAACTGCCATGATCTGAAGTATACAGATAGAGGGACCTCTGGGGGTGGGGGGTAGAGACCTACAAACCCACAGCCCATAAAGCTAGGTGAAGAAAATTGTGACATGCTGGGTTCCAATACTCCAGATCCAGGAAAGAAACCACTAATTAAAATATGCAGATAAATTTTTTCTTTTTTAAAAAATAATTTTATTGGTACATTTTAGGTATAGAATATAATGACATTCATCATTGGAAATTTGTACCTTTACATAATATATCTTGATTCTTATTTTTTCCCCATTTCTTTCTTTCTTTTTGATAGACTCATTTTTTTCCTCAGTGGGTCTTTGGACTTTTTTCTCCTTTTTTCTTTTGCTTTCCTCTTTTAAATTTTTTTCATGTTTTTCTTTTTCTTTTTTTCTCTGTTTTTTTCTTCTTGTTCTGTTATTTTTTATCTAATTTCATTAATTTCCTTTTACCCTTTGATAGGATCCTTTAATCTCACTTTTCACTCCTCCTTCTCAACTTTCATTAATTTTTCAAATTTTACTTTTCTCATTCTCCAGTTTCCCACCCACTCTCTCTTTACTAGTATAACAACTAAGCTTTATTAATCTTTAGATAGATAGTTAATTAACTATCTATGCTATTAATGCTGATTACTAATTCTATTGTTAGTGGAAGTATAGTTATACTTAGCAGATATTTACTTTAGGTCAATATTTGGTTTGTCTTAGCATATTATAACTATAGATCTCTTTTCTATGGTTAAAGGTATACATTATTTGTTCTTTAGGGTATGTCAATATCTAGTTTGTCTTTGACGCTATTACTGTTGCTGATTTTATTGTTATTGTCAGGATGGCATAGTTATTACCATTAATTGGTTTTCTCTGTATGGCAATATCTGGATTGTCTTTGGGTTATTAACAATACTGTGCCCCATTCCTGTGAGATAGAAGGCAAAGACCTCTATCCCATAGCCATATGTAGCCACGCCCAGAGTGCAACTTAAAATCAGACACTAAAAAGATCTCCACACTAACAATAAAGTCTACCACTATAATCATCCTCAGTACACACACACACACACACACACACACACACACACACACACACAGAAATAAGAGAAGACAAGGCAACAAAATGCTTCCGAAAACTCCCACCTGCCCCAAAGCTGACGCATGGGGCCCTGAGGGGAAGGAAATCAAAAGCCACACAGCTGAATTATTTGAAATAGTAAAAGAGGAGATTTTAAAGAAAAGATGAATAAGGTATTTGGCAAACTCAAAAAGATATAACTAAACAGATAATGGACTTAAAAAATAAATAATCAGCAAGTTTACAGAAGACATTAATAAAAAGATAGATGAGCTAAAAAAAATGATATAACCCATGAATGACCAGTTCAGCAAAGAATTACAGTTCATGAAAGTTTCAAAGAAGAAATCTAGGAGATGAAAAATTCTATAGAAAGTACCAGGCACAGAAGCAATCAGCATGAGTTCAGTGTCAGACTAGAAGATAGGACTAATGTCAATGACCAATTATTCAGAGATACCTTAACAATAACAAGAAAAGATGAAAAATAGATCCAACATCTGCTAGATTATAGAAAGAAGACTAATCTAAGATTAATTGGAATTAGTTAAAAATGAGAAGAAAGCACAAATTGCATTAAAAAAACCTGTTTATTGAAATTATAGCAGAAAACTTCCCAAGCATGGAGAAAGAAGGTAGCATACAGATAAGTGAGGCATATAGAAACCTAAATAGCCATGATCAGAAACAAACCGCCCCATGAGACATCATAAAAGAGTCTAATAAAATGAATATACAGGGGAGGTAGTTAAGTAGAGGAAAAAAAGGGAATCAGTAAGAGGAAAATAATGCAATGACTGGAATCAGTCAATATCTTTCAGTAATAACCTCAATATGAATGATCTCAGTTCCCCACCCAAAAGAAATGGATGGGCATAAAGGAGCAAAGTACAAAACCCGAAAGTATACTGTATATAAGAAATGTATTTTATCCAAAAAGATATATCCATAGACTAAAAATTAAAGGATGAAAAAAAATCCTTGAAAAGGGAACCTGAAAACAAGCAGGACTAACTATTCAATTTTCAGAAAAGGTGAATTTCAAGCCAAAAATGATCAAAAGAGGCAAAGAAGGTCACTAAATAATGGTTAAGGGGAAAATTCAACAAGAAGAAATAACAATTTTAAATATATGCACAGAACAGTGGTACAGCTGGGGATTTAGCTCAGTGGTTTTGCCACCTGCTGCGCAAGCACAAGGACCCAAGTTTGATCCCCAGTAGCAAAAAAAAAAAAAAAAGAAGACAAAAAAGAACAGTGGTGCGCTCAGCTTCATAAAACCAACACAACTGGACAGAAAAGATCAGATAAACAATAATACAATTACAGTGGGAGACATCAATATCCCATGGTCACAAATAGATCATTAACACAAAAAATCAACAAAAAAAATTAGTGTTGAACCAAACATTTGAATAAATGAACTTAATAAGTATCTACACATTGTTTCAACCAACAACAGAATACATGTTCTTTTCAGCAACACATAGAACTTTGAACTTTCTCCCAAAAAAGAACCATGTATTAACCAATAAAGCATGCTTAAGTAAATGCAAAAGAATCAGAATTATCCTATGCATATTACCAGACCACAACACAATGAAACTAGGAATCAATGGAAAGAGAAACCATAGAAATTATGCAAACATATGGAAATTAAACAATACATGGTTGAATAATCAATAGGTCACAGAACAAATCAAGGAAGAATTTAGATGGTTCCTTGAATCAAACAATCCTGTACAACACACTAGAACTTATGGGATACAATGAAAGCAGTCCTAAGATGGAAGTTTCTAGCTATGAATGTTCACATCAGAAAAACAAAACAAGCCTAAATAAATAACTTAATCATTGAACCTTAATGTTCTAGAAAAACAAAAACAGTCCAAACCCAAAGCTGGTACAAGGAAGGAAATTATAAAGATTAGAGCAAAAATTTAAGAAATTGAGACTAAAAGAATCAGTGAAGAGCTATTTCTTTGAAAGAATAAATGAAATAGACAAATCTTTAGCCAATATTACAAAAAAGAAAGGAAAGGAAAGACCCAAATCAATGCAATTAGAAATGAAAAAGGCAAAACCATAATGGGCATTGCCAAAATCCAGAAGATGATTAATAATTACTCTGCCAACCTATATTGGAATAAATTGGAGAATTCAGAAGAAATGGTTAGATTCGTAGGTACATATGAATTCCTGAAACTGAACCAAGAAGATATAAAAAGCCTTGAATAATCCAATAACAGGAAATGAAATTGAAGTGGTAATAAAAGAAGAAAAAAACCTACCAGCTAAGAAAATCCCAGAATACCACATGATTTTTCTTGTGTAAGAAATCCGAATTACAAATAAATTAAAGTGCAAAGTAAAAGAGACATGAAAGGAACTAGGGAGATAGACAGTTGCAAATGGGAAGGGAGCCAAGAGATCGAGGGCGGAAGGAGAGAGGGAAGGGAAGGAGCTATAAAAAGAATTAAGACGTGTCACATATGAGTACTAACTACCCACAATGAGTGTAGTCAGTGTGTGTTTTTAAACATGAACCAAAAAAGAAAGAAACAAAGAATGAAAGAAAATGGGAGAACAGGATCTACAGGTGGAGTAAGGGAGGAGGGAGAGGAGGAGATGGGGAATAAGAAGAATCGAGGTGTGTTAAGTACATGTAGCTACTCCATAAGATGCATGTAAATAGTAGGTACTGAAAACATGTACTAATAAAAACATTTTTAATAAAAACATAAAAAAGAAAAGCCCAGGACCTGATGGATTTACTACTGAATTCTACAAAAACTTCAGGGAAGATCTACTGCCAATACTCCTCAAACTCTTCAATGAAATCAGGAAGGAAGGTGTTCTCCCTAAGTCAGCCCTGGAAGCTAGCATTTCCCTGATTCCAAAACCAGACAAGAACTCAACTGAAAAAGAAAATAACATACCAATCTCTTTAACGAACATAGATTTAAAAAAAAAAAAAAACTTCAACAAGATACTGGCGAACAGATTGCAATAACTTATCAAAAATACCGTACATCATAACCACATAAGCTTCACCCCAGGGATGCAAGAATGGTTCAACACATGCAAATCAATAAATGTAATATATCACATATTGAGAAGCAAGGACAAAAAAAGCATGATCTCTGGGCCAGGGATTTAGCTCAGTGGTTTCAATACCTGCTTCGCAAATGCAAAGTCCTGAGTTTGATCCCTGGTACCAAAAAGACAAAAAACAAAAACAAAAGCATGATCTTCTAAAGCACCTTTGACGAAATCCAACATCCATTTATAATAAAAATCTTGAAGAAAATAGGTATTGAAGGACCTTATCTCAATCTGATAAAAGCCATTTATGACAAACCTACTGTAAACATCACATTAAATGGGTAAAACATCAAAGTTTTCCCTCTAAACTCAGGTATAAGACAGGGTTGGGCACTATCACTACTCCTGTTCAACATAGTACATTACTCAGAGTGATCAGGCAAGAGAAAGGAATATAGGAGAAGTCAAATTATTATTATTTGCAGGTGACATGATACCCCGCATAAAGAACCCCCCAAAATCCACCAAAATACCCACTGGAATTAATAACTAAATTCAGCAGTGTACCAGGATACAAAATAAACACACAAAAATCAATAGCGATCCTGTACACCAATAATGAACTCACTGAAAAAGAAATTTGGAAAATAATAACATTGATAATAGCATCAAGACAAATTAAATATTTATGAGTTAACTCAGCCAAGGAAGTGAAAGATCTCTACTACAAAAACTACAGTATCTGAAAAGGAGATTGAGGAGTACATCACAAAATGGAAAGATATCTCCTGTTCCTGGGATAGGCAGAACCTTTGAGTCCTTTCTGGTGGGGGGCTCTCCTGTGCATTGCTTGATGTTTAGTATTCTGTATATGTAAGTCTCCATGGCTTCCCTGTCCAGAGTCAGCCCTTCTAATAGAAGACTGTTGGGTCCACTGTTGAAAGCCTTGTAGAGACTTTAGCCTGACAGCAAACACATTGCCGCCAGAATTTCAGCATAGGAGGGAGGTGGAGGGTGGAGTCTAGCCTAGCAGCTCATTATGAGATCTTTTAATTTATGGACCAGGTAATTATTGACAAGCCCCCTCCCCACACTGTGTACTGGTTAACTTTGAACTTGAAATTTCTCTAGCACATTCCTGATTAAAAGAAAACTAACCATTGCTGTAGATTTCCTCTGGCTTTTCTACCTTTATTACTCAGTCAATCCATTTCTTTTTGGTCTGTATTCCAGGAAATTGTTAAAATTTCACACCTGTGATTGCAGCTTTTCTCATCTGGCATTCCAACACCATATAGAAGGAGAGGGAAAGTAAACAGGTGTGCACAGTCTGCCAATTAATCATCCAATTTTTTCTGAGTGTGTGAGCATATGTGTGGGTGATGTTTACAAAACTAGGATCACGTTATGTATGTATTTTATATTTTGCTTTTTCACTAGAATAACATGGTTTTTAAAACATTATTTTTAATGATGTCGTGGGCGAACCTTCATAGTTTATCATACTGGAGTGTAATTACAAATTTTCTTTTATTTCTTCAACACTAAATAATAGGATACTTGAGTGCAGAGAAATGTCAGTTTGGGGGACTATTAAGACAAAATGAAATATCTGGGCTAGAGAAGCTTTATAACTGTTCCTAGTTTAATCTGATTAATTTTTTTAGTTGAATAGATGAGGATTAATGCAGGGGCCTGGGTTAAGGGCTGAAGGGGAAAAGAAGGGACAGTTCATTTAGGAAGAGAAAACTAAAAGTGATAATTCCTGTCTGCTGATTTGATTCTCCCACACTTATACTTTTTGCTGCTCTTAATACAAGTAGAATCCTTAGATGAATTGGAGAAAATGGATGCTGAGGTTTTCCTTCCTTTATTAAGGTCCTAGAAACAAGAATACTATTTGGAACATAATGATGTTTCTTCTAGTACATATCACAATATGTATAAAATATTTCAAGGGCAATGTGTTTCTCAGTTTCAGGTATATTAAGAATTATAGAGGTGGTGCTGATATACCCAGCTTGCTATTTACTGCCTCAGATGGATGTCTCATTCTCTGTTGATGTCAAGGCACTGAAGTTATGTCTCCTTACAGCCAAGAGCATAATCAAGGTGTGAACATGCCATGAGAGTAACTATACACTGTCATTGGATTGTGATTTGAGATTGTTAGACACCTTTATTTAACCATATTGGAATGGATAAATCATTCACTGTGCTTGCACAAGTGTTGGAAATCAAATTAAGAAGGCAAAATATTACACACAGAAGATTTATCATCATGCCCAAGACTATTTTAAATTTTTATAGATATAATTGAGAGCTTCAAACACAGATGGTTCCTATTTTCAATCCACAAATACAGAAAAGCAAGTCCTGAGTCTTATTTTTGTTCTGTCTTGTCTTAGTGCATCTGTTTATTTAATGTGACTCACTGATGTCTAGCACAAGGGGAAATTGAATAATTCATTAAAAATATTTTTCTCAGAATTAGAAGATAAGATTTAGACATAAATTGTCTCTTCACATTTAGTAGTCGATTTTTTTAAATCAACAGAAGCCCAAATTTACTTAACAGAGGGGTCAAATTTCTCCCAAAAAAAGAAAAAGGAAAAGAGGAGTGGTAAATACCTTTGTTTATGCAGAAATATGTATAGTATCTCATAGTTTTCACATGATCCAATATGAAAAATACATCTAAAACAGTCATCATAATTTATTGAATGTCACCATTTTCCAGGCACTTGTATTTGCCATTTTTCATTCTCAGAACAATATTGTAAGGTGGGTACTGTGAGCCACCACAAAGCCTGGAGGATGCTGGGCTCTGAGAGGATCAATGACCTCCTCAAGGTCATGTCGACCTATACCTAACTACCTGTGCACCCTACACTCTTCGTTTGACACCATAATGCCTCCCTGGTGGCTGAAATTAAGGTTGGCAATTTTATTTTACAAATTAATAATTGATGATAAAATTATTTATTGTGACTGCTTATGGGTTTGTAAAAACACACGGACTCACAGCCTTTCTTGAGCACACCTGACATTTACAAGTTTGTCAAGCAGGGTAGGCCAGGTTGTGCTTTGCAGCAAACAATCCCAGATCTCTGTAGCTTTAAATGCTCAAAGTTTATTCCTTGTTTGCCCATTTTGTCCATCCTAATTCAGCTAGGACTGTGCTATAAGTTGACATTAGTCTCACTTTAGGATCCAGCTGAGGGAGCAGCTTCTCTCCTGACATTGCCAGTCAAATAACCAAGAGGAAAGATGAAACTGCAGGGTCTTGCATTGGCAATTTACATTTTGGCCAAGAGGTGTCATATATCACCTTGTTATAATTCATTGACAGAACTGGTCACATGTTCCCAACCAGCCACAAGGGACCAAGAAGTGTATGCCTACTAAAGGCCCAGAAGATCTGAATAACCAGAAATATCTGGTGGCCAGCATTAACTCTATCCATCAGGCAGGCAACTAAGTGCCAGGAAAGCATGAAGAATGAAAGAGTTTTTGTCCTTTGAAAATTTACCATGAGATATGCAACTAAGCAGACATGATGCAAAAAGAGTAAGACACATGTTAAACTGTGGTTATGAATTATGTTAGAGCAAAGGTTAGAATGATTAATTTTAAATGGTGAGATTACAGAAGCCTTTGCAGAGAATGTCACTGATGAGCTTTAACACATGAAAGAAACTAAGCATGGTGGTGCATGCCTGTAATCCCAGCACTCAGGGAGACTAAATTCAGGGAGGATCACAAGTTCAAGCTCCACCTGGCCAAATTAGCGACTTAGACTGTCTCAAAATAAAAAATAGAAACGGGATGGAAATGTAGCTCAGTGCAGAGGCCCTGGATTCAATCCCCATTACTGGAAAAAAGAAAGCATGAAGAGTTTCAAAGCATTGAAGGGTAATTTAGGGGAGAAAGGACTCAAACTAAAGGAATTACGTTTATGAAAGGGTTTGGCACATTCAAAGCAAAGATGAGTAGACTAATAGAGCAAGAGAGGCAGATAAGTGAGAGAAGAACTGAAATAGACTGGAAAAGTGATTCGGGGGACAGAAGATGGAAATATAAATGCCACATGTGGAAACAATGCTTCTAATATTGAGGTGGCTACATTTTTGTCAGCACTATATCAGAAATGTATTTATGTTTCTTAGAATATGTCCTTATGCCTGTTAAAGTAAAACAGCAAGACTATCAGAACAGAGTGCCCTGTGAGAACCAGGTAATCAATAAATATGAATGAATAAATGAATGAGCAGGGAAAATGTCAAGAAGGGGTTTGTATGTTAATCCTTTTATAATTTATAAATTCTGATACACACACTTGATTTTGTGATTAGGGAAAGAATAAAAATTACTGAATAGAACTGCTTGGGTGAAGCCTCCATAAAATATTATATAATCCTACATATTTACTTATTTCTCATTCTTCCTTTCTTCATCCTAAAGTATGTGAACTCTTTTAACTTTTACTCTTAGTTTGGTTCTGTAATTCTGGAACCAAATTTGTTCTTTCCTGAAAATTTCCCAGGTCCTCTGAGTATCTCCTAATACTTCAGCTCCTCAAACCCTGGACAGAATTCATGAGATGAGATATTGTCCCAAAATTTAATAATTGCTGTGACATTGGCAAGAGGGTTACTTCCCAATCCTGTATATAGAATTTCTGATCTGGAGTCTATAGTTCTGAAGACTTAGTAAAAGAGGCTATACAAGAAAATTTTAAAATAGGCAATCAAGTCAGCCATCAGGGGCATGCACTCATAATCCCAGCACTCTGTGAGGCTGAGGCAGAAGGATCACAAGTTCAAGCCCAGCCTGTGCAACTTAATGAGTTAGCAAGATCCTGTCTCAAAATTTAAAAAAGGGCTGGGGATGTATTTCAGTGTGAAGGCCCTGGGTTCTATCTCCAGTACCACAGAAGCAAACAAACCAAAGAAGACCCTCAAACCCAGCCTATGTATGGCTTTGAAGAATGTAGAACTTTCCAGCAGCCAAGTGATATTGTTAACCTAGGCTATAATTTCACGCCTCTCTGGAAGAGAAGATCTGAAGGCAAAATGCTGCTAGCTTTATCTGGTCAGAGTTGGTTTAGTTGCTGAGTCTATATTAAGCACTTGACAGTGTAATCCCAAGTTACTTGGGCAGCATGTTTGTTTATGTAATGACTGTCTGGAGCGTCACTTGGGCAGGTGTCATTTCAACCAGTCGATTTTTGTTTGCATGAGAAACACTTGTACATCTGTTCTTTTGTTTTATATTGACTATTTTTTGCATACTTTTAAAATTAGAACATTGTAGCTGGGGATTTAGCTCAGTGGTTCTGCGCCTGCCTTGAAAACACGAGGTCCTGAGTTCAATCCCTGGTACCAGAAAAAAAAAAAAAGAACATTGAATTGGCCTTTGATGTTTGTTTCCAGTGAAATCTAATAGTAAGTTCTGGTTATTTTCTTTAACTAATTCACGTTTATTTTATTTGTGACAAATAACCTATAATTTTGTGCTATGATCTATAAACACTCATCATAAGTACATTAGATATAATTTTTATACTCGTCCAGAACTCTTTTACAATACAAAATGGACACATTTGGGACACCAAAATTGAATAGGAAAGAAGTGCCAAAAGATCTGCAAAAGAAAAAAACTGAAAAAAGGAGAAATGTCAGCATATCGGAGAGGAAAAGTCTGTGTTATGAAGTGGAAAGACAAAAGAGACATCTCCTTATTGTCAACTATTCATTATACGGAAGTTATAAAATTTGAAAGAAGAAATGAAACTTTAAAAATTCCAGTAGTGGCCAATGATTCTAATAATTCTATGGGTGGTGTTGACAGAGTTGGCCAACACCTAACAAGCTATCCTGTAACCAAAAAGCAAGGAAAAAATATTATTATAAAATATTTATACACCTTCTTGGCCAAACAATATGGAACTCATTTATTATTTATTCAAAAGAAGGGGGTTCAAAAAGTCATTTACAATTTAGATTAGGTCTATTGAACCAAATAATTGAAAAATACAGGATAGTGAAATGCCAACCAAGATGTTCATTATCGACGTCTTCATCATTACATTTAGTAGGTAGAATTTTATTGAAATTATACCTCCCACAGAAAAAAAGAAAGCTCAACACAACAGTGTAAAGTATTGTTCAAAGAAAGGTAATAATGCAAAAAGAATTTGGAAAGAGACTAGATACTGCTGTCCAGATTGTAACATTGTGTTGTATATTGAATCTTTTAAGATATACCATACACAGGGCAGAGGACTTAGCTCAGTGGTTCCGCCACCTGCTTCACAAGTGCAAGGCCCTGAGTTTGATCGCCAGTACCAAAAAAAAAAAAAAAAAAAGATATGCCATACACAGAAAAATTATTGAATAAATTTCATTAAATATTTATTTTTATATTTTCTGTTATATCATCTTTAAAAATTAATGAAAAATATGCAATTTGTGGTCATTCTGTATTTAAATAATTGGGCTAGTAAGTGGTAAAAAAGCTGGCCTGCTTCCTTCTGCAATCAGTGAGAGGACCTGTTAACAGAGTAGATTAAGCACAGCTTCACAACATATGTATGGCACTGTGGGACTTATGACAGAAGCACAAGCAAGGAAAGAATGAACAAAGACCAGGGCCACCTGAGTCAATATGGCAGACACTGTGGGCACTGTTGGCATCCAGACATCCATCCAATCATCTGGGGAATCTCAAGAATATGTGCCCACTGATTCTCCAGGATTAGGGTAGAGTGTAAGATTCTGCATCTCTACCAAGCTCTCTGATGCTGCTGCTGTTGCTTGGAGTACAGCCTTCCTAGCCTTGGTGGGCAAGGACATTCACCAGCCTCACCCCATCATGCTCATTCTACTCCTTTTGCCAGTAATTGGTTTGGACCTAGTTATATGACAAATCCTGGTTCAATAAAACCAAAGGCAAGGTTGGTGGGAGCTTTTAAGAGGGGATTTTTCAGGCAGAGGAGGTGAGCTACTCTCAGTGCCCAGGAGGAGGCTTCCAGGCCACCGTACCATCCCTCCACCCCCAGCACAGAGGAGGTAAGCCGTGCAGGCACCAGCAGCACCATCCCCTCCCGTCTAAATGAGAAGACTTGTAAACAAGTCTCAAAACCAGACTTCCAGATCACCTACAGCAACACCAAAGGGAAATAAGATGGAACACTCTGGTACTCAACCATATGGACTCCCTGAACTGGCAGCAAAAGAGGATCTGGAAAAAAATGAAATCAGAAATAATTTCTCAGATAACAGCAGAGATTGTGCTACTAGTGCAAGACATGATTAATAAATCTAGAGAGGACACAGATAAAAAAAAAATAGAGGAGCTGAGGAACATGATGGAATCCCAACATAGGAAACAAATAGAATCCATAAAACAGATGCAAACAGATTTCCAGGAGATTAAAAACTCCATCAAAAGTCTGCACAGCAGAATGAACCAACGTGAGGATAGAATTTCAGATATAGACGATAAGATTGCAATTAGTGACCAGGAAAAGAAAAATTGCTTTAAAATTGTAAGGGATCACGAGAAATCAATCCAGCAGCTGCTAGACGATGCAAAGAAGAATAAAATAAGGCTGATTGGAGTCAATGAAGAAACAGGAGAGAGTGCAGATGACATAAAAAAAACTGTTCACAGAAGTGATGGCAGAAAACTTCCCAAGGAGGGGAAAAGAACTTGACATACAGGTAAGTGAGGCACATAGGACTCCAACTAGCCTTGATCAAAAAAAATCTACACATGGGCATATAATAGTTAAGATTCCAGAAAACCAACAGAAGAACAAAATTCTACAAGCAGTGAGAGAAAAGAAACAAATCACATACAAAGGAAAGCCCATCAGAATCACAGCAGACATCTCAATGCAAACCCTCAAGGCAAGAAGAGCTTGGAGTGATGTATTTCAAGCCCTAAAGGAAAACAACCTCCAACCCAGATTGATGTACCCTGCAAAACTATCTTTCAAAATTGATGGAGAAATAAGATACTTTCATGATAAAGAGCACCTTAGGAACTTCCTGAATACCAAACCAGCACTCCAAAAACTTTTAGACAATATCCTAGGAAAAGACAATGAGGATCACAACCCCAGGAAGCCCAGCAGAATTAATCCACTGGGCACGAAATTAAAGAAATTAAATGCAGAGCCGGGGATTTAGCTCAGTGGTTTTGCCGCCTGCTGTGCAAGCGCAAGGACCAGAGTTCGATCCCTGGTACCAAAAAAAAAAAAGAAAAAAAAGAAATTAAATGCACAGGGAGGAAAATCCAACAAAAAGAAAAAGTCATAACGATAAGTCAATACATATCAGTTATAACCATCAATGTTAATGGTCTCAATTCACCATCAAAAGAAATAGACTGGCAGAATGGGTCAAGAAGCAAGATCCAACAATATGCTGCATAAAAGAAACTCATTTAATTCAAAAAGAAACTCATAGACTGAAAGTTAAAGGGTGGAAAACAATACTCCATGCGACAGGAACCCGAAAAAAAAGCAGGAGTAGCTATCCCCTTTGCAGATCAAGTAGATTTCAAACCAAAATCTGAAACACTTCTGGTCGCAAGAATTTCAGATAAGGGATAGTCAACTTGTTTGTACAAATCTATGGAAAAAGAAGGGCTTTTTCAGAAGTGGGATGTAGCTCAGTGGTAGAGTGCCTAGCATGCATGAAGCCCTGAGTTTGATCCAGTACCCCATAAAGTGCCTTTTTGATCTACAAATGAAGCCCGAGGTGAAGGATAGCTGTTTCCTGTCTTTAAAGGTTAGTTGGAAAGACGTGACCCTCAGAACTGTTATATTCATCTCACAAATAAAAGGAGAGGCCTTGCTAGTACTTGGATTCTGTCTACCCATTTCTCTGTTGGATGCTTTCTATCTGCTTTTTATCCACTATCTTCTCTAATAGAGCCTTACACAATAGACACCCTCAGGGCTCTATTTTGGTCCCCATTTTCCTTCTTATTCTATAATATCTAAATTAAACTTTTCAAACTCTAGGTAGTAACCCATGGACAGGTCATTAAGTCAGTATTACAAATTTGCAACCAGCATTGAGAGAAAAAAGAGTGTCACTGAACATCACTCATGACCAGGTTAAGAATCGTTCAAGGCATCTTTTGTTTTAGAGGTGTGTGTCTGTGTGTGTGTGTGTCTGTGTGTGTGTGTGTGTGTGTGAGAGTGTGTATTGGAAAACACCTTGCATGTGGTAGATCACAGATCTCATCAAAAATATTTGAGAGGACAGAGTGTGTTGCTCAGTGGTAGAGCATTTGTCTAGTATGTGCAAGACTTCAAGTTCAATACACAGCACTGCAAAAAAACATTTGAGAGTCACAAATCTATATAATCTCATTTATTTCTGACTCTTAAATCTCTATTTCTGCTCTACTTTTGTCTCCACCTGCATATTACCTATATCTATATTGTCTGTATTTATACCCATCTATAAGTTCCAAGCCCAAATCTTTGACTGGCTACTCAACATATGCACACAGAAGACTGACAGTAATTAAAAACTAAAGCTAGACTTGCCATTTCAGTTTCTCCAACCTCACTCCACTGGCCATTCCAAACCTGCTTTACCTCCGTATTTTTTGCTTTAGGGAAATACACTATCATTGGGTAAGATGAAAACCTGGGAGTCATTCTTGGCTCTTCTCCCTTCTTCACTACCCAATATTCTGTTTCCAAATGTTTTTCCTTTACTTACCATCCCAAAAGTTATTTTTGAAATACTTTTCACTCTTCTCCATTGCATGTTACCATCCTGACCCAAACCCTTGTCATCTTGCTTCTGGAAAAGGGCAGTCACCATCTAACTCACCTTTCTGTATCATCTCATGCACCTTTCCAATCCTGTCTTCTCTCTGCAGTGGGAGGGTCTTCTTAGCCACTGTCACTTTCTTAAATCTTTTTTAAAAATTAATTTTATTGGTACATTTTAGGTATACAATATAATGACATTCATCACTGGAAATTTGCATCTTTCCATAATCTCCCTTGGTTCTTATTTTTTCCCCATTCTCCTGCCATCCCTTCAACCCCTCCATCCCTCCCTCTTTACAAAGACTTTGTTTCCATTTTTGCATTTTCTCATATTAATTCCATTCCCTTCTTTCCTTTCCCCTACCCCTCGCACTTCTCCTTCCCCTTTGCCCCTTTTCTTCCTATTTCACATTATCTATCTTTCTTACTTAAATCTAAGGATCAAATTACATACCAGCAACTCCTCATGGGCCTGGCATGGCAGCACATACCTATAATCCCAGTACTTTGGGAGTTTGAGGCAGAGGGTTTGCAAGTTTGAGGCTAACCTGAGCTACATAACAAGTTCAAAGCTGGCATGGACTACATAGCAAGATCCATCTCAAAAAACCAACCAAGCAACCAAACAAACAAACAACTAATCTGTCACAGAGGGCCTTCTGGAATGGTCCTTGACTACCTTGCCTCCCTGCCATTCACTACTTTCCGTCTGAGGCTGCTCACGCTATTTCATATATGTTGTATTCTTGCTTGTTTGGGCTTTTAGAGATGTCTTGCTTTCCAGGAACTCTCTTCATCTTTCTGTATACAAACTCTCTCTTATTTGTTGAAGTCTCAGGAGGCTGTTGGCTTCTTAGGGAGCCCTTTCTTGGCTCTTAAATAAGATTAGATTCTTCTAGCTTAATACACAACACAGTTATCAATATATATTTGCCTTAAGGGGTTTCTACTCCCAGTGAGACTACCAGCCACATAAAAGTAAGAATTGCGCCTCTTGCTCCTCTTCACCTTGACATTCACAGTGCCAGTCACAGAGTGTAGAACTCTGCAGGGGCACAACCATTGAACAGATAAATGAAGGGAGCTGTGTCCCAGATTTTTCTTCAAAGAGTTATGATGACCAATAATTGTATCATTATAATTTTGTATTTTTTAAAGTATACCTGATTGCCTGGGGGTGAGCATTGTTATTTGAAATATGCCAAGACATTTAGATCTGTTTAACCATTCAAATAAGTACTACCAACTTCAGCTGAAGTTCATGTGTGTAATGGCAGCATGTGTCTTCACTAGGAGTCTGATTTTTGCTATTCATCTGACAGTAAGCTTCCAGCAAACCAAACCACTCTAGTGGCTGACTCTCTGACTTCTCTGTTTCCCTATTAATCAGAATACACATACATGGATGTGACTTAGTGACATGTGAAATAATGTGATCTCTCCCACACTTCTATCATTTGTTGTTTCTCTGTCTCTTCTGCTCCTGGCCCAGTACCAGGCCTAAAACCAGATAGGGGCCAGCAGAGACACTGGCTTTTGATAATAGAGATCTTGCTTTTTTCACTTTTTATGCCCTTCAACATATTATTCCCCAGTATGTCCCCAGGGGTTACTACAATAATGCCCTTGGCATTGGCCTCTCTTTGAAGTTGAATATTAAAATGAGTTTTCTTCAGTTGCTTTTACGTAATATAGTTAAAGATTACAATGTGGTTGACCCCTGTCTCCCACCCCTTACCCTTATGACGTGATTCTGACTTGTACTGACCAACTTGCTGATGAGACAGACACGGGTGAGCAGCAGAGGAAGGTAGCAGGAAATGGATGTGTTATACTTTAATAAAAAGGGCAACTGCATGTTCCCCACAGTTATCTTAGGACAGGCCGCTAAGGTTCATGTACTGTATCCTATAAAAAGTACAAAGGCCAAACCTTACCTAGCACCTCTCTTTTCTACTCCAGCCAAGGCAGTAGACAATGAAAGTGCAGAGTCCTTCCGGCTGCAGCCTGTCCTCTTTTCTAGCGAGGCTAAGCAGGTATCAGAAAAGATGAAGTTGGCATTCTCCCCAGGACCTGGGACTTTAGGAGCATCCCATCAACTGTCACTCCAGCACTGTTCAACAGAGTGGGAATACAGGCCATTTTGCTGCTATCCCATGCCACCTGCCAGGGGCAGATGTAGATGCAGAAGCAAAACAAGTGTGCATCCCCCCATGAGGCTATAGAGGCCTCTGCTGGTGGAGCAAGTTCAAGTTCCTTTCAAATCAAGTCCCTGGCAGTGTTCCTCCGATCAGCCTGCTTTTGATAGACCACGAAGGCTGAGATGGCTGCTGTGGCTTCTTCGTGCTGGGGAAAGGTATGTGCTGACATTCATGGAAAAGCTCCTGGGAAGTGATTATGCTCTTAGTGGCCACCTTGCTTTGGGACACTCTTTTATCTCCATTTGATATTTCACGTAGACTCTCAATTACTCTCCCTCTCTCTTTACTTTGCCTTTACTCTTTGACCTTCACTTCTTTCTTCCCACTTTCTCCTTGAATAATTTTTGGCACATTTAACAATGTTTCTATTTATTTACTTGCTTCATGTATGAGAACTCTGTTCTTCAAACTAGAGCAGCGTGGCTTGGTTTGGGCTCCAGGACACACTCAGAGTGGAAGAACTGCAGGCTGCAGGTTTACTGCAGAAGGTTCTATGGAGCTGCACCAATAGGAGGTGGGCAAGAGGGGAAGCTCACTCACAAAGGGGCTGCAAGCCAGAGGTTTTTGCCAATATTGCAGGGTCCTCAGGAGTTGATGGACCAGCAGATAGGTCCCACCTAGAAGTGAGAAGCCAGGCCTTTGTCTCCAGGCACCACCCACCCACTGGCCACCCCTGTTCCTTGTGACGGTTGTTCTTGGGAAGGTAGCCGCCCTTGGTGGAGTGAAGTTCCTACTGGAATCATGGAGCTGCAACTCAGCTCTGGGGTTTTAGGGGCAGCCTCATAGCTGCTGGTACTTTTGAGGCACACATTAAGGCTGGCTCTGGGAGTATAAAGGAAAGCACGAAACTGAAGGCAGCTATTGCTGCCAAAGTAATTGCTGGGGTGATGCAAACAGGAAGGAGCCAGTCCCTTCCCTGCAACCTCTGTCATCTGTTCTCCCTCTAGTGCCCTACCTTGGCAGAGTCTAAGAGGAAGGCCTGCATCGCTAAGCAGAAAGTAAGTGCTTCCTACTGAGACATCTGGCAGATCTGTGTCCATGTTCCTGCAAGAGACGATTGGCAGGAGCTGCACATGTGCTGCCCTCAGTCCCCTGCAGCCCCACCTGCCTGGTCTCTCACCCTCAGGCCCACCCAGCTGGGCCCTTGTGGGCATTTGTTTGCTCCTCCCTAGGAAAAACTTTCCCCTAAAAATAGCTGAAGCTTTTTTTGAAAAGAGTTCCACGAATGAGTATGGGACTTCAGTGGCTGTGACCACGAATTCTGGGTAGTTGTTCTTGCTGGGACTCAGTGATCCCTCCTGTCCCCTCACCAGACCACAGCCCCACACCCAGCCTCTTGCTGAGAGAATTTCCAGGCTTCACATTCCTGACACTCTGGCCCTTAGTTGCAGTGCTCAGCGAGGGGTTTTTCATCCATCACTCAAGCTCCTATTTTATTTTTGCCCTCATTATCTTCCTAGGGAAGCTGGGCTGTAAAGGCCAGGTCATTTTTCCACAGCCTGCAGCTCAGCAGGCGCTGTCTCATGAACAAAAAATTCCCTTGAGACATACCAAAGTCCCAAGTGGAGCTATTTTCTCTGTGTATGGATTTGTTTTTTGAGAGTATTGATGTAATCAGAGCTTGGCAAGAAAGTCACATTTTTCTGTTTTTCTAAGGAAAGTTACAAACATTTTAGCAAATTATAGATAGAACTGAAGCCAATTATCATTTTGTAAATTGGTCTGCAGCCCAGACCATGGAGATACGGGTAATTGTCTCCAATGCCAGCCACCTTTCGGAGTCTATAAGGGGCTGGGGCAGGAGCAGGGTGTTAAAGGGAGGATCCAGGTCTGCTGTAGGAGCCCAGCCTAGAGGGAAGGCACCAAGGGCCTGAGCGCCACTGCCTCTTTGTCCTCATGGCCCATTGTAAAGTTGCAGGCCCTGCAGGCCCTAGGCTCGTAGCCTCATGGGGACTTGATTTGAGGATCCCCCTTATTTTCCTACTGTTTTAAGACAGTCAAATTTGAAGTTTCTAGTCTGTTGTTATGCCCCACAGAGGCCCCTAGCAGATGAACAGATTCTTCCCATCACAGCCATCCAAACACCATCTTGTCTCTTTTATCACTGCTGAATGTGAATTGTTAGCCCTCCTTCAGTGCCTGCCCCTGCTCTGTTGATTATCTAGAACAGAAGAAGGATACGGAAGACCCCAGAGAGGGGGCACAGGGCTAAGGCATTTAGCATACCTTTTCCCTGCCCCCAGGAAGTGACCACTCATCATACTGCCTGTTATGTGCCAGGCCCCATGAATGTTATGGCTAAACCTTCAAGTTTGTTCAGAAAACTGAGCCTCAGGGCAAGGAGAAAACCAGATACAGGGACCAGAGCGCATAATAAAGTTATTGTTTAAAAACCTTTCATTCATTATGATTATGTTAAGAAAGTCTCACTCTGGCATTAATATATGTGCTTATTTTATCTTTTTTCTTTACTTTGTGCTGTCATATTTTGGTTTTACTATATCTTCAATGCCTATATAATGCTTGCTTTTCTCCATTGCATACCCACCCCCACCCCTCTTCCTCTTAATAGAGAGTAAATCTCAGACTTTGGCAGGCAAGAAAATCAAACTAGGATTTAATAACATTGTTTTGCATCTGTTGGATCCATTTTCATAGTTACTTCCCATTTATGGCAAGTGATACTGATTTTCCATTTACAGTGGAGACATGAACTTTTCTTTTAAAATACACTTACATTTAAAAAAAAAGCCGAGTCAAGTTCAAAAAGAAAATAAGTACCTAATCACCAAGGTGATCCGTGGCTGTGCCAAGGTATGATCTTGCATAACACGTCAAAACATCTCTGTGCCTCAGTTTCCTCAGGTATAAGAACAGTGCCTGCCTCACAAGGTTGCTGTGGGGCTTAAATGTGCCAACCTCTGTCAAGGGTATAAAGCAGTAGCTGGACCTAGTAAGTGCTACATGAGTTCTAGACATTCTTGGTACAAAATTCATGAGGTTTAGAAAAACTTTCCCCTTAGTTTTTGTGTGCCACCTAAGGAAGGGCAGGCTGAGAAAGCAAGACAACCCAGGGCAGCTAACTTTTAAACATAAGTTTGTTGGTAAAACCTGTACTTATCTTCATACAGTTCTGTAAAACTATAAAAATTGCTGAGTTTGGGGAAATTTTTACTGTGATTTATGGTCATTAACAGACTTTTAAATGTTCAAATGGTCTTAGTTTTCTTTATAAATTTTTAAATATTCAAATTGTGTTCATTTTCTTTACAAATAATGTAGTTTTTGAAGGTTTTTTTTTCAGTACTGGAGATTGAACCCAAGGAATTTACACTGAGCTACATCTCTAGTCTTTTTTTATTCATTGAGACCGGGTCTTACTAAGTGGCCCAGGCGGGACTCAAATTTGTGATCCTCCTGTCTCAGCCTCTGGAGCTGCTGGGAAAAATGACCCTTGAGCATATTTCCCCTGACAGCCTTTCTGACAGACGCCTGCAGGAAATGGAGAAGAGTAGTCACATTGTGGAGACGGTTTCAGTAATCATTTACCAAGTAAAATGCTTGATGTTTTAAAGTCTGGGACTATCACACATCATGCATTTTACTCACATAGGCATTAGTGTGATGGAACAAAACTTTGATGGCATCTTCTGAAATACTCAACGCCTAGAATACAAAGTGGGATCAGTGTGTCCAAGTAGAGCTGTGAAAGAGCTTGTGGGGTACGCTGCAGGGTCGCCACAGAGTTGCAACAGGAATGACCTTTCAAGAACTCACTGTTTAGCGTCAGAGGGAAAAGCCTAGTACAAGGGGCACTGGACATCAGAGACTGAAATGCAACTTCCTTGGACTGTCAGAACATCAGTTGAAGGCTGGGGATGTAACTCAGTTGTGGTACACACACACACACACACACACACACACACACAGAGAGAGAGAGAGAGAGAGAGAGAGAGAGAGAGGGAGAATGAATAAATTTAAGACTGTAGAATAGAAAGTAAAGGACTATATACTTAATATTTAACAAGGTATAAAAATTCCAGAAGGGAACAACAAAAACATCTACAAAGACAGGTTAGTATTTTTTTTATGACAGAGAATTACTGGAAGTAGTAGACTTAGGATGGCATAATCTTCTAACAGCATCTGCATCTTTAGGGAAGCCTGAACAAGCCTTCCAGCTAACCCTGTAATGGAACCATCAGTTTAGGGTAAAACAATTGCCATATTATTCGTACCATCTGTTAAAAATTATTCTGCCATACAGTGACTACAAACACAAGTCAGTGTAGAATGATGATCAGCTGCTTTTTTCTTCTTCCCTTTGCATCCTGATGAAGAGAAATACAATAGGCTGCTAAGCCAATGGAGGACAATTTTACCCAGCCCATTCCACATTCTTTAGGGGGACCATGATTTTTGGGAGCCCAGGACTTGACTCACAGAGAAACCAAAGAATAAAGACATTGCAATTCTTCTTTTAGCAACTCAAGTTGTGAGATATGATGAAAAAGAGAATTCCATCTGAAAGAAAAAGGTTAATTTGATTGTGGACCATGATATGTACCCTAGAAAACTCACACGATAGGACCAGGAAGGCACAGCTGGAAGGTGAGCAGCAAAAGAGGGGTGCCTTGCTTGGGAGAGGTGATGGTAGAGAAGCCAGGTCTGGGCACTTTCTGGTGCAGCCAAGGCTCTAACTCCTCAAGGCTCTGTAGCCTGTGCATTGGATGAAGTTAGCTCTGTTTCTTCCCACCTCTAGGGTCTCAGTAAATGAAGGAAACAGCTCAGAATGCCACCCTAGTCCCACAACATCAAGGGAGCTTCTTCACTGTATGTCACCAGAGCCCAGGATACCACCTGTGACAGAGCTGTCTAATATTTGCAGAAACCAGTGAGGCTGATGATAGAGTTTGTTTGCAAGGTGACAGGTGGGGTAAGTTTTCCATCTTTGCAGAACCGGGCAAGAAAGAACCAGAGGCTGACACTCCTTATAGAACACTTTGGTCAAGCCTAAGAGGTTTGAAAGTCTAGGGCTCAGGGTGCAGCTCAGTGGTAAAGCATGTACTTAGTATGCATGAGACCCTGGGTTCAGCTCCCAGCCCAAAACAATAACAAAAGTCCAAAAGGAAGGAAATGGGATAGCAACTGGAGCCAATAAGGGATTGGAACTTGTGAAGAATTGAACTTAAGCTGATCAAGAAAAAGAAACAAGGTCAAGATGTCCACAAATTGTCCAGTCCATGAGTATATTAGGTTGGCTTAAAATTATGTTAATTCAGATTTAATAAGAATTTATGAAGTCCCTAGACTAAGAGACACTTGTGATTTTGTAGGAAATGGAACAAAGTTCCCACAACCATGCAGTAGATAGTAACTTTTCCCAAGGAGAATATTAATAATAGCTATTTAATGATTTAATAATGGCAACCAATAATTGCTTAACCCATCCAGGCATTGTCATTGTTATCTTACACAGACCTCTGGATAAGGAGGACAGTTCTATGTTTATCCCAACCCTCACACTTCCAAGAGCTGTCCTTCTTCCGACCGTCACCTTAGGGTATGCAAACCTTAGAGGAGGTAAGATCAGAACATGGTGTGTGGCGTCTCAACTTGGTGACTAACAGGTAGCCAAGTCACCTCACTGGTTCTCTTTGGTTAGTGAAAGATTGAATGCAATGTCTAATGCAATAATATGAGGGTTTTTTGGTGTGCTTATACAGGTAAAAAGTAAAGAATATGGTTTTAAAAGGAGCAGCAAATGTCTTTATCTGAAACCTTTACTGGCATGTTCTCAAGGAACGTTAATAATGAACTGTTCTATGAATTTAGGTAATCCCTTTATACAAAGTAATGTCATGCATCTATAAAATAGGATCATAATAGTGCAGTGTGGTATGATTAGAAGGTTTGACTGTGTTCATGAAGTGCTTAGAACAGTTGGTGACACACAAGACATGCTCTGTGAGGATGTCATTTTGCTATCATTCTGCTTCGGCAAGTCTGTACCAGCTGTCCTTTGCCCCTTCCACTGGCCTTAGATGGCTGTTCTTATCTTCTAAAGCCTCATCTTCCACCCTTCAGTTACACTGCTGCAGATGTGTCTTGCATGTAGTCACCTCCATAATCCCCCACAGCTCGGAAGACCCGGCCCTGCAGGACAGGAGGACAGATAGACCAGAGAGATGACACACAGAGTAACTCCTCACTGGTGTGTGTTCACACCCATGTTAGGGTGGATTCCTGAGCTGGTTCATGGGCTGGACTAGCCTTGTCCAAGTGCCCAGACACAGTTCTGCCCAACCACTTACTCCAGGCCTCCCCACGCCTCAGAATCTGGCTCCAGAAAGAAACAAGGGTAACTGCCTCTCGTGGCAAGGCTAAGGCCACCGCCAGAGTGCTCATTCCTCCCCTGAATGGAACTTTTCCTAGAATGGCAGAGAAAGGGAACATCCTCTCCTCAGGGCAATATCCCCTGTGCCCTCTCCAGATTTGCCAGAAAAAAATGAAAAACAGGTAAATAGGAGAAAAGGCATGCAAATCCATTAACATGCAAAAGGGGAAAACTGCAGCCCAGCAGGGTTGGGGGTCCCAGGAGTATTATTATCTACTTAATTAACATGATTTAGAAACCTGTGTACCCCCTTTTCTATAAAGAATGAGGAAAATGGGGGACTGCAACAATTTGGAGAGCTTGTAAGTGATTAGCAGAAGGAATGGTCCAAGAGACATTCTGTTTGGAATGTGAATGAGCTCAAGGGACAGACACTGTTTTGTGAGAACAGTCCATCCTCTGCCTTTTCTGAGATAGAAAATGGGGGTTCAGGTAGGGAAGGAAGGGAAGTGTGTTCCCTTCAAAGTCAGTCTTAATGAAGATATGGGAAATTCTAGAGGGCCTTTACCCTGCCTTAGGGTAAGAGGAGAAAGAATGCTTCTCAGGCCTTTTCTTTTGCTTTAGATAAAATTGCTTGGTATGCTACAAAATGCCACATTTGGCAGGATCATTCTCTGGGCCCCCACAGTGTGCAGCACTCACAGGGATGTGGGACAGCTGTGAATCCTAACAGTCCAGGAGGGTCTGATTTAGGGGTGGTTGGGAAGCACAGTCATCACGCCAGGTGGGCATGCCCAGCCACGCTGCACTAGACTCAGTTTGTAGCCACTCATTCCTCCTTACTAAGTCCCCACACATCTGAGGGTTCAGGCTTACCCATGATTACCTTGACTAGGGGCCTGGGGTGCTGGGAGGCCCAGGTGGTGGCGTAGGATTCAACACTCCCTGCTCCATGGAGGACTATTTTAGTTATCTTACAGTTTAGGAGGAATGTGAAGGTCCCTCTGGGAATTAACTCTATTTATAGCATTGTTTCTATGGGAAAGAGTGTTCCACATGACAATCATTTTAAAGCGGATTGCTAGAGGATTACCGGTAATTGTTTCTTCACACATGGGGATTATATTGAAGTTTTAAAAAAAATATCAAGTATAAACAAGAAGAACAAGGAAAACGCAGGTGTTGCTTCCTAAATTTTTAAGGAACATTTTTAAAGGTTTTCTTTTAAAGAAACAAAGTTTATTTTAAAAGGTGATATTTATTGAGCATTTTCTGCCTTCTAGTGACTGAGTTACAGGCTGAGTGTGTGTAATCTTGTTTATTCCCCACAGCACCCTCCTAAAGTGACATAATCCATAATCTGATTCCATTTCTGATGTTTTGCCCCTGCCAGCTTTCAGCCCCTCCCCCTCCTGCCTGGAGTGTGGGCCAGGTGAGGAAAGAGCTGAGCTTTCTCCTTCAGCCCTGACAGGAAGTTTGAACCCCAGCTGAAAGTGGAGGACTTCATCCCACCCACTCCACCACCAGGAAACCCAGAAGCCAGAAAACTCGTTCTCCACGTCCTTCAACCACTCTTGGACCAGCTTGGAAAACCACCTGACTCCGCACCCCAGTCCTCACCATGTGAATTATAAACCCGTTCACATCCTTAAGATTTCTAGTGCATCCTGAGGCTCAACATCCAAACCAGGTTTTGAATGTGGGGTTCATCTCATCTCCATGGTATCAACAACAGGTAGGTACAGTATTCTTTTTTGGAGATGAGAAAACAGAGAGCTGCTGAGAGCAAACATGAGCTCAGAGAGAGAATTACAGAGCTAGAAAACAGTAGCATCTTAATCTCTATTCTTTCTCGAGCTCAAGTTCATGAGTTTCACCGTTTAAAAATTAGTGAACAGGCCGGGGATTTAGCTCAGTGACACCGCGCCTGCCTTGCAAGTGCAAGGTCCTGAGTTTGATCCTTGGTACCAAAAAAGCAAAAATAATGAACTTAAAGCTGCATTGAGAGCTTATACCTTTTGCTAGTACTTAACATGTATTGTTCCAAATCCTTTCCATGTAATAACTCATGTTATCCTTTTCAAAGCCCTGTGAGCTAAATACCTTCGTTTCCTATTCTTAAAGATGAGGAAACTGAGAAACAGCAAAATCAGATAATTTTCCAGGGTCACACTGTGAATAAATGTCAGAACTGGGATTTGAACATATCTGGCTCTGAACCCATGCTCTTAGCCACGGGGCTGTAATTCCACTTACATGGTGTACAAGTAAGCTGGTAATTAACCCAGCTCATAAGAGTTGTTGTCTTGCCTCCACTTAATTGGACAGCTGCTGTTTAAGGAAAAACCCTGTATTAATAACACCTTTGGAGATCTTCTATTATTCATACATATTTTACTCAAAACTTACGGAGAAAGGCAGTGCTTTGTCGCCTTTGACATCTCTTCCCCCACCACCGATAACTAGGAGATGGCTATTTAGAAAATGAGACCCAACAGGTGCTATTTGAATAACTGAGAATCAGAGGGTGTTGCTAAGTTATAATAAATCCCTTTAATTTCACCTTTGACCTAGATACTGCCCTACCCGTCATTACAAGTGGGCCAAGCCTCCCCAGCAATTGCCATGGAAACCCTCTAGAATTCTTGTCCCTATCCTGTCTGACTAGAGGTACAAGGAAAATAATAATCTGTAATTTCTCATAGGAAAGTACCTTGAATTTACAAGGCCTGAATTTTTTTGGTAACCATCTGCTTTCCCTCCCAGCGTTCCTTTATTTATTTCCCTGAAGCTAATGAATACAATTCTGTAAAATTTTTGATGGCTGTTAAGCATACACAGTTCCTGGCTCTGGAAACAGTTATGTAGAAAGTTAGTATTAAACAACTTCAAAAAAAAAAAAAACTGAATCAAATAAACAACTGTGAGTTACAGCACTGTAGTTGAACAAATGTTAAAAGTAATCTCTTATTTCGGTCTGTACCAGAGGCACAGCCTGCTGCTTTTAAACCTGACCCTGACCTTGTCTTCCTCAAAAGCCTTTGGCGAATATACTAAAAATTTTCCCATGAACAAAGTTAGCTTAATCATGGCTTCCAAGGGCCGGGGATTTAGCTCAGTGGTTCCGCCTCCTGCCTCGAAAGCATAAAGACCTGAGTTCGATCCCTGGTACCAGGCAAAAAAAAAAAAAAAAAAAAAAAAAGGCTTCCATGCAGCACTGTCAGAAGATAAAAGAGCCCATGAAAGGATTTGGAAGAATAAAACTTTATGGAATGTAATGTCAGGTGTGGTCATCTCTGAGGAAACAGATCAAAGTTGGAGGGTGAAGCGTCTGAGCTGGAGGCTTCGTGCAGTTCAGGGTTTTTCAGTTGTGCCTTGGAGCCCAGGCTTCCTCTGATTTCCCTCTGAAGCTGCCAGTGGTAAGAAGTGAGTGTAGTGAACCTCTAGACTCACAGACCCAACTTCCACAGCTCTCTGCATTTATTTAATTCTCCTCTGAAGAGCCTCATAAAACAGATTTTAACAGAGGACTCCACGATTTAAAAGCAGTTTGAGAAGCCCTTGTTATAATCCAGCCCCCTGTCTGTGATAGAGGAGGATGCAGAAGACCTCAGGCTATGATTTGCTAACCCCTGAGGGACACTCAGGTATAACTGGGACTGGAAAACCCCTCATTCCCCAGGCCACTACTCTGTCGGTGGTCTTTGGGGGCCAGCAGAATAGCGTGTGTGTCTGCACTTGCCCACTCAGAGCCTCCTCCACTGAACTTCCTTCCCCTATTCCCTTCCTGATTCTCTGATCTTATTTTCATCTGGCCAACTGGATTTGCTGCCTTGCAAAACTTTTTCCAACAACAACCTGTTCATTTCCCAAGTAGGTAACCAGATAAATATTTATTTCCTAGAAATCCCTAATGCTCTATGTCTTGAAAGCAATGAAATGTGCTGAAGCATATCAAGTTTCTGGGTCTCAATATCCCCAAATTATGGTCCTACAAGTGACCCACTTCAAAGAAAACATGATTCTTATTTTCATGGCGGAAAAATGATGGACAGAAGTTAAATAATTAAAAGTATTCATTAGTCATAACTTTTCATCAAGGTCTTTTAAGGAAGCAAAAAAACCATAAAAATAGTTGTAATGGTAACAGTGATAATGAAAAAGAAGAGTCAGGTTGTTTCTTAAATGGAAAGCCGGAGTTTCACAGCATTGAAACCAGAAGGGACCTTGGAGACCATTTCCCACTTAGGAGAATTCACAGTTCCCAAAGTGACCCTGTCATCTTCCTCAACACTGCTGGCATTTCTTGAGCATTTACTATGGACCAAAACTCCTTTTAAACATTGTCATTTAATCTCCATAATCATTCTTATTGTTCTCTCCTTTTTACTGATATGGAAACTGAGGTCCAGAAAGGTTAAATCAGGGCCACAGCCTTGCATAACTAGAGAGCATATCAGTGACTTTGTTTACATTGTAAATGGGAACCTTCTGGAGCATAAAGCAGCAGGCTTGGGTGAAGTGACTCCCAGTTTCACAGAACTGGTGAGTGGCAGCATTAGGAATCACATCTAGGACTGTCTTCATCCAAAGCCCATGTTGTAATCCCTAATCATGAATTCACTCCAGAAACCCACAAGTGTGCTCAGACTCTGTGAGCCATGTTCTGATAATGATGAATCAAGAAAAGAGTTTAGGCTGGGCACTGTGGCTCCCACCTGTAATCCTAGCTACTCAGGATGTTGAGGCACAAGGATCGAAAATTCAAGGCCACCCTAGACAATCTAGAGTCCTTGTCTCAAAATGAGAATTAATAAAGTGTTGGGGATGTAGCTCAGTGGCACTCTACCACTCCATCCCCAGTAACACACACACCGACACACACACTCACTATGGAATTAAGCAGATGGTTAAGTATTGCACATGATTCAAACTAAAGACAGTGCCTGAGGAGACTCTGTATACAGGCCTTCCTCCCTCCCTCCCTCCCTGCTTTATTTTCCAAATACTGTGTGAATTTCATGGTACAACCTTAACTTTTATTTCTAAATAATTTCAGAGAAAAGTTGCAACAAGACAAAAGAACACTCAAATGCCTGTTATCTTGATTCACCAATTGTTAATATTTTGTTGCACTTGTGCGCCCCCTCTCTCTCCCTCTCTCCCTGTCGCCCCCTCTCTCCCTCTCTTGCTCCCTTTCTCTCCCCCTCCCTCTCCCTCTGTCTCTTCCTCTCCTCCCTCCCCATGTTAGCATTCAGGAATCACTGTGTACACACACACACACACACACACACACACACACACACACACACACAGTTTTTAGTGATCTTTCAAGTGTGGTTCCCGGGAACCAGCTCTAACTTGTTATTTGTTAACAATGCACATTCCTGGTCCTCCAGACACACAGCATCAGAAAGTCCAGAGGGGCAGGCAGCGATCTGCATTTGAACTGTCGTCTGGGCAATTCTGATGCTCATGCATGTTTGAGAACCACTGTCTTATGGAAGACCACTGAAGGAAAATTGTTCCGAGCACAAGATATTTTTCTCATAAAAGGAAAGAAACTGGGATGTATAGCTTAGTTCTGCTAGTGTTGCCTATGACATAAAAGAACCATTATTGGATTTTGCTACATCCCTGCACTGGTTCATATGAAGGAATACTATAGGCTAAAGTAAATTGTAGGACTCAGTTTCTAATTGAAAATTCAAACGTGATTTTCCACATTATTGCCTGGAATGAATTAATTTCTCTGAACTTAATCCCTCTGAAACTGTTCAAACCTCACTGCTCATACTAATGCCAAAATTCTTACAGAAATACAAATATAATCATTATAGAGAAGCTGGATGATTATATAAATTACTATGTTCACCAAAGTAGCTTATGATAATTTTCAGAGGATGAAAAGTTGTTCTGAATCTATCCTTTCTAGAAAGCAGTCTAACAAGGTTGTCAAACACTAAAGTAACTGATGAAATCATCAACCACATAAAATTTCATTAGTATCCACAATTACAAAATTATCTCTCCCCCTTTAAATAAATGATTCAGGGTTTTACAACCTGCAAAATGAAGGCTCCCATTGCGTGTGTTTGTGCATGTGTGTGTTTGTGTGTGTGTGTGTGTGTGTAGTAGAGTTTGAGTCTCACAATAGGTTGACATGGTTACCAACAATTACTTGTCTCTGTAGCCTGAGTCAGTACCAGCCATCATAAAACAGTCTGATTATGGTTGTGTATAGAGAGCAGGGATAAACTTCTAAAGAAGGAATGCTGGAAAATATTTCCTGGCTAGTAAAGTGTACATCTCCATAAAGTCATCCTTTTAGGGAGGTTTCTTCTCAGTTAACATGACAAGTGAAATGACCATGAACAGATTTTCCAAGTCTAGATAATGTTCTGCCTATTTCGGACACAAAATTAATTTTCTTTAAAACAGAAAATTCACATTTTTCGCATTTTATTTTTACAAAATTAATTGCTGGCCACAAGCCTTTAATGCCATTTCTGGACTTTTTTTTAAAGTTACAATTACAAAAGTATGGTTTAGCTGAAAACAAATCAAAAACTTCACATACACAAAGCCAGGATTAGGTAGTTGCGGTGTTGTTGAGACAGGGTCTTGCTTTGTAGTCCAGGCTGGTCTTGAATTCACTGGCTGGCCTCAAACCCACAGTAATCGTCCTGCCTCAGCCTCCCCAGTGCAGAGATTACAGGCATGTGCCAATATGCCTTGCTCTAAGTACTTATTTTTTAGTGTATGTTTTTAATACAGTGTGGAATAGTAATGTTGGGGAATTGTTACATGCAAGTAACATAACTTGATCATTTTTGATCCCGTTACTCCCTTTTCCCTTTCTTCCCTCTTCCTCCTGATCTCTTTCCCCGTCTCCAAGAGTCTACCTTCTAGTTTTATCTTATTCATTTATTTATATATTAAGTTTGTCATAGAAGAGAAACATGCAGTCTTTTTGTGTCTCTGCTTCTTTCACTTAGCATGATGATCTTGATTTCGATCTACTTCCCTGCAGATAAAATGATTTCATTCTTCTTTATGGCTAAATAATATCCCACTGTGAACCATGTTTATGTGAACCATGTTTGCTTTATCTATTCATTCGTTGATGGCCATCCAGCTTTTTCCAGAGCTTAGCAATTGTGAATTGTGCCACCATACACATGGGTATGCATGTGTCACTTAGTGTGGTGTCTTTAACTCTTGGAGAATATACCCAAAAGAGGTATAACTGGGTTAAATGGTATTTCTGTTTTCAGTTTTCTGAGGAATCTCCATACTGATTTCATAGTGGTTGTATTAGTTTAGATCCCCACCATCAATGTAGAAGGATCCCCTCTCCCTGACCCTTGCATTTGTGCCAGCATTCACTGTTTTCAGTGTTCTTGATGATAGCCATTCTGACTGGCTTCAGATGGTATCTCAAAGTTGTTTCCATTTGCATCTTTCTAGTGGAATTTTTTCATATACTTATTGGCCATTTGTACTTCTTTTGAGACGTATCTATTCAGTTCATTTGCCCACTTTTTATTGAGTCACTTATTTGGGGGGAGTTAATATTTGAGTTCTTTATATATACTTGATATTAGTTCTCTATCAGAGGAGTAGCAAGCAAAATTTTTCTCCCATTCTGAAGGTTTTTTAAACTGATTATTGAAGTGTTAAGATATTCTTTTTATTTATCTTTTTTATTAGTACATGTTTGCAGTACATAATAATTACATTCATTGTGGGGAGTTGGTGCAGGTATATAACACATCTTAATTCTTTTTATTTCCCATTTTGCTCCCCCATCCCCAAAGTATAAATAAGTTAAAGAGCAAAATAAAAGATAGGTAATAGAAAAGAGGGAGATAGATCTTTTGCAAATGGGAAGGTGATCTTTTATAGGTTGTATCTTCACTATGTTGATTGTTTCCTGTGTTGTGTTTATATAAATTCTTTAATTTGGTGTATTTCTACTTGTTGATTCTTGATAATATTTCTTGTGCTATTGGAGTTCTATTCAGGAAGCCTATGGCTTCTTCCAGCAGTTTCAAAGTTTCTGTTTTTATATCTAGGTCTTTGATCCATTTTTATTTGATTTTAGTGCAAGGTGGACAATAAGGGTCTAGTTTCAATTTTCTGTAAGTGAATATCCAATTTTCCCAGTACATGTGGTTGTTTCTGTTCTGTTGGTCTATGTGTCTGGGTTTTTTGGCGGGGGGGGTACTGGGGATCAAACTCGGGACCTTGCACTTGTGAGGCAGGTGGTGGAACTATGTGTCTGTTTTTATGCCAGTACCACGTTATTTTTGTTATTGTTACTATAGCTTTGTAGTGCAACTGGAAATTTGTTATTATGATGGCTCCAGCTTTGCTCCTTTTACTTAGGATTGCTTTAAATATTCTGGGTCTTTCCTGATTTCATATGAATTTTAGATTTTTTTTTCTAGTTCTGTGAAGGATGTTGTTGGTATTTTCATAGGGATTGCATTAAATTTAAACCTTTTGGTGATATTGCCATTTTTACAATATTAGTTCTTTCAATTCCAAAACAAGAGATGTCTTTCCAATTTCAAATATCCTCTTCAATTTCTTTATTCAGAGTTCTGCAATTTTCATTTTAGAAGCCTTCCATCTCCAGTGTTAGGTTGATTTCTAGGTATTTAATTTTGAATGGAATTGTTTCCCTGATTTCTTTTTCAGTGGGTTCATTAGTGGTGTTCAGAAATGCTACTGATTTTTGTGTGTTGATTTTGTATCCTGACAAGTCAATTTTTAGAAAAGAAGAAGAAGAAAAAGCAATTATGGGGATAGTGATTTGACATTTTTTGAAATGAATACTACCTATAATTTAGAATTTTTGTATGGAGAGGAAGGAATGAAGTTTAACATTCATTTCCCAAGACTTAAACTATAGTATTTTGATGGTATGTATGTTTATTCTAAAAATCAAAAAGCTCCATCTCACAACATCTCAGACAACAAAGATGAGAAAACAAATGAGCCAAGGGCTTGTCCTCATACATTCTGGAATTTTTACTCCCCCTACAAGCAAATCAATCTTTTGAAAGTTGACTTTATTAAAAATCTTTGAAATTTTTACACCATGTTCCTTTCTTCTACTAGTCCTACCTTCCCATCAGTTATATTTATAAGTAACTTTCTTCTCATACTATTCTCTGCCCCATTTGGGTCTCTCCCCTTAGGATTTAGTTTTATGTTGGCCAACTCCCTTGTCCTCTCCTAGCTGTAAACCCATAATCTAGCATGTGAACAATATCCCACATCATCTCACATTTCTGGTAAATCATTAATGAGAATTTAACAAAATGCCTTTGTAACAGCATAATGTCCAGGGCCCCAAACTTGGTGTCCAGAAACCTGAATTAGAGTTTGCGTTTGGCTCAGTTTGTGACCCTGGGCTTATGGTCCTCATCTGTACAATGAGGTGGTGAGTATAGATGACTGGGAAAATGCCCTGACCACTCGACTTCTCTGATACCTTTTCCCATTATTCCAAAGGTACAAGTCTAAACTTAAGAAAAATCAAATGAATAGGAGTTGAAAGAGAAACCAACTGTTTTAAAGCGCGATGTGCCAGAAATGGTGCCGAATGCATTTCTATGGATCATCTTATGTAATCTTTACAACTATGCCAGATGTTGATTTTTCTATTTCATGAATAGAAAATTTCAGAAGAGGTAAATTTCTCAATATTAAAAGTGCAAAATCTGTCATTGAACTACTTGGGGTTTAGATAAAAGAATTTTGATTCTTTTTTAAATTTGTTAGCAGATAAGGATTTCCACAAGTTGCCATGTGCTATGGCCTGGTTATGGTGTATGCCTCAAAGGTTCCTGTGCTTGAAGTTTGGTCTCCATGGTAACAGTACTGCGAGGTGGATCTTTAAGAAGTGGGGCCTACTGGGAGGTGATTACATTATGGAGGAACACCTTAGGGGAGATTAATGCCGGTCACCAGGAATGGTTTGGTCAACTGGAGTGGATTATTTCCCATGAGATTAAAAAAGAGGGAACCTTGTTTCTCCCCATTCTCCTGAGTCTTATGTATTGCTATCCATTATTCTGTGATGCAGCCAGGGGCCGTTGCCAGACACATTGCAATGCTATTTAGTGTTTCCAGCAACCAGCATCTCTTTTCTTTGTATGATACCCAGCATCAAGTATCTTGTTATGGCAACAAAAACAGACTAAGGTACATGTGAATTTGCCTGTGAATATATATGTCTGCACACATCTAGTACTTAAGGTCACTTTAGGAAGTAAGATCAAGCATTTTTAGTGGTAAAATTAGTACAGAAGAGACAAGTAAATTGCTTACGGACTAATTTTCTGGTAGTCCAATTGGAAAGGAAAACTTTTCATAAGATTATACTGAGATGCCAAAGATGTCAATTTGGTATTACAGAAACTAAACAACTATAAACAGTCTTCTCAGGAAAATGGAAAAATGTTTACTCCGAATGAAACTTTTTAAAAAAATCAAGTTGTTATTTAATGAGTTATAAGTGTTTGGTGCTGGGATTCCCCTTGAGGGATGGGCTGGGTGGTATCTCCTGGCTGGGGACCTGTTGGCTCCAACAGCCATGCAGATGCTCTGAGGTTGTTTAAAAATGACCAAAGTCTAATGGGGTGGTGACAATCATCAAGATATGTTATGTGTGTGTACAAATCTGCCAAAATAAAATCCATGAATAATAACTGAAAAGAGAAGGCCAAAATCTTTTTTGTAAGACTACCAAAGTTTTGCAGATTCCACATCTGCCAGCAGAAGGTGCCGCCAAGAAGAGACCATGTTGGAGATCCCTGGTGGAGGAAGCCTCAGATAAGTTTAGCTGCCTCTCAGATAAACAGTCCCATGCTACTGAGTCACCCTGTCCGTGTTTGATGCCCATAGACAAGAAATAGCCTGTGTAAAATGCCGTAATGAGTCACAAGCATTCAATATCTGACTACTGAGTTATTACTGCTTTTAGAAATTTAAAGAATAATAGTGACTAATGCCAACAGCTTTAAGGCTCTGTAGCCAAGCAGGGAGACAACAGCTTTAGGGCTCTGAAGCCAACCAGGGGTTTGGGGGGGGGGGCATTTTGGACTTTTTTTCAACTGTTTTCATTAGGATAGATTCTATGTCAGTTCTACTGCCAGCAATCTAGAAGCTATCTGAATAAAGTCACTAAAAAGTATTAAGTAAACATATTTCCAAAATCAGTGCTAATCTTAGTTTGTTCAAGTCCTTGCTTGTGGGATAAGCAGCAAGAAGAAACCTTGAGTTTTGAAAAGTTTCATGCTTTTACAGACACAATTAGACAAAATGTCTGGTTCCCTGTAAGAAAAAGCCATCCCATAAACAAAGATGGTGAAACAGCTTTTTTCATTTTTGTCCTTATGTCTGTCATTCATTCATTTATTCTGTGACTTACTGATCATATAACATGAACAATACCAGATACTAGAAAGTATAGAATGATAAAGACAAGTTTTTGTTCTCAGGAAGTACAAAGCTGGTTCTGAAAAACATGAGTCTGAGAAAGTGAGGGACTGACCCAAAGAAGAGGGAACAGAGAGAGACTGTGGAGTACCAAAGAGGTGGGATGCTGGGATGGTGCAAGCAGAGACCAGGAAGAGGAGCAGGAAGCAGAGACTCTTCTGCTGAGGCTGAGGTCATGTCTGATGTCTGTGGGTTTTCCATTTCACATGAACCAGAAAGAATCTACAGGGAAATAAACAGGCAAACCAAACCACAGCCCATCCTGAGGGTCAATGTTGCATCTAAGCTGAAGAGGGCAACCCAGAGAGATGCTACCAGCGGAAGTCAAACTCCTCCACTAATGTTAGGAATAAGCTTCCAGAAACACAAAGAAGGAATTAAAATACCTTTAACTAACCTTCCCCCCGCCACCTTCCGTCCTTAACTTCCTTCCTTCCTTCCTTCCTCTCTTTGGTTCTGGGAGGGGAACCCAAGGCTTCCTGCATGCGCTGCACAAGTGTTCTACCACCGAGCGATATCTGTATCTTACATTGATTTTTAATGATGACTTGGGGCAGGAATATCAGCTTTTAATCCTTTCATAACACCCACAGAGTATCAGCTATAGATCTTTATGTCACCGCCAGCTTTGGCAAAAGCTAGTTACATGATCTCAAACAAGCCACTTCACCTCCATGGAACTCAGTTTCCTCACATCTAAAAAGTGGAAGTTGGGTTACCATTTCTTTCTGTCTTAAATTCAATTTCAAGGCACTGAGAGGACCTTTCCTATTACAGAGTCCTTCTAAGTTCTGTGTAGTCCACCAAAAAGGACTCGGGATGTACTACATTTTAAGAAGCAACTCATTTTAAGTCTTAAACTGATAACAGATTTTATTTTGATTAAGTGACATTAATAGCTAGATGCTAATACTCAGTGCAATGTGGCCTTGTTTGGATGTAACCAAGCTGGGACTTTTATAGCCTGAGTTAAAACTGTGGTTGAGCTAGACCCTCAGCTGCCACTTAGCCAAGTTTCTTGTCCTTCTGCTCTTTCCTTATATGTCCTTCCTCCCTAGCTCAATTCTCTCTGTTTGCCCTATTCAGCCACACTCATTTAAAACCATATCCTTTGGAGTCGTGAGTAGGCTGGGTTCTTGCCTTGCGAAAGTCAAGGTCTAATTCTCATTTTGGTCGGAGAGTAGATAGAATTGTTGGGGGGGGCAGTAGGGAGAAGAGGGGGAAAGGTTGTAGGGAAAGAAATGTATATATAGAGTTTTCAAGTCTAAATCTAAAATTGGTACCAGCCAGGTCTAGAGAAATAGGTCAGGTTCATAGGAACTGCAAGATCCACAAGGAACACCTCTGGAATCTTATTCTTAAAGCTGAGCTTCATCCAAAGGCTACTGGGGGCCTTCAAATTCGTTCATTTCTCAGAGTGGCCTCTACTTGTGCGGATTTAGAGAGCAGCATCAGGACAGCCTGAAGACCAGGCTCATCCATCCTCGCTGCTCAGTAGATGCATCAGGGAAGCTTCTGAAAGATACTCATTCCCCAGCCCTACTTCCAGAGATTCTGAACTAATTGGTCTGGGGAAGATGAGTATATTTTAAAATGCATTCCCCAGATGATTCATATGCACAATGAAGCCTGAGAATCCCTCCTCAGAACCTCAGTACTATGGATTTACTTTCCAACTACCCATTGAAAAGAAAGGATGGTCACATCAGAGATTACACACTAGAGGCCTGTGGGTAGAATTTAGACTACAACTATATATATATTTGGTGGTGGTGGTATTGTTTGTTTGTTTTGTTTTTTGGCCAGTAAAATTATAAACATTCCCCCAAATCAGGGACAGTGACTTCACCCACATGTAGAAAATAGAAAAGTGGGGGATGAACTCACAGATTTCTGGCTTCCCTATACATGTTGATATTTTAAATACGTAGATATTTTCTTCTTAGAAAGTGAGTAATACTTTGATCCCAAACTTTCAACACAAAGAAAGGGTCTAATTCACTACTAAATCATTGCTATGGACTAAATGTGTGTGTCCCCTAAATTCAGATCTTGAAACTCTGGTCACCAGTGTGATGAAGGCAGTAGATGGAGCCATTGAGAAATGACTGGGTCTTGAGGGCAGAGCCCTCATGGATAGGACCAGTGCCCTTATAAAAAGCAACTCCAGAGAGCTGTGTTCCCCCTCCACCATATGAGGAAACAGCTAAAAGGCACTGTCTATAGACCAGAAAGGAGGCCTTTACCAGATGCCAAATCTGCTGGCACCTGGATCTTGAATATCTCATCCTCTAGAGCTGTAAGCAATGTGTTTCTATTGTTTATAAACCTCCCAGTTTATGATATTTCTGTACAGCCTCAATATACTAAGGCACCCATTATTTCTAGAACCAATGTTTATTCTGAAATTCTTAGGACCAAGATACCTTCACACATATTTTAATCCCCAACCCCACCTCCATACCATTGTTCACAAATGCAGAACAATATATATCATAAGGCTCAATAAATGGGTAATGGGTTGTGTTCATTTGCAACTACATTCTTTTTACACTTACAGATTGAGCTATAAGATCTGAAAACTCCCTTGGCAATGGCATTTTACTACTGGTGGTTAAGGCTCAAAGTAATAATAGTCTGGATTAACTGTACACTTTCAAACCATAAAAGCTGGTCCATGTTTGTGGTCAGGGCTTCTATTTCTGCCCTCTTTGTAGGGTGTGACAAGGGTCAAATCAATCTTTCTCTTAATCCTTTAAATCAATCTGCACCTGTCCACAGTGGAAAGAACACATGAAGCATACAGACCTTTCAGATTCAAATATGGTGGACAGGAAATGTTCTGGGTTCCCTTCCGGGACAGCATGCACTATAGCACCTCATTCTTCCAGAGCTCATTTATCCTGTACAATCAACTACTGGAAAAATGGTTGAGAGTAGAATATGTTGTTTGTTTCTTCCTTGTTTGTTTCTAAGGCCATAAAACACAAGAGTTTGGTAACAAAGTCAGTATACAGTGCACCATTGACTTACGAACTCAATTTGTTCGAGAGGGCTGGTTGCAACTCAAGTTGGTCAATTGAAGGCTCAGGCTCCTCTACACAGCCTTCAAAGTCTCTCTCCTATATACAGGCAGATCTCAGTGTCCTTAGAGCGACATCGGCCCAGGATTTCTCAATTAATCGCACACAGGAAAGGATGTTGTAATGTTCCTTCCAGAATGCTTAGAAGATTAAATCTGTATCTGAGCCCATCTGGAAGTACAAAGAACCAGTATTCAGGTCATAACTCAAGACCTTGTTTGTAAGTTAAAACTAAAACTCTGGTCATGATCCAAGCTGTTCATATGTCAGGCTGGTTGTAACTGGAGGGTCCACTGTACCAGGATCTTATTTTGGAGTATGATTTCTATAACAATGTCTACCCTGTTATGGTTTATATCTAAGTATCCCCCCACGTGATCATAGCCAGAACAGTTGGATTATAGGAGTGTTAGAGCTGACCTGCTATCTGGAGTTGGGGACTTCAGAAAAGGCAGGTCGCTGTGGGCGTGAGCTAGAAGGTTATAGTGCCCATCCCACCTCCTCCCTGGACTCTGCTTCCTGGCAGGAATGAGGTGAGCAGCTTTTCCTCTGCTATGTCCCCCACCACGGCATCCTGTCTTGGAGCCTGCTGACTGGACTGAAATGTGAGCCAAAATAAACCCCTCCTGCTTTAAATTGTGGGTGTCAGGTATTTTGTCCCAGTGGTGAAGAAAGTCATTAAGACATAGGCCATCCTCTAGAACAGACAAAGCTGGAGCAATTCAATCATACCCAGGTTCGCATATTTCTACTAAAGTACCACCCATATTGGTGGTCCTTTAGCTGGGACTTAAGAAAAGTATCACTATTTGAACATAACCAATTCACTACAGGAAAATGTGTAGTTTCTACTAAATAAGTTACATATTTCAGCTAAAATAAATGTCATGAATAGAGATCATTTGGTTTTAATCTCCACTCTTTGCAGTGGGATAGTGGATCAGGATGTATCTGTCTGTTCTTGAAGACCAGGACAAAGCCACCATCTTATTTTGAGCTTGAGGGTTTTTCTTGGTATGTCCATGCTCTCTTCATCATCATACAAGAGATGAACTGCCATAAAAAATACTTTGTAGGTTCTTTACTACTGCTGTAGATGACCTGTTCCTCACAGGGGATTTACATTCATCTCTTCTTCCTGCCCCATTTTGTACTCATTTTCACTTTCTCAGGTCGCCCTATGTATGGATTCCCGGGGCCCCATTTTCTATTGGTTGTTGACTTACTACTCGGCACCACCATGGAGTGCAGGATGCCTCCATCCTGTCCATTTGTATGCTAGCTTCATGACTCATTGCTGATCTCTCTCTCTCTCTCTCTCTCTCTCTCTCTCTCTCTCTCTGGCTATATTCATCATGTACTGGCTATCCCATTTCTTTAAAAGGTCTGACTTTGGCAACAGATTTGGTCCTGCCATCTCAGCCATGAGAGTCTTTAGCCCCAGTTTAGGTGTGACTGATAATTTTATGTGTCAACTTGTCATACTAAAAGATGTCCAGAAAGCTAATAAAATATTATTTCTGGGTTTGTCTTTGAAGGTGGTCTGGACGGGATTAGCACTTGGATCAGGAGATTGAAGAGATCCACCCAATATGGGCAGCAGCTTCCAACCTGCTGTGGACCCAAATAAAACCAAAGATGTGGTAAGGGTGAGTTTGTTCTTTCTCTGGAGCTAAACATACCTCTTCTCCTGCCTTCAGACATCATAACTGGTTCTGGGGCTCTGTACTTCCAGACTTACACCAACACCCACCCCTCCACCCCAGCCAGGTTCTCATAGCTTGGACTTGAAATAAATTACACCACTGGCTTTTCTGAGTCTCCAGCTCCTGCACAGCAAATCATGGAACTTCTTGGCCTCCATACTTGTGTGAACCAAATGTCATGTTAAATCTCATCTATTATCTATCTATCCATCTATCTATCATCTAGCATTTGTATACCTATCATCTGTCTATCATTTGCCCATCTACTTACTTCTCCAATTGGTTCTCTTTCTCTGGGGAACCTTACTTAATATACCCACTGTCCTGAACAAAGAAAAAGTTGCTTTCTTGTTGAGCAAGTTTCTTTACCGAAATTTAGTCTATAAACACTGGGTACTTAAGATGTAAATACGTGACATATGAAATGAAAAATGATGCCCTATGAAGAAAAGCTGAGGGCTTTCACTCATTCACTTATTCACTTACCACATGTCTAAAGAGAACCTTAAGGAAAACTAGGATACCCTTCCATATCACCACAGACCCCCGGTGTTCTGTGTGTACATCTGCCAGCTTCTGTGCACTTCGTTACTTTGCCCTTCTTACGAGCTCTGACCACCGCTTCCAAAGCTACTGTGTCCATTAACTGAAGTATGTGAAAGTCTCCCTCCTCAGTGGCCTCACCTGCCTCTGACAGGCCGGTGTTGTGGGAGGGGACATTCAGTATACCAGTTACCTTGCCTGGAGAAGAAACCACCTCTGAGATGGGATTTATGCTCATGGATCCCATGAGACCAGTCTGAGACTGGGGCTTTCCCTGTCCCTACAGCCTTGCTTGGCTTCTCTCTCCTCTCCTCCTGGCCTCCCCTCCCCCAGCACCACCTCCCGGAGCCCACAGTACTTCCTGTGCGAACTCCTGTGTGAGGCCTAGAGTCTGCTTCTGAGAAGACATGACCAGGATCAACACCT